>NW_006441953.1:23565058-23591736 GCF_000325575.1 Pteropus alecto | reverse complement strand
TATTTTCCTGAATCTATGGACCAAGGTTATGTTTTGAACTTGGATAAAGAATCGTATATTGAGTGACAGCACCCTTCAAGCAAAAAATCCTACTCCACTCAGAAGGGAATAAACGTTAAGAATGTATTAACAAGGCTACACAGAAATAGAAACTTGGAAAATTCTTGAATGCAGACATGGGAAACATGTTATTAACAGAACATTAAGGAAAAGGAGAGACGCTGGAGATGCGTCCAGGAAAGGTGGCTCTCAACAGAAGGTAACACCTGTGTTCAGAGGTTGCAAACCTATTGGGCCCAGAGTAGAATTTCTTACCCTTTTTACTACTCATGGTGGATGCAAGAATAAATATGAATCAGCAAGGCAGCGTGTGTGTCAAAGCCAGCGGGACGTCAGGTAGGAAATATAAGGTATAGCAATATGATGGGAAATGTCCTGGTTTTGGAATCTTTAAAGGACAAGGTTCAAGTCTCTGTTGCTGCCTATGATTTTGGCAGGTTATTTAATTTCTCCAAGTTTTCATTTGTAAAATAAATACGCTAATACCTCTCCTTTATTTAGTGCTGGTGAGTACTGTGCAAAGTTCTCATAATAGGCCTATGAAGCCAATACTATTATTATTCCCATTTTACACATGGAGAAAATGAGGCTCAGAGTGGTTAAGTAACTTTCTCTAAGATAGTTAATAGGGAGCAAAGATTCTAGACTGGCTTTTATTTTTTAATCTTTATACTTTACTGTTCTACTAGCCTAGAGGGTTAAGGAAAAAAATTTATAATTGTACATGAAAGGTTTTTAGATGTGAAATTCAAACTATTGTGATTCACTTTATTGTGTAGCTCCATATGGATAAAAATGGTTAAAATATTAAGAAATAAAGTTTATAGTCAGTGATTTCTGTGTTGTTTAGAATGTCATCACCTTACAGGAAGAAAACTCTCCAGGGGGGCGGACAGAGCCTTTTTTGATTGGCATCACCCTCTGGTCAAACTGATCTCCATTGGTGCTTGGCAGATAGGAGTCATAAATATTCATGTCGCAGGGAACTTCGGCATTTTCAGGGCAGTGTGGTTCACACAACGCAGAGACCACAAGGCACCACCTCCTCATTCAAGGCCAGAGTACAGCCTCTGCAGCCCTGGGCAAGGAGCCACCAGAGCATGCTTGCCCGCAAGGGACAATACTGTTTTCTGCCTTTCCCTCTGTGTGAGACACACGCATGCAGAGGAGGCACCTTGCCTAGTCTTCACAGAGGAGAAAGGAGACCCTGATTTTATTTCTCATCACTCTCTTTTCCTCTCCTGTTGGTTTGCAAGGTTCTTTTGTGGTCAGCTTTCCTTTCAGCCCGGGGCCCAGTGCTTAACCTAATGTACATGAGAACCCGCTGAATAGCATGGAAAGATCAAGCTGGAGGGATTGAAATATGCATTATCCTTAAAAAAGGCATCAAATTTATCTGAGCCCCAGTCTTCTCATCTGTAACATGGGCGTAACAATACCTCATCTTCCAGGTGATTGTGAGGATCAAATGAAATGAAATATGAAAAGTGTCTGGGCCACATGGGCCACATCCAATTGCTCCTCACAGTAGAAAACTGATATTTTTGGCTGCTCAGAATTTGTTTCTATTTTCGGGAAATACCCCACCTGCTTTATCTCTGTCCATGGAAACTGTCCGTCTTTCCACCACCTGGTATCCAGGGCTTGGGAAGATAACCTAGTCCAAGCCAATCTGTTGCTTCTGTCCAGTACTTTGAATTGGGAGCAAGTGCTTTGAAGACCAGGAGAACTTGGGAGACGTCCAACGTGTCATCGCCATGGGTGGGAGAATAGATGATTTTTTGCTAAAAGGTGTTTGTGTTCTTGATCCTGTGAAGCCTCCTTTTTTCACATGTAAAAGAAAAATCATCCCGATACTTGTTGAAAGGATAAAGAAGACTTTATTTGAGATTATTTCAGTGGCGTCATGACTGTTGCAACAGGGAAGAGAGATGAGTCTCAACTCTGAATACAAGGACAGCTGGGGCTTTATAGCCAAGAGCAGGATCAGTGGGGGTCAGTGGTTAGAAAATTACTAAGAGGTGACATCAAGGCTGGGGAGTTTTTTGCTAAACTGACCAAACAGGATTCTGGCCAAAAGCACCAAGGACTTACACATCAAAGGTGAGAGGTGAGGAGCTTGATAAGATATCAAGGCTGTGAGATTCTCTCAAACTGACTTAGCAGGATTTTTGCCCAAACTGGGCTAAGCAGACCAAAGACTAAGGTCAAGGCCTAGTTGATGAGTGAGCTCAGAGGAACCTTATAAACGTTTGTTCAAGGAGAGGGTCTTTGTCACCTGCCACATCTGAAGTCTGGTTTTTAAGCCTCTTTTCAATTCTGTGTAACCTTGATAAACTTCTGGGACATCTTTTTTTTTTTTTTTTTTAAGACAGCCAGTCACTTTCTGCCAAGAATACAGATTAGATATACTTTTTTCTCTAATAGTATTATATAGAGTGAACTGCAGCCCAACTAATGGGGATATTTAACGAATCGAAAATGCATTTTCACCACTGTGTAGTGTAGTTCATTTGGAAGAAAGGATTAACTGATAATACAATTCCATTCTATGATATTACTTAATCATTATTGTTATTTTTAATGAACTACCATCAATGTAATCTTGGTTCGAATATCTATTCAGTGGAATATCTCTTTGCTTGATATCTTCCTGAGTGTTTGAAATGCAGGTCTTAGACTGATACCTATCCTAATTCTGTGAGGTGGTTATTATTTGGAGATGAGGTTCCAGAGCTTGGGTGACTGGTCCAGAGTCACGCAGTTTGTGGCGGAGCTGAGATTGAAACCCAGATTTCCTGAATGCAAACCCCAACTCTCCTACTAATGTTTTTAATGCTAATTCTAGGACTCTGCAAAATTGAAACCATAGCTTGAAAGTTTTAAATCAGGATTATTCATTCCCCTCTGCATGCTGGTTCAATGAAAACCCATTTAATACCATCTGCTGAGGAGTGTGTCTAGTGCATCATAAAGATTGCAGCCAGGCTTAGGTAAGGACCCCCTAAGATTGGAGTTTTTTGGATGTTGTTCTTGTCCTAAATTGTATGACTGTCAGCTTAGACACAATGAATCAGACTGGTGAAATGCTTGCTGAAGCTAATAGTTGACTGGTGGTTTTCTACCCCGCCGCTGACCATTAAGCCCACCTCGGGGAATTCGCTCGTGGACCTACAAATGAGTGAGTGGCAGGCCTGGGAATAAAATGGGGACATCCACAGAACCAGGCGCCATTGCGTAATTTTTCTCATCACGACATGACTCTGTGACAGGTGCAGAGTGGATGTGTTTTTATTTCAGTAATTTCCCGGTGACATCCTGCTCTGCCGAGAGAAAATGCCAGACGCACACACCCCTCCCGTGGCATGCGTGTGGGGTTGCAAAACGAGGTTAACCGTTTTCTCAGAGTTTGGTGTCAGGATAACTGTCGTTTGAATTGATCTGGAAAGAAATTCCTAGTGGTGCTCTTGTTAATTCCAGCTGATCACTCTCCAGCAGGAAAACCAGAGGCAGGCTTGCTCCCTTGGCGGGTCTTAGATCCTTAAATGTTTGTGACTTCAGGTACTAATGAGCTAAAGGAAATCTTCCCCCACACTGTTTAACCTACTGCTTCTTAAATGACAATCCTTGGGGTCTTTCCTTCATATTCAGTGTCTGAAAAGCTATTTTATAATTTCCCGATGACAGTTAAATTGAGTCTCCTCGTTAGTGTAGTTACCCAATTTGCTTCCAATAATTCTGCCTTAAGACACTTCTGATGAGGAGGTTGGTCACAGGCATGCCACCTCCAGCAATCCTTATGGAGAGAGTAAGGGTGTGTGTGTGCAAACGAAATAGTTTTTAAGACAAAAAAAGAAAGGAGGAGAAATCGTTTTTTTTTTGTTTGTTTGCTTTATTTTTAAAGCTTGCCTCTGAGTGCAGGGACCATTTCCCAGGATTTTATATGGTTAATGAAAAGTCAGACAGCAGATGACATTTACCCTGCTAAATGTTGATGATTAAGAAGGAAAAGGTTATACTCTGCTTTTTTCCTCTGGAGCTTCTGCACGAGGGTCAATATGGATGTCTGCACAAAAGGAATTGCCTGTTTGTGAACAAGGGAACTACAGGAGCCCAACTCCGATGTTGTTGCAATTGCTCTTGATGATGGTAATTATTTGTGTCCCCTGCACTCCACCCCCGCCCTGGGTATTCCCTTTTCTGAATCTGGCTGGTTGAAAGCCTTACTCCAGCCTCCCAGCCTCCGATGGCCAGCTCCCTCCTGGACACATGCCAGCAGCCCATAATTAAAGTGTTTCTGGAAGGAGCGTCTCCATGTACTACCCATTGTGAATGATGTCCTTGGAGTCTGGCTATAATAATTGAAAAGAAATGAGACCTTTCCAATTTGTCCCTCTTTCTGCGGCTCCTGCCCCGCCCCTTTTGCGGGACACAAACATTGTGAAATGCCACACAAGGTCGAAGAATCCGTTTCTGTGAACTTGAAAGCCAAAGCATAATACAGCCCCTTTTCCCACCCCAGGAGCGAATGTGTTAAGTGTAACCTTCCTATTACAATTATTCTTGCATGATTAAATAGAAACTATCCTCCTATTATTCCCTTTGTTGATAGATTAAACGTTCCAATGAGACATTGGACTGTATTGTAATGAAGCATTTCTGGTGCGTCAAATTATAAATTAGACATGTCTTTGAAGATTACCTTCAATGAGACTTGATTATGTGACTGTTAATTCTAAATAATAAACATTATCAGCATTTTCAGAAATATTATCTCATTCGATATCGATAATAATTTTATGAGGTATTTAACACTGATATTATAAACCCACTTCGCACTAGAGAGAAAACCTCAACTCCGAGAAGTTAAATAGCTTCTCTTAGGTCCTCCAGCTTGTAAATGGAACTGAGACTTGAATCCAGATTTCTTGATTTCCAAAGTGAGGTTCTTTTCACTGTACCATTTGAGTATTTATAAAGTCAACGTACAGAAAATATATTTTGATCTTCACAAAATTCTACAAATATATCTCCAAATGCTAAGGAACAAAAATTGAAAAATTATAACGTTTTTCAGAAGATAGTTTTGATTGAGTTTGTACTCTCTCCTACCAAGTGGCCCAAACTCACAGAGGGAGAACAATTATATTACCAAACCCCATTCTGAACAATGCAATTCATATACAAAACTTGGAAGGAAATTAAAGAGGCTTGTTGGCTTCTGTTCCACAATAAACATGGGAAAAGAGATCAGTGTTAGCTTAATGGAAACCTTCATTCAAATTTCTAATTGGGTATAATGAACAAAGGAGAATGTCCCAAATGCTTGAGAACTGTAAACAGTACAGTGTTCTTTTAATGATCATACACTGATTGTCTTAGTGAATCTGAATTACATGGGCCCAAATGCTGCTGTGGGAGGCAAAGCTCCTTCTTTGTGTTTTCAATAAGCTCCAGGCTGTCTTGGCGAGGGGATGTGGGGGTGGGGAGGTTTCTTGTTAGCTGGCATCATGACAGAGTTGCCAGATAAGAGGACAATCACTTTTCAGAGAATTATAATGAAGGAAAACCTGATCTTGATTTAAGGATACTGGCTTTTGAAACCTATATTGGAAATAAGAGTAGTTCATGTTTAAGTAAATAGTTTCTAGAGACTAAGCCACCAATTCTAAAGATGCTCGAGATTATTTTTGTAACCTACACTGGGGGTTGTGCTTAGAGTTTATATCAACTTCCTTTAACTTCCTTAGCAGTCATAAATCTTTATCCAGAGGAGACAACTCAATTTTGGAAAAAAAAAAAGTTGGACTCAGACCAGATCTGGACAATTAAATGAGGGGTTAAGAAGCGGACAAGGCTATTTTAGGTCAACATAAATTATGCCAAGTTTAGGTGGCAGGGTCAGGAGACTTAGGTTCAAATCCCAACTTTGCAATTTTCTATTCTCTGTGATTTTGGCCAAATGACCCAAACTTTCTCAACCTCTGTTTTCTCATCTGTAAGATGGAATCAAGAGTTTGGCTAACCGAATTGGCTTGCCGCTCATTTATTTCTTATGTCTTTATTCATTCATTCCACATGATAGTGAGCATCTGTTACATACCCGGCTCTGTTTTAAATCCTGGGAACAAAAGAGGAATGAACACAATAGGAGTCCTAGAACTCAAGGAATGTACCAGAAAGGAGATGTAGACAAAAACCTTAAAAGAAATTAAACTATATAATATGTAAGGTCCTTGCCTTGGTCCCTTAATTCTCACAGGGCAATGTCAGGAGGGTAGATAACGCCTGCACCCATAGTGGCTTGTGTTACAAGAGAAAAATCATGAGTTTGGGGTATTGTAATCTTTTATAATGGACAGTAAGTTTGCCTGAAGTTTGCCCCGGAGAGAGACATTATTTTTATTATACAGGACAGTAAATAAACCTGCCTTTTACTAACTCCATTTTCTAAAGCTTTTCACAATTCAAACATCCTTAAAAAGTAGTGCAGAATAAAGGGAGCCAGCTCCTCTGCTTGCAGAGTGTAAAGGATGCAAGAGACTCCTGGAGAATGGTCTCGCCACGTGTCAACAATGCAGATTCTTAGGTCCCATCTAGACTTACCGCATCCGAAATTCTGGGAGTGGAGCTGAGCAATTTGTGTTTTACTAGGCATGCAGATGATTCTGATGCAGCTGACATCGGAGTTCCACTGTCTAGGGCAGCGGTCCCCATCCTTTCTGGCACCAGGGACCTGCGCTCCTATGAGAATCTAATGCCTGATGACTTAAGGTGGAGCTGAGGCAGTGATGCTAGCTCTGGGGAGCGGCTGCAGATAAAGATGAAGCTTTGCTCACTACTCGTCACTCACCTCCTGCTGTGTGGCCCAATTCCTAAGAGGCCATGGACTGGTTCTAGTCTGCAGCCCGGGGGTTGAGAATCCCTGTTCTAGGGAACTGACTGAAGGCTGACTGGGGAATTTGGGTAGAAGCGGATGGGAAATCAATGGGGCTGTCTCCTAGGGCAGTACCTGCAGGTGATAACAGGATGTGAGGATGTGCCTGGGCTTCTCATCATGGTAGGACCACAGGATGTAGAGGGATTGGCGGTAGGACCTAGAGAGTCAGTATCAACAAACATGCACTCATCTAGAAATCAGGATTTCTGGGTTTTTGCCCTTAACCGTTGCCATGTACACCTGAGCAAAAAAAATCTAGTTTTAAAGACTTCTATAAATGTGAAAAAGATTTTAAAGATCACCTAGTCCTCAGATTCCAAACAGGGATTTCTCTTGTGACAAGGCTAATCCCCTGATACACAGGCTTTAGAGGGATTTGCAGGGGTCGGCCATGGTGAGGAGTGGGATGTGGGGACACTCTTGCAGCTGACATCACAAGTCTGTCCAAATGCCTTATTTTTCTTTAAGATGAGAGAGGACAAGTTATCTATCCTTTGATATTTGCTGGTCTTCTGTTCTCTGTGTTCTTGTCAAGAACCACTCATTTTTTTTATAAGCTTAATTTCTGGCATAATTTTGCATTGCTTGGATGAATCATCATTGAGGGGCTGGCAGAGTATGGGGCATTTGAATCCTCAGGCTGTGACTTTGTACTAAAAATTAGCCCACATGAACAACTTCTGAGGCAAAACTCTTTGTTGAGTTTCTTTGCAGCCAAAGGGATTTTTTTGTTTGTTTTTTTGGTGTTCCTGAAATCAGCAATAACTGGAGGGAGGGAGGGAGGGACGAAGGGAGGAAGAGAGAGAGGGAGGAGGGAGAGAGAAAGAGAGAGAAAGAGAGAGAGACTGATTTTGAAGTACTTTCTTGTAAATCAGTTCAAAGTTTTTAGCAAGTTAGATATATATTAACCACAATGTGAGTTCTCAAAAACAATTTTGGAACTCGTAGAATTCTTGTCTATTTTTACATTGTTTAAATTAAGTATTTTTAGTCAGCCAAGCACATCGAAAACAATCAAATTTCGGTTTGAATTATAACAATTTAAGGTGCATCTTTAATTTTAATAGCAACTAATACTTCAAAATGGAATTAAGAAACGTTCGTGGGTAATAGTCTTGAGCTGTTTTCCAAGAAAAAATAATTCTTAGCTACAGATTTGTTCATTAGTTATTGCAATTACGATGTTCGGAAGGATAAGAAAATATGAAACAGTCATAGCCATAGTGGAGAGAAGAGAGAAGACTAGACAGGAAAGAGTAAAGAGGAATGGGAAGGAGTGAGGAGAGAAAAGGGAGAGAGATCGAGAGCAAGCGCAAGAGAGAAGGCGGGAGAACGAGTAACAATACGTGAAAGACGGTTGCCATCCTCAGCTCCCTCGACCCCACCCTCGTTCAAATTGTGTTGTTTCTAAGGGATGAGCAGCTACTTTTCAGTTATAAGCTAATGCTTTCCCAGAAAATGTTCTTTGTTCCCTAAATTATTGATCGGGCAATTAAGGGTCTTAAATGAAATTTTAATTCATTGGTAGTCTTTCCAAAATGTGACCTCCTGGAACGAACTGACTGAGCAGCTAAACTGCCGTCTGACTAATTGACGAGAGGATGGCAGTGCATGAGAGCAGTGAGTATTTGCCTGGGGTCAGTGGCAGGTCCCCTCTGCAAGCTTGGCTCCATCGGTGGGAAGGTTGGGGATTTTTCTCCACTGTCTTTCCTGAAAAGGGTTGTAGGGTCTTCTTGTTGGTCCCCATTAGCAGGGTTGAAACTGTCATTCGACTGTCTGCTTACAGGTCAAGAGCGTTGACCCCAACCCGTCTGTCACACCTGACTTCTGAGAAATTGGTGACTCAGATGCAGAGGGTACCCAGTCATGAATCCACCGAGGCATGGAGAAGTCCTGAGAGTCTGGGAGGTGCAGTTTTATAGCTGTACCGAGGGGAGTATTTGGCATCATAAACTCTGGATTTTAGACTCTTTCACTACCTCTTAATGGCAGTAATCTTGGAAAAGGTAATTAATATCTCTTCTCATCTGTAAAATGAAGATGATGATAAAACAATGGGACCAATATATGGAGAAAAGCATGTAACGTAAATAAAATGCCTAGCATCATGTCTAGTCAGCATCTCCATAAATTTTAACTGTCATTATTTTTACAATTATATCGATGTTCCATCATTTCTGTCATTGTCAAAGGCAAGATCATAAGAGACAGATTGGGATGTCAGTTTGCCAGATTGGGATTAAGTCAAAGGATCTGGGAACAGGGATGTGTGTATAAGGAGAGAAATCAACCAGATCTCGGGAAAAGATAGGCAGGGTATGAAGACCAAAACCTCGGGTCACACTTAGTAGTGTATTACCAAGACGAGGACCTGTCACTGACTGCTAATCTCCCTAGGGGTCTTCTCTTCTTGTGTACTACTGTTACTTTTTTTCATTCAAAAATATTATTTATTTTAAATTAATAAACATAAGGCGATGATAATTTATATACTTATGAAATCTTCCTCATTTTCATATTTAACTTCCTAAATATGATCTCAGTGTCCTGAATATAAAATCTACTAGATTATTATGCTGACTTGCATACATGCGAAAATATTTACAATTATTGTTTTAGATATGAACATGGGCATTTCTTTATAACGAGAAAAGAAATGGTAACAAAATACAAACATTTTAAAAGTTGATAAGTACCACGAACTAATTGGTAGCACAAACACCTAGAATTTTTTTTGTAATTAGCTACCTGACATACTTCTATAATACTTTTTTTTGTTATAAAGATTGTAAAATTGTTTTTAATTTTAAAAAAGTTTTCCATTACAGTTGACATATAATCTTGCATTAATTTCAGGTATACGACATAGTGATTAGACATTCATATAACTTACAAAGTGATCACCTTGATAAGTCTAGTATCCCTCTGACACGGTACACAGTTATTATAACATTATTGACTATATTCCCTATGCTGTACTTTATACCCCCGTGACTGTTTTTATAACTGGCAATATGAAATGTACTATTGTTTCTAATCCTCATGTCTACTCTATAAAAAGGAAAGTATCATTTTCCAGGTTTAACTGGTGAGGTAAAAAGAGCTCAGAACATTTATGAAACAATCGAGTTCTCATTCCAAGAGCTATAATCTTCCCATCGCACCCATGCTCCAGCCAAACACTCTCTGAGCCATTGGAAGGATCTGTGGGTTCTGGTCTCTTTTCTCCTTTTTTCCTTCTGTATTAGAATGGCTAAGATTTGGGCCCTAGAGAAAAATTCAGAGGTCTGCTCCTCACCCCTATCTTTCTCCTCTCATCTCCCTTTGATTTCCTGGCTCCTGTTGTACTTTGTGTCGTTGGTGGGTCTCGTCGTACCTCTGATTTTATTATGAACATTTTGAAATAGAGATTATATCAGTTAGGCATTGCATGCAACAAGTCAGTCTCAAACGACAAGCATTTATTGTTTCTCACCGTCTATGAGTTGACCTGGGGTTGGCGGTCTAGGCTGGGGTTGGCTGCAAATGGCTCTACTCCATGTATCTCTCATCCTCCTGCTAGAACCATCAGGCCAGCCCAGGTATGTTCTTGGCCAGGCCATGCCAGAGAGCAAGTGGAAGCACACAAGACTTCTTAAAGCCTAATCTCAGCACTGGCACACCTCATTTTCATCTCATTCTGAGGGTCAAAGAAAATCACATGTCTGAGCTCAAAGTCGGGACGTGGGGAGTACTCTCACCCACAGTGGAGGACACCACAAAAGCATTCAGAAATAGGGAGGGGCTGATAATTGGGAGCCATCGATGCAGTTTATCAGCGATGTGTCAACCAAGCGGTCATTTGGCAGCCTTCTGTTGGTTTCTGTGACGTTGATCTTGAGACCTGCTGTTGGTTTTGCGATGTTGCCTGGTAGTTTTTCCCTTGCTCTCTGACTCAGAGTTGAGGGTTAGTTTTTTTTCCAACGGAATCAGATGCCTCCCTTGGGGGTGATTGACACCGAGCAGTGCTTTTCCCAGTGTCTCACTCCGCTCCCTCTCCCCTGTGCAATTGTAAACTCCAGAGAAGAAACTGTCTTCAAACTCCTTCATCACCAAGGAGGACACGTTTATGAAGTAACTGAGGTTTTTTTGTTTGTTTGTTTTGTTTTTTTTCCTTTGCATTTGCATCCCCCAGCATGTTCCTTAAAAGCCTCTATTTCCTTCTGTAAGTTTAGGGACAACACTACAGTCTGGCATTCTGGGATTTTAACTGGTTTCATACCTCTGTAACCCTTTTACGAACCTCACTGTTTTTATGAAGGCAGGACACGATACCTTTTGTTTGATAATGGGTAGAATGTCAAGCAAGAAATGTGCTGCTTGGGTCACAGAGGGATCTGCAATTGAAGTCACCTCCTGCAGTTGGGCACGAATCCTAATGAGGGCACACAATGGGTGCTCAAACATAACACTGTAACAAAACTCTTATTTTTGCTCTGCAACATTCTACCCTTCTGGGGTAGGATTCTGCAAGTTTTCAATCTAGTTCTTCGGGTTATAACATGCCCCTTGGATCAGTGCTGAGCGGGCCTCCGAGGCCACGTGCAGTCTGGGCTTTTCCTTCTTTGCATCTCACTTTCTTCCCCCTTCCTGACATTCTGACACGCAAGCCTTTCTCCCCGCTCTCGCATACTGAGCTGCTTCATGCCTCAGACCTCTGCACCCGCTCATTTCCTCCGCCTGGAACGTTCTTCCTCCCGCCATCTATCTTTAGCCACCTGGCTAAATTCCTGCACGTCCTTTGGGACTCCACTAAATCCTAACTTACTTAGGAAGCTGGCCTTGCCTCACAGTTGATAGCACGCAATCTGTCACCATATGTCCTAGAACTCGTCGTCTTTCCTCCTAGAACTTTTCACATCTCTAGTGAGTGAGTGAATCGCTGTATAGTTTTTGTTTCATGTGTGTTTTCCTCTCCAGTCTCATAGTTCCTTGAGGATAAGGACTGTATTAGTATCATACTCCCTATTTCCCCAGGCCCTAGCCTGTAGCGTTTGCCACAGAGTTGGTTGTCATTTCCTAGTTGTCAAATGAATGGATGAATGAATGAATGAATGAAGCTTTGTAGAGACATAGCTGTTCAGGACTGGAGTAGCCTCTCAACCTGGCCCCCATTTTAGGGGTTCCACAGTAGCCCTCCTGGTCTCTCGGGTAGATAATTGCATCTGTTTGAACTCTTCCCCCAGCTGGGAGCTCACTCTTTTTAATGCTATCAATTTCGTTTCTAACAGTTATAAAATTTCCACATCTGGTAAACTAAAGTTTCTCATTCCGTAACTTTTATCCAATGATTTTATGTCCAGCTGCTTGGGATTTTTACTGAACAACCCTAATATACACTATATTTGGCAATATTTTGGCTATTTGAAAACAATGATTGTAACCCTCAAGCTTTCTTTATTGAACACTCGCCGTTTGATATGCGTGCTTTATTGACCTTAGCTAATTTAATTCTCAACACCATCTTCAGTGGGTTGCTATTGTTATTCCCATTTTCAGTATCCCAGATGAGGATACTGAGCCTGAAAGAGTTGAAATGATTACCCAAGAGTAGGGACTCAGTAAGTGGCAGAACCCGGGTTTGAAACCAGGAGCCGTAATTCGTGTAACCCAGATTCTTGTATGCCAGAAGACTAAAATAGATAATATAGTGAACAAATGTGAAGGACTCTGCAGAACTTAAAGCATTTGATGGCTTTTCCTCTCTTACTTCTCATATAGTTTTGGACAGTGCTACAAAATGATTTTGTCTATACTTCCTTAGAGTTGGTGATTTTTGATCCCTTTCCTCATTCACCTAATGGACACCCATATGTGTAGGGTTGCATCTTTAAGTAGACTGTCCATCCCTATACAATACATTCAGCATCTTGAACCTTGATAATGACAATGACTGTCATTTTAACCCTATGCTATTTTTTCACACAGTTTCTCCATACTTCTCCGTACTTGACCTCTGGCCTTAGCCAAATGTCCTGAGCCCTGTTCTTACTCCCTCCTCTCTAGTACCTAACTCTGCTCTGGGACTGACGTTGCTTCTCCTTGACACTGCTGTTTCACTCGTATCTGCTGCTGCCTCCACCTCATGCAACCCTGGGGAACAAGCTAAAATAATCTCTCTATCAGTTTAGCTACATTTTGCTGACATAACGAACAATGCCCAAGTCTTAGTGACTTACACAGCAAAAGGCTTATTTCTAACTCATGCTAAATGTCTCTGCTGGGTTGATAAGCAGGCGATTCATCATAGTGCCTCTGAGATCCAGGCTCCTAGGGCAACCAACATCTTGAATGTGACCTGCTGTGTGACAGGAAATAAAAAAGAAAGAGCTCTGACATCTCTCACCGACAATTGAATGCTTGGCCTGGAAGCGACAGTAGTCACAAGTCCCCAAGGGAACCGCAGGATACAATCCTGCCACGTATGCAGACGCTGGGGGACTACGAAAAATTTGGTTTATATTTGATAACTTAGTCCATATGACTAAAATCTGCCTCAGAGATCATTTGAGTATATTAAATAGAAACCTACTCAATATAGCTCGAGTAAAATGGAAATTATTGTAAGGAATCATGAAAGTTTAATGGAATCCAAAGGTGGAAGTATAGTTACTATGTACTTTCTAAACTACGAAGTATATAACCTATGGATATCCATAACTACATAAACTATGGAGATTGAAAACTGGAAGGCTTCCAAAAACTAGCCAATGATCCCATTGCTTCTTTGTCTTTAGGAACTAATGCCCACCCAGCTCTCTTCTCGCACATTTGATTTGTTCTCCGCCCCCTAGCCTACAGACAAGCCTTCTCTGTTTATTTCTTTGCACATGTGGTTCTCAGATTGATGAAATGAGAGGCTTAACTCTTGAGTCTGTTTGATTTTATAATTTGGGGGCTGTAGCTGGCTAACCCAGACGCTCTCTGATCCTTGGGTTGGTATCCTTCCATAGCCCAATTAATAGTGACTGTTGACAGGGGGAAGATGATGTCAGGTGCAGTAGGTAGTGCTGCCTCCAGGGAGCACAAGGGAGGGATTTATAGCATCTTTATCACCTTAGTCTTTCCTAGCCCCGGCTTAAATGACCAATAACACGGTGTCTGAGAGAAGGAATTAGACATCATCTTTCCATATAGTGTAGAACATCAGGAAAGTCTGTGTTCCTTTGTCTTCTCTTTTCCAGCTGAATCCTGAATTCTACCTTATAATTTTCTCTCTTCAATATTAAGATTAATTTAAAACCCAGTTAAATTTAACATTCTCTCCTCTAAGCGCTCCACATATTCTTGTCAACAAATTAACTACTGAGTTAGTTCAACGAATGATTATCGAGTGTCTATTATGTAGGAGATTTCTTTTGTTTTGGATGTAACCAAAAGAAACCGCTTTCGAACTGCTTATGATCAAGCGTTGACAGGTTTGTGTAAATCGAGATTCTAAGATCAGGTTTCCAGGGCCAACAGATCATAGGCACGTGAGGACAGAGGAAAGAGAACTGACTTTTCCATGTGCTGGGCCCTCTAGGAATAATTTCTCATAAATCTTTACATTACACCAACATAGATAGTCATCATCATTCTAATTTAAGGAGGAGCAAGATTTAAGGTCATGCCTTTTAGATTCCAAAGTCTGTTTTCCTTTCCAGATCAGGCTGCCTCTAAGAATGAGGCGGTAATGTGGGCCAGAGTTGACTAAGCTGGGTAGGTCCTTGACTCTGTTCTTTCTCTTTCTGGCTGGCAGCACTACCTTTGTAATCAATCTCCTTGCATTATGAGAAAACTTGCTTCCCATGGTCAATAAATAACTGGGTGGTTTTTTATTTGGGTTCTTTGTTAATTATTATATTTATGTTCAAATCCAAGTAAAGCTTTCTGATAAGATGAAGAGGCCGAAGGACTGTGGGTTGATCATTAAAACTGGAAGAGATGATTTCTGACACTGTCATGGTGGGAAATAAATTCTTATCGGACTGAGTTAACAATTGACCATGTGCCCCTGTGTGAATGCTGCACTTCATGAGGAAGCTCACCCTCTGGGAGAATGTGAGACCTGTTCCCACTGTTTTCATCTCAGAGTGGATAATTATCTTTGCCATTCAGAGGTTAATCCAGCAGTTTATTAAATGGTGCCCCCCTGGCCTCCAAGAGCTCTGTCTTCTTCTGTGAGTTCCCATCTCATTCTGGGAAGATTGCTCAGGTCCTGGTGGAATATTGCAAACTGTAAAAGCTTCTCAACTTCCTCTCTGCTCTGAAGTACATCACTAACGATCAGTACATTAAGGAGAAACAGTGGAATGGTGGAAAAAGCGTGGAGCGAGGCAGACCTGGGTTTGAATCCTGGCTCCTCTACTTAGTAACTCTGTAGACCTGGCTAAGTTATTTAACCTCACAGGGACTAAAAGAGGTAAAGCATGTCACAAATATACAGTGCAATCCTGTGTGTAGAGGCCTGCCGTGAATGACTGTAGACCGAGCACTGTGACTCTAGGGAGTGCCGTTTACATGAGGTCAGTACTGTGCAGTGAATAAACTTACAACCGTAGTCACCCTACGGAAGTGCTTAGCGTACTGCCGGTGCAAAGAAAGTATTTTAAAAGGCAACTATTGACCCATACCCTGAAAGGAAAATAGGAAAATAAAGTCTTTAGGCTGTAATTTTCATAGAAACAGAAGCAGTTATAAACCGAATTCCTCAAACACTCTGGGTCTCATGCTCTGGCTTTGAGAGGAGACCACTTCACTGTCTGCGGAGCATTATTCCTTCTCTAAGAAACTTTCTTTTGTCTCAAAAAGACAAAACAAAACAAAACAGTAATTTTCGTCATTATTACTACTTTGTGTAATTTTCATGCTGGGTACTTTCTCTTGACTTCTTTCTTTTTGGATTATTGGTTCTTTTGAGCAACTTCCCTAATTCAGTTTGTTTTCACTCCAGCTGGACATTGCTTCTTCAATAAACAACTTCCGTTTTGGACACAGGAGGCTGTAGGCAAATTCTGACTTTGAGATCTTGGAATACTTTTCTCCACCCTGGAGCTAGAGTTTTGTTTTTCTGTTCACCTGGGAGACCGTGTAGAGAAAAGCATGAGCTGGGTTTAGGAGACAGAGAACCTGCTTTTGTGAGTGAGGGTGGTGGCTTCAGACTGTTAGAATTTGAACTTGAAAATTGCGATGACCTTGAAAAATTTTGAACATCCATTTCATGATCATAGCAGCACAGAAAGCCTTTGAAAGTTGCAGCAAAAAAGTTAAAGAATTAACTTTCCTTGTGACTAGGGAATTTGGCGCTTCTTGAGAGTATCTGTGGGAGACACGATTTATAATTAGGTTGTCAAACATTAATACCAGTTTATGAATGCTGAACCTTAGGTGCAACTGAATTCTGTTATTACCTGGAGGGAAAGCGTTTTGTGGACCTTAAACTGCATTTATTTTGAATAGCTCAGCACAGCATCTACATTTTTAACATGCTGATTTGCTCTGACATTGTAAGGTGATGTCTTACCCATATTGGCAGATGTGCTGTTTGCTTCATTCCTTTAGAAGTACATCAGGAGAAAGAAAAGGGAAGAAAAAAATGGGAAATCACATCCATTTGGGAATCATAAAAAGACTTGATTTTTTTAATCTTTCATATGTCAATGAATTTATTTGAAATACATTTTTTGTATGTTGAAATTGTACCACTCAAGAGAAGGGGAGTGGGTTGTACGTGGAGGGCGAGGGATGAAGGATGTAACGATATTCGTGAGGTCTATTCAATTCCAAGCCCTTTGCATATTTGTTTAACCCTCATAATATTTGCATGAGGCTGGGGTTATTGGTCCCATTTAGCAATGAGAAAAGCCAGACTCAAGAAGATAATTTTCTCAATATCACACCTTTCATACTGGCAGAGATTAGGTTCTAACTTGTATCTGCTGACCCCAAGCCAATCCTCTCCTTCAGACCAGGGTCAGAAAACATTTTTGGGATAGGGCTGTAGTTAATAGGCTTTGCGGGCTGTATGGTCTCTGTCGCAACTATTGAATGTGCTTAGGCAGTGCAAAACCAGCTGTAAACAATACATAAACACATGAGCACTGCTATGTTCTGATAAAACTTTATTTATAAAAAGAGGCAGTGGGTGGGATTTGGTCTGCAAGCCTAGTTTGCCAAACCCGGCAAACTTCAGAATAAAAACTAACCAACCAAACAAACCCACAAAAAAAGAGAATAGAAAAATGCTGAATGAAGATAAGGTTGGGAGGGGTACACTCTGTTTGGAAAAGGGCACCATAAAAATTAACACACACACACACACACACACACACACACACACCCCTCATATATTAAGAGGAAAGGTCATTTTATATACACTGTTAGATTCTATCAGTAGTATGACTGTGGGTCCCTGGAAGGCAAGCAAGCTCTTCTTTAAATATATGTATTTGCCTAGTGTTGCAACTATTACATCTTAGCTCATCACAAAAGACCAGGTTAAGGCATTCTCTGACACATGCCAACCATTTGCGGTCCCTCTCCAATTAGGTGGCTGGTTCCTTCTCATCTTGTCATGGATAATCCTTAAATTCTTAATACAAACATATAATCGCATTATCGGAACAATTTCAATATCATAAAGCTGAACAGATAAAACTTACTTTTAAGGCAAAACTATAAAGTTATTTACCGAAGATATCATGAATGATACATTTCTAAAAAAAAATTCTTGGCCATTTTTTAATTTTTACATGTTATACAGGTAGAGACTGGGAGGTCTAAAACAGGATGTTAATTAAAAAATGGTAAAAAAAGTAATTCTTTACAAATATCATTGTAAGTTTGTAAAAGGTGAAAAAGGAGCTTAACTCATTAAATTTCTTTAAAAATCATCAACTCGTTTCCTCATAAAAAGGTGCGGGATACCTGACTGTTGGAAATTGCCAAATACAGTGACTAAGCCAAATAATGTAGCTGAAGAACAGCAAAGACTTGAAGTTGTTTTGCAATGTCATTCAAATTCAAGGGCTTATCTATGGGTTCAGAAATCCTAGGGCAGTAGGTGTGGCTAGAAAGGATGAAAGTTCAAATCGAGGTAGTAACTCTGTGACAAAGAAGGGATAAATATGAGAAATTTTGTATGAAAAATTGACAAAATGTGTGGTACTGGTTAAAAGTCATTATAGAGGATGATGATGATGAGGAGGAGGAGGAGGAGGAGGAAGAATTTGGGTGGCAGGTAACAGAAACTGGCTGGTGAACGTAAGCAGAGATGGTGATTTATTGGCAGAATTATGGAGTAGCTCACATAATTAAAGAAAGGTAGTATGCATAATTGATCAAATCTTAGGAAGGGAGAAATCAGGAAGTCTCTAGGGATATTAGCATCGAGTCTGTACGTATCTTCTTTCTGGGTGTTGCTATATGGTTATTGACTTCCAGTTTGTGGTCGGCGAGTTGCATTAGTGGTCCCAACTTAATACCTGATGCCCTTTGCTCTGTAATTCTATAATCCCCTCTCCTTCTGATTCTGAAATGGGTCCTGGAACAGTAGCAGATCTGATATAATCAGAAGCTTGAATAAGCAGTTGCAGATATCCGCTTTCTTGTTTGTTCTCTGTCTTTGCCATAAGAACGTGCCCAGACTAACCTACTGGATGATGCGGCACGTGGAGAAGAGCTGAGTGATCCCAGCTGTCTGAGTTGAGACCCCACGTAAGAGAGAGAGAGCTCTTTAGAGAACTACCTGTTTCACTTGCAGCTGACGGAGACACACGAGTAAGCCCCACCGAACCTAGCTGAGATAACAGAACTGTCCACTAAGCCACAGATGTACGAAAAATAATAAATTGTTGCTTTAATTAAATTTTGTGGGTGTTTGTTATACAGCAACAGCTAGTTGATGTACCACTTCTGTGTTTCTCGATTCAAGTTTCAATTTCCTGAATAAGAGGATCTATTCGATTCAGCCTGGTTCTCATGTTTTACCCCCGAATCGTTTAGTTACAACCAAAGAGCAGGTAGTATAGTTAGCAGGAGAAACATTATGACCTGGAAAAATATCCCAAAAGGTAATTTATACATGATGCAGGGACCGGGATAAAGGTGGAGAGTCAAAAACTGTAATATTTATAAAATTCTCAGAGTTTCACCAAACTTCTGAGAACAAGGGCTTTTAGAGTTCCCCTGATGATAGTTGTACATCAATAATGGGGAAATTGCTTTTTAATATGGAGCCAAAAAGTGATTGATCGAACCCATGAAGAATTTGATTAAAGGGAAAACATAAGAAGGACTCGTTTTTCATCTCTGCATCCTCAGTGCCTAGGAAAGTATATATATTTTTTATGGAAAGTAATATTTTTTTAGAGAGGGGCTGGGTATCAAAAGAATTATCCAGAATAAAATATCAACCGCTGATAATGAAAAGATAGTGATCAAATTTTGCTGGTTTTAGATACATCCCTACCTATGATACTTACTTATATGAATTATTAAAAATAATTAATAATGTAATACCTGCATATATTATTTAAAAAGTAATAATTCGTGCCCGAAAAAAAAAGCATGGATGTTATTATATAATAAACAAGTGTGTTTTTCAGGCAACCAGTCCATCAACTGCCTGCTTGAAGTATTTATGCCTGTATTTTTTCTTCCTTGCCATAGTCATAGAATTCTAGAACTGGATGGGAACTGAGACTCTCTGGTCTAGAGAGCCTTTGGCACAGTCCTGCCTCATTGCCTCCCCACTTCCCCACTTTTTCTTCCTTTGTAGAAGGTTCTCATTGGCTTGTCTGAACCCCCATTCTAAGTTGCTCATGCATCCTATCCAAAATCAGCACACAATTACTGAGCTCCAGCCATGTGCTTGTGCACACAGAAGGTGCACGTAAATAGTCCCAGGAGCCAGGTGCTCCATCTAACACTCAGTCTGGAATGAACATGATCCTAATCACGAACATTCATCTCCCCATTTTTATTTCTCATGCTTTGTAACCCTCTGCATGCACATCTGGACCAAGTCTCTGTACCCTAGCTGCCAAGTTGAGAGGGATGCGTTGAGAAATGGCATGTGGGACACCTTTCCTCATGTGGGTTCCTGAAGTCAGATGCATTTTAATTATTATTTTCCTCTCTTCCTTCCTCCCTCCCTCCCTTCCTTTCTATTTTCTCCTTTTCTTTTTTTCCCCTTTCCCCACTTTGAACACATGCTGATTAAATCCTTGTATTCAGAAAGTTACATGAGATACTTTAGCTAACCTCAAGCTGCTTATAATCTAGCATATGTTGTGAAAAAAAAAAGGGAAAAAAAGCAGAGGTTTCGCTCAGAACTCAGAAGGAAACTAACTAGACAATTATGACTACTATATTGTCCTGGTTGTTGACATAAAGCACCCCTTTAATCCATACAGCTACTCTATAAACTAGGTATTCATATCCCTATTAGTAAAGAAAAGAAGGCTCAGACCGTTAGGTAATTTTCTCAAAGTCACACAGCTAAAACATGGCAGAACCGAGATTCAAATCCTAGATCTTAGAGTTGTGACCACAAAGCTTGTGCTCATCTCCCCGCTTATTGTGACAGCTCCATCACCCTTTAGCCAAATTCCCTCTCAGAAAATGAGACATAGTCCCTATAGTATTTAGCTTGTGCCATCATCACGTTGCATAACAAACTCATAGGCTTACAGCAACAGCATTTATTTTTTTCACCTCAGGGGTCTGCAAGTTGGCTGGCCTTTGGCTGGTCTTAGGTGGACCCGGACTGATTGATCTGGGTTCGGCTCCCCCTTGCAGGCTGGATGCAGTTCACTCCAAATGCCTTCTACCAGATCCCTGAGCCTCTCTTCATACTGAATGATAGGGACACAAAACTGCTGTCCAGGCCGTGCAAACCCTCTGAAGATACTGCTCACGTTTGTTAACATTTCATTGGCCGAAGCAAGTTACATGGCCAGCTAGGCATCAGGGAGGCAGGGAATTATAGTCCACCCACAGTGGGAGGAAAAAAAGTTGTATGGCAAAGTGTTCAGATGAATAATTCCATAAGAGAGAGAAGGAAAGACATTGGGAGCAATAATTCAGTCCTCTGCAGTCCTACACCAGCAAGATGGCCAAGCAGGCATGTGTCCATGAACTGTCTTTTTGTGGTGTTTAGAGTTTGTGGTACTGGCTTTGTCACTTCCTGACCATGAAGCATTTGGCCTATCGCCTAAGCCTTCTGAGCTCTCACTGTGCTGGAATGGTCATCATAATCCCTGGTCCATATTCCTCATACACTTATTGTATGTAAGCGAGATCTAAGAGAGTGAATTTGAATTTCATAAATTTTACTGCAGTATTTAAAGTTCATTGTTAATATTGTTATTTATTGTTTTATCACTTTAATTACCACCTTAATCGTTATTGAAGTCTTTTTGGGGACCACCTGGTAATCCATAGTTGAAGAACCAGGTGGTCTGTGGGCTGTGGCATTTGTGCTTGCTTATTTTATTATATCTATGGCTTGGTTTCTGGTATTATTAAGCCATTTGTTTATAATGCTTAATAAAAGCAGACATTGTCTTGTCTGCAGCCTAGCAGAGGCAGTACCAGCCTTTTATTTCCTAGGGTGTGGTTTTCATTTGGGGCAGCCCCAGTGGGAATGAGGGTGGCTGGCGGTCCGTGGGCATTCTCTGTTTCGCCAAAGTGGTCTGCATCTTGCAGAAGCTTGAGAGCCCTACTTCCCATAAGTGCACCAACTCTTGAGCTGAAAGCATTCACACAATTTCTATTGCTTTGTAATGGCTGAATTCTTTCTCTGTCAGACAAACACAAATAGTGCTTGAGGTGAGCAAGAAAAGGCAGGAGGCAACGTCTGCCAGGACCAACTAGCAGTAAGCGTGGATGCAAAATAATATTTCCCTGAAGAAAGAAACCACAGCAATGAAGGGAGGTGGAGGAGGCAGAAGTTGCCATTATAAACCAAATAGAAAATTCCTACGATAAACCTAAACCTAATTTTACAAGGCTTGCGTGTTTGCTCAATTCAGCTAAAATCTATGAAATTCAATTCTCTACAATGCGATTCAATCAATATTTCTAGACACGATTGTACTAAAGATACAGGGATAGACTCTAACTCAGAGATGAATAAGATGTAAACTCTGCCCTTAAGAAACTCCAGCTGGTGGTGAACACACACACATACACGTGCGTACACGCACACACGTGACAAAAGTTAGGGAGCAGAAGCTAAGGTCTGAAAGTCTGGCAAACTTGGGTTAGAATCTTGAACAAGGTCTTGACCTTGCTGAATGTTAGTTTCCTAATCTGTAAGAAGGGATAATAATATGCATCTCATAGAGTTTGTCCAATATTCATTCATTTATTTAAAAATATGAATTAAGCCTCTGTTTTGAGTCAGGGATAATGGTAGCCTTCAAGGAGCCAACTGACTTATGGGGAGGCAGATATTAAACAGAGCAATAAGATAATGATAGTTTTGAAAAGTTCTGCCAAAATTAAATCAGGATATGTGGTGTATGGGGTAATGGAGGGGTAGGGTTTAGGGTACGAGGTTTTAGGGGATGTAACTTAGGCTAGACAGTTGAAAATGGAGGAGAGAGGTTACTTGTGACTTGACAATGTACCCACATGTGTGCGCACTCACACACACAGCTCTTGTGTCTGGTTTGGGGTAGCAGAGCATTTCCGGAAGAGAGAATGACGTTTGAAAAGATATTTTACTAGGAGAATGGCACCGCAGGAAGAGAAAGCCGTACAGTGGGAGGGGAGCGAGAGGGTTGAAGAGACAGAGGCCGTGTGTGTAGAAATCATGCTCAGGGTCTGGACTGTGTTCTGAGAGCCTTGCGGGGCTATGACAGGGACTTCGGTGGGGTGGCGATGGTGGCTAGTATCAGATGTGCTTCGGTGTGCGCAGCGGTAGGGAAGAAGGCAAAGCAGATGTGGGAAGCCAGCTGTAAGTCTATTGCAGTCTTCCAGGAGAGAGGTGATATTGACCTCCTAGATGGTGAGGGACGAGAGGAAGAAAAAGACAGTCTAGGAACTTTCTTAAGAGGTCACCAACGTCAGAGTCACGAATGATCTCCACGCTGCCAGATTCAGTGGTCAGTTCTCTGACCGCATCTCGTCCTGCGTCTGACACGAATTGCTCACCCCGATCACGCTCTTCTTAAATTATCTTCTTCTCTTTGTTTCTGGGGTACCACTCTCTCTCGGATCTCACCTGCTGCACTAGGCACCTCATAGTCTGCTTTGATGCATCTCTCTCATCTCCAAGGCTTATATTTTTTCTCCTGCAATGGGCTGAATATCTGTGTTCCCCTAAATTCATGTATTGAAACCCTACCCCCCTATATGATGATATTAGGAGATGGGCCTGTGGGAGGTGATTAAGTCATAAGAATAGATCCCTTATGGATGGGATTAGTGCTCTTATAAAGGAGACCTCACAAAGTTCTCTCTGCTATGTGAGGGCATAATGAGAAGCTTGCAAACCAGAACCTAACCGTGCCGGCACATTGATCTCAGACTTCCAGTCTCTAGGACTGTGAAGAATGCATTTCTGTTGTTTATAAGCCAGCCGCTCTGTGGTAGTTTATTATAGCGCCCGAGCGGACTAAGACGTCGCCTTTTAGTTACTCCTTCCGAATCATGGTTTCCAGCCGCTCCTCCCTGACCCGTGTATCCAGCTGCTGTCACCGCTTGGATGTCTAAGAGTCTTGCAAGGTATCAGATACAAAATGGAAATAATTCTACTCTTTGTCGTCTATATTTGATGACTCTGTTCTTCCAGTTATTTAGAACGAAAGCACCTGGAGTCATTCTCGACTCTTCTCTTTTCCCATAATTCCCATTCGGTCCCTTAGCACATCTGGGACACTTGTAGCTTGAATGACCGCCTTAATGAACTCAGTTAATGTCACCCTCTGTCCACATCCTTTGCCGTGTGGCTTTGCAGCTTCTCCCACAACAATACGAAGTCTATTTCCCCACCCTCGAACATGGGCTAATTTTGTGACTTGTTTTGTCACCAAAACGAGAGACCGAATACAAATGGACCATGGCCAGACTATATGTAAAATCCGAACTCTGACCTATAACCTGTACCAACCAGTCCAGGAAGCCAAACAGTGACTTCTATGACAGTTGGCCCCTCATGGTCAAGACTCGATTAATAACTGAGGGCTTCCCTAATTTTTACTCTTACTTCCAAATTAGGACCAACTGGAGAAAGCTAAAGAGGTGTCCCTAACCAGTGACACAGGATGTCCCTCTTCTAGTTATCCCATGACGGCTTTCCCCTGCCAATGGCCTCTAGTCAGGATGTACCCGAAACCAGCCCCCTTTTTTTCCTGCTATAATGCTGTCTTACTTACTCTCCTGCTTTTGAGTCTACCAAATGCAAGTGACAGTGGCCGGCGCCCTTGCTATATCACTCTCTGAATAAATAATATTCACGTGCTCTCATTTGGGTGGCCTTCCTTTATTTCCATAAGAATATGGTTAGAAGTAACAATGTGGCCATTCTGTGTCTGTATCTCAAGAGGCCTTCGACAATTCTGTTTCCTCCTGCCTTTCTGCTGTCATCATGAGAATGAACCTGGGCTGGGTTCCTGGGAGTTCAAGGGCCTGCTACAATTTGAAAGACTATGGAGAAGAGCTCAGGTGTTCTTTTGAAATAATGTATGCTTTGCAAAGGAGCTGCTTGAAAGTAAGAAGCCAAAATAAGGAAGCAGAGAAACTCAGTGATTTGGGGGTTATTTGGATGATAGGTGGAGAGAGGAAGGATTTAGCTTTCTAGTCCAGAAACAGACAAGCTGCCTGGGAACAGTGGGTTGTTGGGTTGTTCTTAGGTGAGTACAGGAAGTTAATTGGAGGAGGCCGACTCTACCGGGAGGCGGAGCTGTGATGCTGCTCCCAGTGACTGGATGGGCAGGAGCTGCTGATGAAGCTCCCAGCCAATTGGCTTCCACTGCAGGCCGACCTTTTGGGGATGAAACGCCTCTGCGAGAACAGCATAAGCAAAGCCACTGTATTTACTGGGGCATTTAAGAACATGGCTGCAATAAGAAATATTGTTTTTTTTACAGAGCTGTGAATGAAGCCTTCATATGTTTATTAATTCTTAACAAGTATTGTAAAAAAGAAAAGCAGGTACACATTTAGCCTGGAAAATCTGCTAGGTGTGTTGAGCTTAACCACCTCCCTCGGAGGTTCTGTTTGGAGGTAATGCGAATGAGCCCTCATGAGCACTCTCAAAAAGGTGAGAGGGAGGTTGGGGGGCTGGGTGAAAAAGATGAAGAGATGAAGAAATCCTAGTTAGTAGCTATTAAACAGTCATGAGGACGTGGTGTACAGCATAGGGAAAAGAGTCAGTATTATTGGAAGGGCTGTGTGCAGTGCCAGATGGGTGCCAGAGGAATTGGGGGGATCACTTTGTAAATTATATAAATGTCTAACCATGGTACTGTGTACCTGAAACTAATATAAAATTAAATTAAATTTAAAAAATAGTTTGCAACAATGGCCACCACTAGGCCGTAGCTTACTCCTTACAGAGAACGTGATCACCAAAGAAATATTCACGGAATGGGATTTGAACCACGTGGCCTAGATTGTCAGCCGCCCACATTTCCTTTTTGTCATTATGTCCCCACTTTGTGCTTTGATTTCTTCCATGACATTTCTTTTCCTCTGCAATTCGCATTGAGCGCTGGCACCATGTTCATGTCCTTTGTGGGGGTCCCTGAGTTTATCCTTACGAGTCAGACCCCAAGGACAGCACAGGAGCCCCCCTCCTCCACGATGCAGGGGTTTTTTTCTCCTAAGGAGATCACTCTGAAGTACACAGGGGGCTGTTTGCAGTTACCTTAGAGGGTCTGAGTGATGGCCTCTGCCTCTGGCCTGTGGGTCCACCTGCAACAGCTGCTGTGAACCCACCTGTCTAGTGGGTTCACAACAGCTTGGGGATCCTTGGAACTTTGCTTTCGGTTTTCTCTCTAGCAACTGAATACGCAAGAGAGACTCTTGGTATTATGTGAAAGGCTCTGGGCCAGCCTTTACTGTTTTATCATTAAACAACTATGTCTAAGATTCCGTGAGGTTATAGAAAACATAGCTAGGTGGAGCCAAAAATGTATCAGGAATTCCAGGGTCAAAGCCCAGCTGGGTGACTTGAGGCAAGTCATTTGCTGGGCTATGGTTTCTTCAACTACGTAGGGACATGGTCTCCAAAGTCTTGCCATCTCTACCATTGGATAACTTCAACTATATACAAATTCTAAGTTCCGAATTCTGAATAAATTCTGAATTCCATGTATGCGTGCTTATTACATTGTCAAGTGATTTCAAGATATTCATTCAACAAACACCAATTTCCCTGTCATGTGTACCAGGCGTTCTTCTCGGTGCTGGGATGGAGCAGTAAGCAAGGTGGAAACAGTTCCTGCCGTCCTAGAACAAACGTCCTGCTGGTGGAACTGGCCTAAAATCCCACCGTGATGAAGTGAAGAAGCCAGGCTTAGTCTGTATGACTCCAACATGCCTGTTGTTATTGCCTAAGCTTTCTCACCCCCAGACAATGGAAAGACCAGACTTCAGGCTCCTGACTAGTCTCATAGGTGTGCACAAGTGGTAGTGTTGGAGGTTA
>NW_006441953.1:23524562-23565001 GCF_000325575.1 Pteropus alecto | reverse complement strand
TTCATTGAAAGAATAATTCTGGGAAAATGGCAAATTTCTCTTCATACCTGCCTCATAGAAGTGAAGATTTAATGCTGAGCTCTGTTCTCCCAAATTTTAAAGTACTTCCTCGGTACTTTACCTCTATAATGGGTTTGCTGTGAGGATAAGTGAAAGCATGAATTCCCCCTGAAGAATAGACTATATACAATTAAATATTTCTTCTACTAAGTATCAGATAAACTTGGACTTCAGCAAAGACTTTAAACTCAGAATAAAAAGAAACAACAAAAACAACAAACAGAACTCAGCACTAAATTTATAAACTATGTGACTTTGGCTCACTTAACTTCTCTCATCCCCTGTCAGAGGATATTATCTGCATCTACCTCAAACGAGACATAATCTACTAATTGATTAGCATAGTGTCTGAAACAATTATAAGTGTTCAGTAAATATTAGTTCCTTTCTTCCTCCAGAAGTGAGTACATGTCTACATGTGTTAGTGTCGCCAGCCTGGCCCCAGCACCTGGAGGCCAGCCAATGAGAGGGCAGGACTGAGTGGAGCCTGTAGCTGTGGGGAATAGCTAAGTAAATCAAAAGTAATTAAGCTTCAGAATGACGGTCTTATATTCACTTATTCACACCTTTATACTATGCCCATTTTGTAGATGGGAAAAACCAAGGAACAGAGGAACTTGATTTATCCAGCATCATCCCGGATGGGGCTATAGGGAGTTATTAAGCCCTAGATTGATGAATTGGATGAAAGGTTTTATAGCCATCACTGCTATTTTCTTTATTGTAGGCAGACGCACTTGAAACGGAAAACGTGTTTATCATGAGCTTTCTATCCCTTTCTCTGACATCACTGGAGAGGCTAGCCAGAAGGCTGTGGACAGCTCCTCAGGATCAAGTACCAACCGAGCAGAGCCCGATATCTCTTTCCTCGGTCAAAGCTCAGGGGCAGGTGTGTCATTTGTGATCCAGACACTGAGGAAAAGACCAAAAAAAATGTACAAGGCAGAGACCAAGAGACCCTTTGATTCCTCTCCAAACTACTGGCAAGTATGGTTTATTATTTTTTATCAATGGCCATATTGAAGTGTGATTGATATACAAAAAAATTGCACATATATACTGTATACCATCTGATGGGTCTGAACATATGCAGACATCCTGTGAAACTGTCACAACAATTGAGACAATAAACATCAGGAATGGTTTACATTGTGAAAAAAAGGACATTTGCTGAAATTGACACCAGCCCTCAGTGGATGTCATCTATGTTCATGCGTTCTGCTAGTCATTCAAACATTATACAAAGTTTGGTCACTAGCGTTGGGCCAGGCACTATGGTAGATGAATTGGATACATGCCCCATTCTCACTGGGCTGAGAGTTTAGCAGAGAGGTAAAGCCATGTGCTTACATAGCTCTCGGAGAAAGTAAGTTGTGAGAGACATGAATATATTTCCCTATATTGCCTAGGGAGGAGAGGCTCTGGGAATCGTGGACTAAGAGGATGAGGCAGGCTTGAGAAATGTCAAACTTTTCAACCTGGCAGGGGCATAAGGTTATTTAATAATATTATTGACTACCAATTATCGAACATTTCATATGTCTCAAACAATATGCTGTACTTTATATACTCTAGTCCATTCAATCAGAACAACTACATAGTAGGTATTAATAATCGCTTTTGCAAATGAGCAAATTTTAATGACGAGAGGTCAATAAATAGTTCAGGGTCCAAGAGAGAGTGAGTGGTAGACATTCCTTCATTCATTCATTCGGTGAGTATCGATGGCTCTCTGGTTGTGTGTCATGCTCTCATTCTAGAAGCTTCTTCTTGTCTGGAAGCCTGTGCATTCAATTGCTGCTTTATGCTGACTCCCTTCTGGGGTGCGAGGGGAACCAGGTTGTAAAAGATCTCTTAGGCTCATGTACTAGGCTATAGGAAGTCACAGAAGATGGGGAGAGAGTGCAACCTTGCTGGTCAGCATTAGGCTTTGGGAAAGGATGGAGTTTATGAAGAACTTGAAAGGGGCAAAATTATAAAAAGGAGGCTTGCATCTTATCAAATAAAAGGTGAATGAAGAGGAGGACAGATATTGCTGGTATTAAACATAAGAACATCTTATCAAATAAAAGGTGAATGAAGAGGAGGACGGATACTTAAACATAAGAGATCTGCTGAAATCCTTTATCAACAAAGCATTTCTATAGCTGACCGGCTGTGGCTGGGGAGGAGAGTCTGCACTGGGCATGGTGGCTGTCAGTCAGCTCAGGCAGCTGTGACAAAATACATAGACCATCTGGCTTGAATAACTCCCATTATTTCTCACGGTTCTAGAGGTTGGGAATTCCAAGCTTAGGGTAGAAGCAGATTCACTTCTTGGTGAGGGCTTTCTTCTGGGCTTATAGATGAACACCTTCTCCCTGTGTCCTCACATGGCAGAGAGAGGAAGTTCTGATGTCTTTCTCTTCTTATAAGGGTACAAATCCCATTATAGGGGTCTCACCTTTATGACCCCGTCTAACACTGATTCTCTCTCAAAAGCTCCACCTCTTAATACCATCACATTGGGGGTTCAATACAGGAAGCTTGGGAGACATAAGCATTCAGTCCATAATGGTAGCTTACTCAATGATTTAGATTTGATGGAATACCAGGCAAATGTATTCACTTTACTTTGTCAGAGTTGGTTTATTATTGATTTAGAGTTGAAGAGCATCAGGGAGGTTGTTAGGTTGTGGTGACTGATTTGGATTGCAATTCAGTCAAGATGGTAGTAAGTAGTTTGTATTTAGTTAGCTCTTTGTGCCTCGTAAAGCACTTTTACAGGTGATATTTAAGATCCATTTTACAGAACAGAAAGCTGAGGCTCTGAGAGGTTATGTAAATTTCCCAAGGTTGCATAGTTACTAAGAAGCTGGAAAGGAATTTGAATTCGGATCTTACAACTGAATTCTGAATTCTTTCTAGCTACCATAAATTTCTCTAGTAACCCCAAAGTCCAAGTGGGCTAACCAGGATCCTTAAAGCATAAAAATATTTGAATTACATGAAATGTAAGGACCATCTATTCCCAACTCTTTGAGGGCCAGAGAAATGAAGTGACTTGGTAGATCCCAAATTTAGGACATAGTAGGGTTGGGATAAGAACTTTTGTCTTTCAATTGTTGATCTACAATCCCCGCATCCCTACATTATGTTTACCATTTTTTTTTTACCCTAGAAAGCACCATCCCTTAAATTACTACCTTTACTTACAAAACAGTCTTGTGAAAAGAAACAAAAAGGCAGATGTCAGTCTGTTTTACTGACAGGGAAACAGAGTCTTTGAAAGATTAGGTAACTTGTCCCATATTATCTGATTGTTGAGAGATGAGCTAGGTGTTATGACTTCCTTTTAGTGATGAGTTAACTGATTTCAGATAAGTTAAGCTATGTGTCCACGAAGCCAGACATTATGATTGCAAATTAAGTGCAATTGCATCCCTTTTACTCTGTGCCCCTCTTTGTTCTTAAGGCAGAGTGAGGATGGTCCCTCTAGTTTTTGCCTGTCGTTGTCTGAGTCTGATTGCTTTGCTGGAGTTGCCATGACAGCTGTGGCTGCAAGTCTGCTCTCCTCACTCTCAGATACCTGTTAACCCTCTGAACCTCCCCACAGATTTGTCCCATGGATCACCTGCTGTCCAGAAAATCCATTTATAGAGGGAGGACCTCTCCTTATTGTTTGCATCATGAATTGCTGGCTACGTCTTATCTTCCCTCACTTCTCATCTGTCATGTGGGCTTGTGTCAGAAGCAGGGTCAATTAACTTCCTACAGAGATGTTAACTTGGCAGATACAACTTGATTGATTTGTTTTAATCTGACTCATTTTTGCTGTGAGCATCCCAGGTAGGAGGGATAGCCAAGCCTGGGAGCTGGGATGAATGTCAGGATTGATTGCTCTTTTATTTTAGAAGAAATACAAAGTAAATAGTAGATGTGGGCAGATGGCAGATGTGTCTGATAGATTGGTGTTTTCAAAAGCCCAAATGGTTTGCTTTTTCCTGTAGTATTCCCGATGCTTTACAATGTCAACTTCCACTTCTCCATGTCGTCATCTTTCTCTTTCAACAATGCCTGCTCTATCTTGGTGTCTATTCTTACTATTCATCTAATGGCTTAATCCATAAACTAATAATCATCCTTGTCAACCTCCTTTTCCTCATCTACTCGCGATGGTCATTACATCATGTTGGTTCCACCTCTGAAGTAGTCTCAATTCTGTAGCTTCTACTACCTCACACCCCACTTAATGTTATTTCTGGCTGTCAGCTTTTCCCTGGTTATCACGGGATCATCCCCTAAAAGGCCCTCCAATCTTAACTTCTCCAATCCATTCTCCCATGTAGTCTTGATTGGAGAGCAAATTTGATCATGTTACTTCCCTGTTTAAAAGTCTCGGTGGCCCTCGGTGACTACAGAATGAAGTCGCAACACTTATGCATTTCATATAAAGCTCTCCAGTGTATGACCCCTGCATACCTCGCCAGTCTTCGTTTCAGCCGTTCCCTTCCTGAGCAATGCTAAACACTGCTTTTCTAGATATTTTGTTATAAAGTTTCATATCGTTGTCTCTTTTCACACGCTCCCTTTGAAAGAATCTTTCTTTTTCTTTCTTTCTTTTTTTTTTGTTGCATGGACAACAACTCTTATTCATTTTCACTACCCAGTTCAAAAATAACATCTTTAGACTACTCTTCCTTTATCCTTAGGTTGAATCGAATGGCTCCACCGTACTTTACGCCACACTCCTGTTATGGCGAGCATTCCGTTGACTGACAATTCTTTCTTCATATCTTTACTTCTGCTACTAGCTTTGAACTCTTCAGGAGGAGGAACCATGTCTTATCGTTGTATTGTTGTATCTCTGTCACTTTGCAAGGGGTGACGAATGAATTCTCAGTACATGGTTTGGAATTCTGTGCAGTGATTGGATCCCAAATCCCACTGCCAGCAAAGACTTAGTGAGAGCCCTTGAAATGCAGAGTATTGTTACTCCTGCCCGCTGTGATATTTTACATCTTTGACCTTTTGTACATGTTTCCTCGGCTTAAAGAGACCTTGACACATTGTCACCTAAAAAAGCCATATGGACTCCTTAACCCTCAGCTCAGACATCACTGCCTCCTTGAAGCTTTCCCTTATTTTCTCAGTAAAAATTAATCACTCCCTCCTCAGAGTTCTCACAGTTGGAACTATATGTTCCTTTTTATTCTTTCCTTTATTATAGTTAGCTGAATGTTTTTCTAAGAATCCTTTGAAAAAGTATTTCTACTTTTTTCTGTCTAAAATGTTTTCATCCTCTTTCTCTACTTAAGGGCTTATTTCTAGTTCCATTTTGATTTAACCTTGAAGACTTTGGTGACTAAGCCTGTCCTCAGTCGCATCTCCCACATTTGAACTATACTCTAAATCCATGGTGAACTCCTTGAGACTCTTCATCTCGTAACTGACTGTGGAGTACCAGATGACGAGGCAAGGCATGCCTTCGGTGCGTAGCCGTGTGTCATATCAAACACGTGGGATTTTCCAACTTAAATCTTATGTGCAGAGAAGTTCTGTAGGCAGTTGGTTCATTCAGACACAAAACAGAACTTAAAAATTGCCCCAAGAGAGGTTTGAATCAAACACTGCGGATCTAGGCGTGTGCTCAATCCTCCCACCCACACAGTGGCAGGCAGTGGGAGCTTAATGATCCTGAAAGTAAAGTATGCAGTAGTAATACTGAAGGATGAGAAGACTTGGCACAAAGAAGGTAATAACTTCTCCAAGATCACACAGCTAAGAGGAGGTGCAGCTGAGGTTGGACCTAGGTCTTTTGGCTCTAGCTTCCATACTCTTCGACACTCTTTTCTGCTGCCCACAGAGAACTCATCCAGAGCAGAGCTGTGGGGGGACCTGGTGCACTGTCTATCATGGCTGGAATGTAGCATACAGGAGAGCAGAGGCTGGAAGAGCGAGGGTGGCAGTGGACTAGAGATGAGACTGAAGGTTAGTGAGACTGAAGGTTAGTGAGACTGAAGGTTAGTGAGGATTTACTAGTGAGGGGCTTTAATTGCTATGCTCAGGAATCTGGGCTTTATTTTATAAACGGTGGGGTCCATGGAAGATTTCTAAGTTGGAAATGATATGATCAGAGTTTTACTTTAGAAAGAGAATTCTCGTGGCAGGGTGGAGCGTTCACAGGGGCAGATAGAGGCTGGAAGCAAAGACACTACTTAGGAGAACACGAATACTGCACCAGTCCCAGCAAAGTGCGTTCCTGGTTTAAGCTAGGGCAGCGGCAGTGAGGAGGGACCTCAGGGGTGGAGTCCATGGACTCGGTGGTAGGGATTACATTGTGCAGGTATTGTAATAGTTTATTATTTCCTTCCCCCGCCAGTTGCCTGTGCTTATTTTTTAGCTGGTATATTCTCTTATTTGGTCCAGATTGGTTTTTTTCTTCTTTTTTCCTTTCTCTCTCAAATAGTCTTCACACTATTATTTATATTTTGGAGATTCTAGCACATGATTCTAGCACATGATTCTAGCACTATGCTTCAGGTTACAGCTTCATGTAAAATACAGTGTGATTATTGTTTGTCTGTATTTTTTTTTTAATGCTTAGTAGTATATTTTTGCTGGGCACCAATAATAATCTAATTGCTATGTAGTTATTGAAATTGGATACAATACTCTGTTAAAAATTACTCTAATTTGAGGAAAGGTTATTAGACCCTCTCTTTGCTTATATTAGATACTCTCTTAGTTTTAGGCCTGTAGAATTTTCAAAAAGCAAAAGTTGAATAGGCATTGAAATCTTAATACTCTCCCATTCATCCTTCTTCTCATTTGGCTGTTAGGGAAACCTTTGTAAACAATAGGCTCACTCTGGTCACACTTGCTGCTTTGATGAGACTGGGCAGCAAGGGAACCTGTAGTCATGCTCTGAGGCATGCTGGGAAAACCATTGTTGCCTTAAACGAGGACTGTCTGATGGGATGTAAGTCACTCGTGCTTTTGTTTCTAGTTCGAGTATCAGCCTTAAAAATATTTCTCTTCCTCCATTCACTATGTCTATATCATTCTTATTCAAAGTACACCTCTTGGGTTCCTTTTTAAAGACTTCCTAAAATTTAATTAGATTTTTGCTAATGTTTCTGGCACTAAAAATGATAGAAGCATTTTAACCTTACATTTATTAAGTGGAAATTTGAATGTAACTTCATCAGTGGAAAATGTAACTGTCCAGAATAAGTTTGAAAATGGGCAAGGAATTCCAATATAGTTTCTGTGGATGGGATAAGGTATATTAAAAATCAGTGTTAAATACTACTCTTTACCCATTACCATTCACTTACAAGGTCATGATCACATGGAAGGCATTCATTGTAAAGTCAGAGGTCACACACAGCTGGAAGGAAAAGGAAATATGTGGGCTCTCAGATTAAGGATCCCAAAAGATCTCGATAAGCTTAGGCAATGGCTTCAAACTAAGATGTCATTTTAAGATGCTTTTATTTGTTTCCAAAAAAAAAAAAAAAAAACAATCACACAAGTACACATTTGAAGAGAAGAGTCTTAGAAGCAATGGACAAGAGAAAGAGATAAAATCAAACCGTAGAGTTATAGTGGAGATGGAAACTCTAGTTGTCTAGTTCCCTAGTATTTTAACGAATTGGTTGGTAAGAGACAAGAAAAAGAAGGAGGTGATAGCTTAAGAGAAGAGTATTCACCTGCCCTCTCTGCCTTCCCTGAAAGCATAGAGCTGTAGGTCCATGGTAAGGGGAGAGAGCTGCTGACTACGGTGAGATCTAAGATGCTGGAAAGAGAAGAGAATCTGATTACTTTGTTCCATTGGGTGGTACAACTAGGGGTGAAAGACAACTAGGGGTGAAGGAGGATGGGATGGACCACAGTTGGAAGGAGATGAAGGATATATCTTCCGAGATAAAAGAGGAGGAGGTAAACCTGAGGAAACCCAAGACCACGTTAAAGTTGTGAGGATTGTGCGGTGTTAGGGGCAGAGGGGATGAGGGGATAATGAAGCTGGGAAGCGTCAGCTTTTTTAGGAATAGTGGATGGAGTCACCTGTTAAGTGTAAAAAGGAGCCGTGTGGAGCTGGAAAACTGTATAAAAAGGAACTGAAGATTTGGTAAAAGTCAGTGCAGGGTGATGGATAACTTGAAGTTTAAAGGCATGAGGTCTCAGTATGACCTTGTTCAATAAAAATCAGATCTTATCACTCTCCTGATTTAAATTCTACATGGGGCTGCCATTGCTCTTTGGGACCAAGATTAAAATTCTTAACTTGGTGCAGGTCCCTCCGTGGTCCTGCCTGTCTTCCTAGGCAGCCTCACCTTGGCCAGGTCTCCGCTGTGTTACATGCCTTTCGGTTAGTCCTGCTAACCAACATGGACTTTGCCTCGGGGCTCTGCCTGAGGTGTGCTTCTCCCAGCTCTTGGCCTCATTAGTCACCATTCAACCTTTAGGAACCAGAGGAAATCTGACTCTCTCAAGAAGGCTTCCCCAGCTCCTCTAACTACTCATTCCCACAGCATTTCTCTCTTCCTTTATAATGTCTTCACCCAAATATAATTAAATCATTGCAAAAATAAATCGAAAGAAGGCTGGTTTGAAATTAAAATGAATTTATGTGAGTTTAGGACTGGCAGTATAATTTGTGGGGACTAGTGCAAAATGAATATTCAGGCACTTTGTTCAAAAATTATGAAGAATTTCAAGACAGTGACAACGAGCATTAGCCAAGCACAGGACCCTTCTGAGCATGATGCCCTGTGTGACTGCATAAGCCATCTACCCCTGAAGCTGCCCTGTATGTCTCTCCAGCAGGGAGCAGGGACTGCGAAGTCTGGATTTGTTAATCCAATAGGAGTTTCGGGGGCGACGCTCTACAGTGCAAGCAGTGTTGAAGCGATGAACCACTGTGTTTAGAACAGAATGGGCTACGAAAGGAGTGGACACGAGGCTGACAGACTGGCTGCGTGGGGAGCAGCGTGCCAGTTCACTGGAATTGGGAGCGATGGGTGGCCTGATAGAATGTCCATGCATTATTTATCAATGCCGCAAGTCAGCATTTAATTTTTTAGCTCCTACTTTGGGTTCATGGGAGGAGTCATTGCATTTTTCAGTCTCCCTAAAAGGAAGATCTTGAGAAATTTTAGTGGGAAAAGTATAGAGCCTGGATGATTTGAAGAACAGGTTCTAGAGCCAGACAGCCTGGGTTTCAAGCTCAAGTTTATGAGCTCTAGGACCTTCACACTTGCTAACTTCTCTGTGCTTTAGTTTTTTGGAGGGGTATAAAATTAGGATAAAGTTAATATTTCCTGTGATTATTTAAGAAACAAATGAGTGAATGAATTGTATCTGGTTCCTAGTAGTTCTTGTTATAATTTCATAGTAGCGCACTCTTAGTTACTTTTTCAATGCTATTATCTTTCAGTAAGGTAGTTGAACTCAGTCACAGTATTACCATATGTCATAATCAGCTAAACTTTATTATTGGATTTAGGTGGATGCAAAGAGTGTACTAACATGCTTTGTGAAACTTGTAATGGGATCCATTTAAGCAGAAGAACAAAATATATAAGCTAACTCATCTTCATTAAAGTATAGTAAGTGCCAAACAGATATCTAGAACACATTAGCATATTAATTTGTAATATATTTCAGTAAGCTCCAGCATTTTACATTTATATCTCTGGAGTTAGAAAGCCTTCTTTTGGGGACCTAAAGATAATGACCAAGCGTTAAAAATTGTGACCAACAAACAGCATTTAATGAACTATGGTCTTGTCTTCTGTTTTATAATTCATATGAAATTAAGGCTGTTTCTGTTATTTATTGAGCATATGGCATTTTTTTTTTTTTTTTTTACTCGTTAGGATGACATTTTACTTTAGATTGCTGTGCTCTGGAGACTATTCTGATCAATTCCTGAGTCATTATCCTTGGTATTTGCATTTTGGTAAGGACACCAACAAGGTCATTGTGGGTGGCCATATAACCAAGGCCATGTAACCAACAATGGGTTCCCATTTGACATCTCTAGCCTTCTTCTCTCCTCTGAATTATAGAACCGAATCTACAATTATCCACTTTACATTTTTACCTGGATATGCCCCAATACCTCGAACGCCACTCGTCCCAAATTTGTTATCTTTTCTGAAAACGTAGCTGCTTCTCATAAACACCTTATTTTTTGGCTCACTCCTATAGAAAAGACCCCCTAGTGTTATAGAATCCACCTGCTTCGTCATTCCTGAATCCATACTCATCTTTTTCTCCCTTCGTCATTGACCTAGTTCAGATTCTTATCATGTTTGTCTTTGATCACTGTGGAACCCTGTTAGCCACCTCTTACTTTCCAGGCTTCCTTTCCTTGAATCTGTTCTATTCACAGATTAGTCAGAACAGTTTTTCTAAACTGCATATCTGATCGTTCTTTCAGTTATTTCCCTGTTACTCACTCAATAAATTCCAAAGGTTTTAGCATAAAATATAAATACTTGCACAACTATGCCCGATAACTATGCCATTTCACCCACATCTCCTGCCACTTCTTAGAGGGGAACCCTGGATATCTCCAGAACACATCAAAAAGGCATTTTACACCATTGGAGAGTCTCTTTGGAGGAGATGACATCTGTGTTGAGTTAGCCAGGCGAACATGAGAGAAACCCCTCTTATGAGATGTATGCAACTTATTATAATTATTTGTTTACATGAACAAATAGCATCCATACTAGCAAGCCTCAGTTTTTTTCCAGCTTTACTGAGGTATAATTGGTATATAAAAAGTGCACTCAATAAATGTGTATAATTTGGTGATTTTGAACATCAGTATACGCTCATGTTACCATCACCACAGTCAAGGCCATAAATATATCCATCATCTCCGAAAGTTTCCTTGTGTCTCCTTTTTTGTGTGTGTGTGGTAAGAACATAGAACACATCTTGAGACATGTCTTCTTCTTAACAGAGTTTGAAGCGCACAATAGCTTGTCATTACCGGTAGGCATGACGTTAGACAGCAGATCTTGAACTTACCGACCTGGAATAACTGCACCTTGGTAGCCAGTGAATAACACCTCCTACCCCTCCCCTGCCCCCTGGTGACCACCATTCTGTTGTCTACTTCCATATGTTTGGCTGTTGTATATGCCTCATATAAGAGGAACAATGCAGTATTTGTCCTTCTGTGACTAACTCGTGGAGAAATTAGAACCCTTGTACACTGGTGTTGGGAATGTAAAATGGTACAGCCATTATAGAAAATGGTGCAATGGAACCGGTGGTTCCTCAAAAAATAAAAAAAATAAAAAAAATAGACCTACCATATGATTTGGCAATCCCATTTCTGAGTATATACCCACAAAAAAAAAAAAAAATGAAATCAGGATCTCAAAGAGACATGCACGTCCATGTTCAGTACAGCATTATTCACATTGGCCAAGGTTTGGACGCAAACCAGATTGTCCATCAACAGATGAATGGATAGAGAAAATATGATATATACGTATAAAAAAAGGAAATTCCATGATTTGTAACCACATGAATGAAACTAGAAGGAAGCCTCACTTTTCTAATATTTCCTGTTTTGTAAATATTCGTTTTCATTGCTCTTTCTCTCTGGCTGTCAGGCTGTCCCCATTTGCTCTGCCTTGGGAGTTCTCTCTAATCTAGTGGAATTCTCTTTAGGGGACACAGAACTTTAGTGTTAGAGCCCAACTTGTGTGATCTATGCATTAAACCTAGAGTTGCTGTGTATTTAAAAGTGCCAAACACTGTGCTACTTACTGAGGATATAATAGAGAAAAACATCCCATTTGGGGAATCTGTTAGGGGTCCAAGACAAAGAATGCTAGGAGATAACAAACTTTACCTAATGTGGTAGAAACAGGAGGCTCCTCTGAAGAGGAGACATTGAACCCGAGGTCTGAAGAATGAGAATGATGTGTGCGGAACAACATTCCAACGGGAGAAATGAACATATATTAAGGTTTGGGGGAGGTAAAGAAAATGGCGTGTTTGAAGAAGAATGGAAGGAGCCAACATGACTTGAGTATAAATAGCAGGAGGAAAAGAGGCAAAAAGTGAGGTTTTAGAGAAAAACGCAGGTTTGTAGGTTATTGAGTGGTAAGGAATTTGTTCTCACAGCAATGGAAAGCCAGCGAGAGGTTTTAAGTAACCATGATGGTGAGGGGTGGGGAGGAAGAGGGAGATGCAGTGGGGAAATGTTGGTGGAATGATCTTCAGCTGTAGAAGCTTTCTCTGGCTGCTGTATTCAGCATAAATGAGTGGAAGGCAAGCATGGTAGCAGTGAGGTTAGAGGTCACACTTATCTGTGTCAGAGTTGATAGTGGACTAGATTATTTAGTCAACAATAAAACAATCAGCACCTTCTTTGTCCAGGACTTACAAAAGGTAGGGATTGAAATATGAACAAATTATTTAGGAAGAGAAAGATTCAAAATCATCTCTTATGGGATTGACGCATGCTATATTAACAGCATGAAATGAACCAGACATCTCAGAGAAGGAGGTGATCATCCTGCTGTAGCTACTATGAGTAGGCTTCACAGAAGAGAAGGCAATAGCTGGTCAGAGCATCCAAAGGTTGATAAGGGTTCACAGTTGGTAAAGGGGTATGAAGAACGTTCCTGCTGTTGTCCTTTGAGGTAGGTGCCTGGAATTGAGGTTAAGTTCTCAGTTCTTGGTTCTGGACTGGAGAATCGGAAACAAGGAGCAAAAGTGTGCAAAACACAGCCAGTCGAACGTCTCTCACAGTCTAGTCCTTATCGATATCAGGAGTGACAATTCTTGCCTGCCTTCCGATCTTCTCCATTTTCCTTACTTGACATAGTCATTGTCAAAGGCACTACTGCTAATGAAGTCGAGCTGACTTCATAACCTCCGATGATTTGGAGTGCTGTTTTTATGGCTGAAGTTTCCACTTGGATTGGATAAGACCCAAAACAAAGAGTTGACTACTTCTGGTGATTAAAAGCTCCCTTGACGATTTTTAAAAGGGATTGTTCAAAGCTTTTAGTTCCACTAAGTAGGGAATTACACTCCGCTTACCTAAAACTCATCCAGCAAGTGTACGTTGACATGGTGGTCTTTCTTTCCTGCTACACAGCACTGCAGAGAATTTCCTTTTACGAGCAGTACCCTTTTAGTAGGAGGTTAAGTGATCCCTGTATTTATAATTTATAAGGCACTTGGAGCTTTTTGTATGAAAGTACATTGGAACAGTGAAATTATTATTACTTATATTGTAATTAGATTCTTTTGTCCTGTTCTTATGTGAAATATTGGTTTCTGAACTAAGGATTTAAAGAGGAATTGCTGATCATAAAGATAAGGAATAGATTTGGGAACAATTTGGGACAAGCAGCCAAACCAGATAAGGATGAGTAGCGTATGACGTTTGTTCTTCTTTGAATGATATTTTTTGATGTGTTGTGTCAACATTTTTTCCTACTTTCCTAAATAAAGAAGATCCTGAGAATGGTGACTTATTGGTGTGCTCACACATGCACGTACACATACATCTAAACAGACAAATTATTTGAAACATTTATTTTACTTCTGCCTCCTTAGATCTGACAAATAAACAGTTGAATTATATAGTTGGAATTGTGATGCTTTTAGATGAAGATACAGAAAATGAAATAATAAACCTTTGCTTCTCTGCCTCCCATCAAAGAGCCTTTCCTAGATATTGGCACCTTGTTGGGCTTTACGCATTTAATATGCCCAGGGGGTATAAATGGAAATGGAATCATAATATAAAGTTTGATTAATGCTTCAATCCCTTTAGGATTAAAAAAAAAAATCACAGATTAAATCAATCATTTTTCCATTATTAAGTCACATTAATTAAAATATTCTAAGGTCTCTTAGATATATACTTTACATATTTATATTAGGTAGGATTACACTTGACTGCATACAGCAGGAAAAACACCAAAACACCAAGGGCTTAAGTAAGAAGAAAGTTTCTTTCTCAGTTAAAGCATGATTAGATGTAGGTAGGATTACATCCCTACCTAGTTATTAAGGCTCCCTGGTGACTAGGAACCCAGGATCCTTACATATTGTTGCTCTCCGATCCACAGCAGGTTGCCTCTTGGTTCAAAATAGCCATCAGGGTTTCGGCCAATACATTAGCTTTCCTGGCAGCAGGAAATAGAAAGGGAAGAAGATCGGGACACGTCCTCCATTTTAAGGAGACTTTATAGAGATCTCAGTAACCACTCCCATTTGTATTTTATTGGCCAGAGGTTGGGTGCATACTGGGCAGCCAGCTGAAAGGGAGACTGGGAAATATCGTTTCTGTGACAGTGCATCCAGCTGAAAAGTTACTATTCTGTTACTAAGGAAGGTAAGACTGAATATCAGAAGTCAGTTTGGAGTTTATACAGTAGTACTTCAGTTTGTTTTAAATAAATTTTTTTTCTGAAGATGGAAAATTTCACTTGGTTTAAATTTGGTTAGTTGATTTTATTGGGTGTAATGGGTGTGGCGCGATGCAGTGGGATGAGTACTAGAGTATTAGATGCTAATTCAGGTCGATATTACGTTAGGCTTTAGTCTTTCACTCTGAGTGAATTTGTGTTATAGGCCCTCTAGGAATTCTGTCAGTTCTTATACCCTTATCTGGTTCCTTAAGTTTTACAACAAGGGTAGGCGTGTATGTTTGTATATACACACATTCATAAATAATTGTATGATACATAATTTGAAAATCTATTTCTACAGAAGTAAAAGATGTACACATATGAACACATTAGCAAAGAGTGATTTGATATTTTTCAATTTTCAGTTCCTCGCTCTGAATGAAAAGCATTAAATCTTGCATGGCGGTTGAAAAGCAGAGAGACTGAAGATGTGACATAACTGTTTACTTTCAAAATGGAAGTCAACTTTTCATCCCAAAGAATAGGCCCTTCTCCCATTTTTCTGGTTTCCATTACTGTAGTGTTTTACTCATCTGTAGAAAGCCATGACCTAAGAGAATTAGAATTTGTGTCTTTAAAAATGTGATGTAACAGAGTCCTTGGCACTCTGGGACTCCTGAGCATATTAATGCTGGCCTTCCTGGGGAATAATAATAGGAGTAATTGCATTCTCTATCTCCTGTTTCCTACTCAGTTTCAGTCCATTGTGGTGCTTTGTCCTGAGGCAGCTGTTATGCAGCACTAGGTAAAACTCTTTCAAATTTTCTTTTTAGTGCAGGGGAAATTGCTTTGTGCTGCCCCGGTGGCTGCAAGGGCCACACGAGGTGTCTCTCTTCAGGGCTCTGGGAAGCTATGCCCTTTCCTATGCAGCCTAGTATGTTTTTAACAGATAGAATGATTCTGAAGACACTAATGATTCCAAAGAGAACTGTTAGAAAAAAGCAAAACGAAGTAACTGTTTTAAGTTTTAATCTTAAAGAAAAAAACTATAAAATGTCATCACCCCTCTCAAGTCTTGTGTGGAATAAAGTGAAGGTACAAATAAATGAACAAAATGAGTAAAACCACCTTTATATGTTGTTGAAGCAAAAAGATTATTGACCAGTTAGGTCGTTTAGGTTGAACCATTTGAAACTGCCGTTTTTGTAGGTCAAAAGGGGTTGAATATAGACAATGTCCAATCGTTCAACCTAATAGTAGTTTCTGTTCTGGCTACATGGTAGAAGTTATTGACCTTAAAACTAACACCATTTGAAGTTACTCCCTACATACATGTTTCGATTGTGAAAGTATTTGAATATTAACTGATATTTTTAAATTCGAGGAAGTGTATATTTAGGATTGATATTAGAACAATGTAGTTGAAAAAATTCCATCCATGATCCCTTGTCCTTATATAACTATTTTTTTCTCTATGTTTCTTTCCTACCATTATATATATAATATAACTGATATTTTTCAAGGTGAAAAACCAAAAAGTATAAATAATGCATCCAAAAGAGAGGCAAAGATGTTAAAACTTTCAAAGAAATCTCCCCTGGTACCTGAATTTTTCAATCCATAAAGGAATATACAATGCAATGGAGCTAAAACAAAGCCTTTGTATAATGAAAGCTCTGAGGAACTTTATCGTGGAAAATGACACTTTCTGATAGCCTCTAGTACTCTCTAAAGGCAAAAATACACGTTTACAAATTACCTTAATGAGCTGAGGGACATACGTTTCCATCAGGAATGATTTAGCATCGTGCAGAAACCGAACTTTCCCCCTTCCCTGTGTGGAGATGACATTCTCCAGTGCCCATGTCCGTGGTCTAGAAGTCCCCAATCAATTCTTCAGCTTGGGTCAACTTTCTCCAGGCTCAAAGAAGATAAGGGGCGCAGTACAAAAAGTGGCAGGCACGGCCAGGATGGAATAATTGTAGGGCTCATTGTGACTTATTATTTCTTGACACTCTGGGGAACATGGCAGTGTCTGCTTTGGATGGTCCTAATTTCGTTTGGTTGTAGAAGTTCGAAACCCCCAGCTAACTACCTGCTGGCTCCAGGGAGCTGAAACCTTATATAGTAAATGCCAAGTGCCTCGAGTAGCCAACACCTGACCTGCCTCGTTACTAAGGAACCAGCCGGTTACTAAGACAGGGAAGAGGAAAGAGGAAGAAAACCCAGTACAGGATGCACGGCCCCTCCCCCTGCACTCTGGCTTCATTATGCTTTTACGTGTTAGATCCAGACCTGAGGAGAGAAGCAATTCCCCAAAAACTAGGAATCCTTCCGATGTAAATAAAAGGTCCTGAATGGCATTTTAATTTTTTTCCCTGAATTGATATGCAAATTTCTAATTTACTTAAAGCACACTGTCATGCATTATAATAAAGTCTAATACATGCTTCCATGTAATTATGTATAATAACCAGTGATCAGTGGGAGGAGGGAAGGGGAGAAGGGAATTGTGTTTCCAGCTGGCCCTCCACACCTGCAAATAACAGACAACTCCTTTCAGTGTAGAGGAAACAAGATAATGACAGTATGATATTAAATACAAACATTAATTCTTGGGAACAAAACATAAGGAAGAGGTCTATCAATTAAGATGTGTGAGAGTGAGCAATTTAAATTACGTTCCACACTATCTTAAAATAAAATAAGGACCAAGTATGATGAAAACCTTTATTTGCTATTCACTGTGATATTCCTGATGCTATTATTTTTATTTCTTTTTTAAAGAAAGATTTATCTGGGTCACTAAAATCCTATGTTAGGACCCACTCTTCATGTTCATTTGGTTCGATTTAAGAATCAAGTTGCAATAACATTCTCTCTCTCTCTCTCCCTCTCCCTCTCCCTCTCCCTGACCCTTTCCCTCTACCTCCTTCTGAAAGGACAAGTCAGATCTTAGAGAGAAAATCTGAGGAGACCAATGGGGCCTTAAGTTGTAAGGAAACAAAATAATGTAAGAAAATGCTTTGTGAACAGAAAAGTGTGATCCTCATGTAAGGGGTTGTTATTGTCCTGGCTGCTGTTCATGCAAGTTTTGTTATATGAGAGGTTTGTTCCTCTAAAGTCATCAGCAGAATTTCTTAACATTTAAACATGTATTTGCATGTGTGAGGCAGTTTAACATGGTGATTAGGATCTTTGGAGTCTTTCTGACCTGGTTTTGCTTTCTAACTCTATTAATTATTAGCCGTGTGATCTTAGGCATGTTACTTAAGCTTCTCTGTCAGTTTTCTCTTCTGTAAAATAGGACTTGTTAGTATTTTTCTGAGAATCAAATGAAATAACATACTTATATACCAGGCTTACTTCCTGGTGTCCATAGATAGTGCTTGTACATAAATAATGTACTTGTAAATAAAGAATCTTTTTACAACAATAATCATTCATATCAGAGTAAATTCTCCACACTGATTTATATGCATCAAAAGCAATGGTGGACTGTAAATCAACAGAATCCATGGACAGCAAAAGTTTCTGCTGAGTGATTTGTACATAGCATAGTGTGGAGCAGTCAAGAATGGGCATCCACAGGCAGGAGGGAGACCAGGTAGCCAGGGATTCAGTCCCAGATTTTCTACCTACAGACTTTGTGATCTTGGGTGAGTGGGTTAATTTCTCTGAGTTACTCAGAACGGACTATTCCTTTGGAGTATGTATCTGACATATACTAGATGCATCAGATCCATGAGTTGTCTTATACTTCTGTTGACTTACGTGGGAATTAAAACACAGCCACCTTCCAGTTCCTAGGACAATGTTGGGCTCATCCTTCCTTGGCCCTACAGAGAGCAGCAGGATCTTTTGTGTCTCTACTTGGGAAGCCAGTAAGCTCCAATGGGGGAGAAATGTGAGCCTTTTGGTATCGTAGAGTCTATAAGACAGAGAGAGAAGAGGCATGAAAGGACAATAGGCTGTTGAAAGGTAAAGGGAAGAATGGCAATTTAGAAACTAGAATTTCATAGAGCCAACTGTCCTAAAGTTTTGAAGCCAGTCTACTAGGGATATTGCTAGCAAGAGTGTGTGGTGGGAAGTTCCAAAAGTGACTGGAATTGTGAATGCTTCCCCACACCTTAGCCCAGGGAACAGGTCATTTAAGGAATAGAATCTTTGCTTTGCTTTAAGGACTTCACTATTAATGCCTTGACCTCTGTGTAAATTTAATCTGTTCTGTGGTTGTGCTTCAAGTCCTATTCCCCCAGCCTTTGATGACTGCATGAGAAAACATCGTAGCATACAGGACACTGGACAGCTCCTGGATGTTTAGATATCAAAAAAGGTAGGAAAGGTTAAGTGCAGCAAAATTAGCCCTAGACTAATGGCTTCTCTTGTGTTGCTAAATAAAATTAAAGCAAGCCTTAGAGGATCAGAGAATTTCAGTGTAACCTGACTGCGTCCCAGAAAAAAACCTCAAGAATTAAAAAAAATGATATAATAGAATGTCCATCACCCAACAATGTAAAATTCACAGTCTGGCATCCAATAAAAATTACATGGTATATAAAGGAGTAAGAAATACAAACCATAATGAAAATAAAATTCAGTGAACAACAACTGACCGCAGAATTGCACGGATGACTAGATTAATAAACATTAAAAACAGAACTATTTCCTTCTGTTCAAGGAGGTAGAATAACCCTGAGCGTGTTAAAGAGAGACATGGAAGATATAAAAAGAAAAAATTCCAACTTTGAGAGGTAACTAAACCATTTCTGAAGTGAAAAATACTGGTTGGAATTAACAGATTAGAAACCACAGAATAAATGTTTAGTGAACTTAAAGCCACAGTAATAGAAACTGTCCAAAATGAAACACAGAGAGAAAAAACACTCTAAAAAAAATGAACAGAGCACTGGTGAACTGAGGGAAAAATTCAAACAGCTTAATATACATAAACTTGAGTACCTAAAGAAGAGGAGAGAAAGGAAAAAACAAAAATATTTTTTAAAAGCCAGAAATATTTCTGAATGTGGTGAAAAACAAACTCACATATAGAAGAATCTTAACAAACAAAACCACAAAGCACATTATACTCAGATTGCTCAGAACCAATGATAAAGAGAAAATCAAGCAAAACCACAAAGCACATTATACTCAGATTGCTCAGAACCAATGATAAAGAGAAAATCTTAAAGCAGCCATAGAAAAAAAAGATACATTATGTTCAGAAGAACAACTTTAAGAATAGCAACACACTCTGTATGGGAAACAGTACAGGCATGAAGGCAGTAGAGCAACATCGTTAAGTACTGAAAACAAACAAACCATTACCCTGTGATTCGTACCCAGCAAAACTATCTTTCAAAAGAGAAGTGAAAAAAGACTTCTCAGACATACAAAACATGAAAGATTTTATCGCCAGTGGTCTTATATTCAAATTGTCATGAACGGCACCAGAAATGGTAAATATGTGGTAAATAGAAAATATTTCCTTCTGATGCTTTAAATCACTCTAAGAGATAATTGATTATTTGAAGGGAGGTAATAAGTAAAAGCGAATAAAATAAATAAAGAAATAGCCTACAGGTAATCATATATTTAAGGTAGAAACATTAGGCTTTTTCTCTGTGATCGAGGAAGACTGCTTTTCCTCCATGCTCAGGTACGAGCAAGGGTCTGCACTGCTACTATTTCACATGGTAGTGGAAGTCTTAGTAGAATAGGGCAAGAGAAAGAAATATCATGCCTAGAGATTGAATAGGAAGATCAACAATCTCGACTTTCAGATAACACGATTATCTAGAGAGAATCTTTATAGAAAATCCCAAAGAATCTTTATAAAAGCTTCCTACAGATCTAATAAATGAGTTTAGCAAGGTCCCAGGTTATAAAGACAGTATACAAAGTCAGTTGCATTTCTATCTATCAGTAACAGACAGTTGGAAAAATAAATTTTAAAATCATTTCCATTTGTAATAGCACCAAAAACCATGGAATACTTAGGTACACATCTAACAAATTATATAAAAGATCTGATGTTTAAAACCAGAAAACACTAAGAATTGTTAAGATGATTCGAAAATGTATATGGAAAGCTAAAGAACCAGAATTGCCAAAATAACAAAAAGAACGAAGTTAGAGGATTAACACTAACTGATTTAATGACTTAATATAAAACTACAGTAATCAATAAGGTGTGGATATTTGTAAAATGATAGAGATGTTGACTAGTGGAGCAGAATAGATATGATCGAAATAGACCCATGCATCTATGTTCCATTGATTTTGATCACAGGTGAAAAGACAATTCAATAATAAAGAATAATCTTGTGAATGAACGATGCTGGAACTATTGAATACACACATGCAGAAACAATGTACTTGATCTCTACTTTTCACCACATACAAAACTTAACTCAAAATGGATGTCGTGCCAAAATTCAAAAAATATGTAAAATGTAAAATTATTTACTTGTAGAGGAAAACATGGGGCATATTCTTTGGTCTTGCTTAAGCAAAGATTGCTTAAATAAACATCGAAATATGACCTATAAAAGAAAATATTTTTACATTGGATTTCATTAAAATTACGACTTCTCTCATAAAAGCAGTTTTAAGATAATGACTTAACAAGCCATAGACTGGGAAAAATATTTACAGATACTGTATTCGATAGTTATCCCTTTTCAGAATAGATAAGGAACTCTAAAAATTCAATCATAAGAAAACAGACAGTTCACGAAAAAGACATGAGGATATAAAATAAACATATGTCATTAGGGAAATGCAAATTAAAACCACAATGATCATGCTAAGTGAAATAAGCCAGATAGAAAAAGTTGAAAACCATATGATATCACTTATATGTGGGATATAAACCTAAAAGCAACAAATGAACAGGACAAACAGAGACTCATGGACATGGACTATAGATTAGTGGTTACCAGAGGGTGGGGGTTGGGGAAGGAGCAGGCAGGTCAGTGGGAGAAAGGGGGTCAAATATAGGGGGATAGAGAGAGGGTGAAGTGGGTAAAGGGGATCAAATATATGGTAGCTGAAGGAAACTGGACTTTGGGTGGTAAACACACAATAGAATATACAGATGTCAAATGATAATGTACACCTGTAAATTATATAATTGTATTAACCAATGTTACCCCCGATAAACTTAATTTTTTAAAAAAAGTGAAGAAAACCACAATGAATACCATCATACATGTATTAAAATAGATAAAATTTCAAAAAGAAAACCAAAAATGCCGAGTACTGGTGAGGATTCATTGTTGGTAGGATTGCAAAATGGTACAGCCACTTTAGAAAATAATTCAGCAGTTTCTTATAAAATTAAACTTACACTTACCATACAATTCAGAGACCCCATTCTTAAAGGTTTACCCATATGAAGTGAAAAACTATGTTTATATAAAAACCTGCACACAAAAGTTTATAGCCTTGTTATTTGTCATTGCCTCAAACTGGAAGTAACCCAAATGTCTCTCAGCTGGAGAATGGATATAAATAAACTGTGTTATGTACATCAAGCGAAATGGTGCCTTGTGATAAATAGGAATGAACTACCAATACAGTGTGAATGAATCTCAGATGCATTAGGTCCAGTGATGGAAGCCTGACTCGAAAAGCTATCTATTATATGATTCTACTTATATGACACTTTTAAATAAAGCAAAATTATAGGGACAGAAAGTGATGGCTTCCGGAGGTGATGGGTGGGTGCAGGGGTTGGCAGCAAAAGGTCACGGGGAACATTTTCGCCATGACAGAACTGTGTTATATCTTGTCACGTTTATAACATGACTCTCTATACGTTCATCAAAACATGCAGAACTATACGATCAAAAGGGTGAGTTTTTCTGTATAGAAATCAAACCTTAATTTTAAAAAATGAAAAAAATTTCTAAAATGGAGATCATACAAATGATTAGACAATTTCTTCTTTATTAAAAGGATTGAGGGGAACAAAATCAGTAAGAAGTAGTTCTGTTTCACAAGTGAGGGCATGACGGGGCACAGGAAATGGGTTCCACCCCTCCCAAGAAAAGTAAAAGTTGGCGTCCCTTAGACTTTCTGGAGGGAAAGATGATAACTGATAAGACTTGCATTTATTAGAAATCCTTCTCTATCTTTTGGTTCTTTGAAACGCCATGGCTTATTCTTCACCAGTAGCCTGAAAGGAAATAAACCTCCTGCTGCTTCCTTCACAGATAAAGAAAATGGACGTCCTTTCTGTCCTTTCTTGAAGGTTTCTATTCCTATTGCATCCAGTCTGAGTTTTTTCGTAAGGGAAGCTTCCAGAAGCTGGAAAGATCCTCAAACAGTATGTTGACATTGGTAAAGACTGATTTTGACATATTCTTCTGACAACCTTTTGATACATTTTCTGCGTCATTAAAACCCTTAATTAAATTAACACGGGGTGTAGCAATATTCTGGACAGATTTTGTGTATTAGCAAACGAGGTCTCAGATTTCAAAGATAGTGGCAGAGCAAGGCTCCTGAACCCAGGTTAGTCGTTTCTTGGGAGTATGCGATCATGAAAGGACCGAACTTGCTGTTTGTCCAGAAGCTTAGTGGATTTGATTTGGGCAGTGAAGCTGATGAGCACACAGAAGTCCTGTGTTCACTGGCTTCACCATTCTGACACTGCATGCAGCCTTCCACGACTGCCTGTCCTCCGTCCACGCCCCCTTACCTTCCTGTGTTCAACTTCAGACAAGGCACAACAGTTGAAACTCCCGAGAAGTTAATTCACCCCACCATGTTTAATCCTTGATGTATCTTCTTAACACTCACAGATATAGCTTTGTAGGTGTGCTTTTTATGTGAGGATTGGAAAAATTATGTGCCAGGACTCTTATATTGAAAAATTCTAAAAATGATAAACCGATCGTTTTTAAAGCTCCTCTTTCACCTCTTCCCATATGTTGGATTTAGCAGCACATATGCCACCATTGGCATGATATCTATTTCTTCATTGTGTAGAACTCCAAACACGAGGGTGGGAGAAGGTAAGAAAAATCAAAGGTCCGTGAGAGTCTAAAAATTATTAACACTTATAAATCCATAAATTCATTGCTTTATGTCAAATTATTTTTAAAGGAAATATATCGACGTTCACATTTTGTAGAAAAAATTTCATTTTCCGCCGTGTTCTCTTCTAATATAACAACCTGACAGGGACCATTTGTGGGTTGGTCACCATCTTCCCTGTTGGTGTGTGCATGGAGCAAACACTTTCTAGCAGTGCAGTCACTGACACGTGCCAGATGCAGGCTTACAGATGTTTGATAAACAATAAAAGTGTACCACTTTTCTTCACTCAGTAGCATAAATATAATGCTATGCTTCCTACCTTTTGGTGGAGCGCCTTGTGGGTTAGTTTATGAATCTCCATGAGAATTTACCTGAATCAGATGAATTTAGTGGCATTTGTTCATTCATTCAGCACAGGAGAATTTAGTCCATTCTATGTGCCGGGCATGGTCTGAAATACAGAGATGAAAAACACAGTTTCTATTCTCAGAGATGGCACAGGTCAGTTCACCGAGTGTAGTGACTGAGGTTAGTACATGGGGATGTGGGCATGTTTGGGAAACCAGATTCAACAGGATTGGAGAGGTGGCCAACAAAGTCATCTTAAAGTTCCCAATGCCGATGCCGATTCTTTCATGATGGATGAGAAGATATTCAAGTTTAAGGGCCACGGGGAAGTGTTAGGCAAGTGTCAGAAAGATGAGCATCATGCAAGGATGTAGCTATACGTACAAAGCACAGAGATGCAAAGCAGCAAATGAGGGTGGGGGTGAAAGACACAAAATTCTGTGGTGTCAAGGCTCTGCAAATTAGGAGGATGGTGAGACTAGAGAGGAAAGCAAACAACAGTGCATGAAGGTTTGTGTGCAGCAAAGTAAGAAATACGAACTTACTGTGGGAACTTTGAGGAGTTACTGGAATATTTTAGGGGAGGATCTAAGTTGGTTCGCTTTTGCTTGTCATGAAGGTATCACTACTGGCGGTGTAGTAGAGTGATATGAATTTGGGGATGAAGAGTTAGTGACAGGAGGCTGTGGACCAGAGTAGGAAGAGACTGAAAAAGAATCCAAGTTGTAAACAAGACTTGAACCAGGAAGAAAGAGAGGAGGGTGGTACTCAATAAAGGCTGTTGAAGTTAATTGAATGAACAGAAGGAGAGCTGCCGTAAACACCAGTCAAGGATACAGACCTCATGGAAAGGCTTTTAGAAAGCTATATCTCCGAAAGATAATATATAAAGTCATCTCTATGGTTACGGCATGTAGCCTTGTGTTGGGTGATCCACATCGCTGAACGTGTTATTTTACCTTTATTTTTACACTCACTGGACTTTTTCGTAGGAGGGAGAGCAGCAGCATCTACAGGATCTAAAGAATGTTTGGGTCCTGCGTGGGAGGAGTTAGGTGTGCACTGGACATGAACTCTTAATTATGACAACAATCCTTTGAAATAGCACTCTTGGCAACGCCATGGGACCGTTAAAGAGACTCAGGCACGGAGTGATTAAGTCACTTGACTGAGATCACACCCCGAGTGGGGGGAAGAACTGGAATTTCATCTCAAATTCTTTTCTCCTCTTTTCTATCATTTTCTGTCATAATATTTTTCTATCTTTCTCTCATGTTCTTCCACTTGCTTCCTGATTTCATAATTCTGTATCTGCATCCTAAATAATAAAACTTATGTAAAAACTTCCAGAAGATCTTTCAAGAATCAGCATGGCATAGTAAGGGCCCTGAAGCCTGAATTGCTACCTCCAGTTTTTACCAGCTGGGTAATTCATCTGTAAAGAACAGTATCTTCATTTTGGGCTTTTGGGGAGGGTTAAATGAGTTCATAGATGTACAACAGTGCCTAAAGCATAGTAGGCACTTTAATAAATGTTAGCCCTTATTATTCCTTTGTTATTATTCAGCCACAGTTTATTGAATTTAATGAAATAAAAGGCCTCTGGATTGATACCAAAGAGGACAACTGTTTCTTTCTAAGAAGATGCCTTGAGTGCCAATTGGGGTAAACTCGTGTGCTCTTATTACTACTCGCCACTGGAAACTCAGCTTCATGCAGTGGGAACGTCAGGAGCATGAAATCAGCAACCATAACTCCATCCTTTACATGGTGGACAAGGCACTAAGACTCTCTAAGCCGAGTGTTCCTTATCCTGCAAATGGTACATGGATATAGCTTCAATAGCCATTGTAAAGATTCAGAAATAGAAACTAAGCCTTCGTTATAAAGTTCCAGAGACACAAGGGATTTCACATGTCCTGAGGTGCAGTGATTTTTCATTAGGAGTCTAGGGGGCAGAAATTGATAGATGACTTGGGGAGATTTTCCTTCTCTTTGTGTTTCCTCTGCCCCCACAAGGATCATCTCATAATGAACCCTTGTTTCTGGTAAGAGTTATAGATCTCAGGTCTATAGGATTGGAGTCAAGGTCGAAAAGCACTGTTTTAGCCCAACACTTTCAGCTTACAGATGAGACAAGAGACCCTGAGGGTTTTAGGGAACTAGCAAGTCACAGAGCAAGTAAGTAAGAAAATCAGGTCCGGTAACGGTAACTAGGTTTCTTTAAACCTGGTTAACGTTCCTTCTACAACATCACGCCTCTCTCCTTACTGCCAAGTCTCTAAATTTCTAAATTAGATTGCCTAACTTTAAAAAAGGAAGATGATGTAGATAAATCATTTTTTTGAGACATTTGACTGAGAACAAAAGATTAAGGGCAAATTAAAACCCTCAGAAGATTTGAGCTCAGAACCGATTATGCTGCCACCTCCTTTCTATAGAGAATTCAAAAAGAAAACTAATATCAAATCATAATATAAATATACAGAAACCCCCCAAAGTTATCATTTCTGATGATGAATAACTTCCATACCTTCTTAAAACTCCTTTTAAGAAAATTCTTTAAAAAAAAAATCTAAATGCTGTTTAGATCTTCTGTCTTTATCAAAGGATAGAGACACAACGCACCTGAATCCAGGACATAGCCCGGATGTCATATATGGATTTATTCTGCCTATATTTTGCTTGCTTCAATGTCATTCTCAAAAATATAGCACACCAAAAATGTACCGTCACAGAGATTCTGACCAGTACAAGATTAAGAAACTCCTGAGAATTGTTGATCAATTTCCTTAACTAAAAATAACATGCTAGAATTATTCTCATTGGATGTTGGGTTGTGTTGCTCTGGGTCAGGAATACAAATAACTGAACAGAGGAGCAGTGGATTCGGGGAGACTTCTGTTTTAAGTTCTGCATTTCGCAAATCTAATTATTATGAAAAAGAGTGCTATAGCCTCATGTTTTAGACGTTGGGAAACATTTAGAAATAGTTTTTGTCCTGAATTTATGGCCTGATCTCTCTATAAGTTGACTTGTCTTTGTAAAGCAGATTTGTTTCTGAAAGTTTGCATATAATTTAAATTTTAACAAAGCAATCATTTTAAAGTGATCATTGTTATTCTTTAAAATGGAAACATGCAGATTGTCACAAAATATATTATGTGTGGGAGTTGGAAGAACTTACCATTTAAAACAATATTATGGTCAAGCCATTGATAATGTGACAAAAACTTCACTATTATAAATATTTATCCTCGATTTAGCCAGAGAGAACTGAAAGTGGATTCAGAATTCCCAAGCTCCCAAGTAGCCAGATCATCTCAAGTTATGGGCAAGTTATGACCATTTAGTCTAATGAACTGTGCAGGGCTAAATTCTATAATAAACCATGCTTAGCATCCCTCCAAAATTCAGATCAAAATAAAGTACAATGAATATCGTCTAGTAAAATCTTTGAAAGAAGGGAAAGAAGGGTCACCGAGGGGTGGGGGATGGTAGATGGCAAGAATCAAGCAGATGTACTTTCAAAGTCTATCCATGTAGTAACTGTCTGGTTAATTTGGTTTATTTATTTAATCTCTAAGCCTCAGCACAGGGCTTTCTCCCTTAAAACAACAACGTGAAAATAAAGAAAGATTAAGGAATTCATCTCAACCTGTTCTTGCACTTAATTATATGTATTTTGGCTCAGGTGGCCTAGTTATTATACCATCTAATACCTCCTCCCCATTATGAACTGACAAAATACTTGAGTACAGACTACACTGTTGGCTATGTTTTGATCTCTCACTCTTGGGCACAGGACTGGACTAATGGTAGATATGTAATATGGAGTACTGGACTCAAACAGAAGATGCGTAGTAGTGAATGCTTCAAGTTCTCTTTTTTATAATAAGCTGCACAAGAAAAAAATACTGCTAAGCAAGGAAGGTTACTGCCTCTGCCAAAGTATATCACATATGGTTATGTTCTGGTTTAGAGATTAGATGGAGCATGCTGGGCTGTCACCCTAAGAAATCAAAACCATGTTTCTGACTTGACTTTGACAACTTACTCCAGCGCTGCTTCATAGACCAGCCAAGGGCAGGGGGCAGCCATGTCCCAGGCTGAGCAGTTGAGAAGGCTGTAATTAGAAAGGAGTTATCTCTTCTAAAAAAACAAACAAACAAATAAGCACACAAACATAAATTCCCCCAAGATTTTTGCAAGGAACAGCCCAGAAGGTAGATTTGCCAGGGCAGGTAAGGGTGGTTTTTTTCATTAAATTATTCAACAAAGATTTGCCAGGGCAAGTAGGGGTGGTTTTTTTCATTAAATTATTCAACAAATATTTGTTGGCACTAAAATTATTGTTGGCCATATGTTGGCGGAATTGATAAGAAAGTCCTGTCAATGAGGAGCTCACAGTAAACGGAACAAAACAGTCACTGTGGCAGGGATTAGCTAGATGTTCGACAATTCCATTTTCGTTCCCTGGAAACTCAAGAAAACTACGCCTCTCAGCTTCCTTTATACTGTTATGTTTGGACCACGTGGCTAGTTCTGGCCAATGGAATGTTGGCAGAAGTAATTTCTAAGCCTGGTCTTAAAATATAGCTTTCTCTTTACAGTTCATCTGTCTGACAATATGATATTGGGATGATATGATTACATGATCATGTAATGATGAACTCACTCTGTAGGAGGTACCTAGATCTCTAAGTTATTGCCTGGAAGTGAGAGGCAGCCAACTTTTATTGGATTGTGACTTGAGTGGGAAGGAAACCTTTGCTATGTTAAGCCACTGGAATTTGTATTTACTTGTTACTGCAGCATAATAGTAGTACCATAATAGTAGTACCAACCAACAACTACTTTATACTATATTTGATTACAAAACAATGGAATTGCTTACTCTTGAATTATTTTCTAATTCTTATGCCGTCACCAAAGAGAGCACCTCTGTTATTCTAGGGAATTATGGAATGCGTCCCGTAAGAAGAAATGCATAAGATAAATCTTAAAAGATTCCATTCCCTTCCATTTTCCATTTCTTTTTCAGAGTTTTCCTTTATATATCTAAGTTCCTGTGATTGAAATAGAAAGAGAAATATTCAAACTAGGAAAAGGTTGCGTGCGAATTATTGTCTTTGACTTTGTTTCAGGAATTAGTTCAGGAAGTCCAAAAACTCACCTTCAAGTGGAAGAAAATTAGGAGATAATTATTATATAGATATAAGGAGTTGAGAAGAAAGAGCATCAGATAGAGCATCTCTGAAATTATGTCTGGTCTTTGGAGCTGGAGTAAAGTTAGGGTTAGGTCAGGAAACTGCGTTGGAAACTTTTTATTTGCTCTTGGTCTTAGGTATTTTTCTTAAGGATGTTTACACGCAAGGAGCATTCTTAAGTGCCCTGGCGAATAGAGCCACGTGGTCAGAGCAGACCTTTTATTACAGCAGGCAGATGGTACAGGATGGGTCTAGTTTTGATTACTTATTTATTTTTTAAATATAATAAGCCTTAATATCCCAGGCATTGTTCTAAATACTTTACAAACATTAACTTACTTAATACTCATAAATACCCTGTGAGGTATTTATTATCATTATTCTCATTTTAAATATGAGAAAACAGGCATAGAGAGCTTAAGATAATGAATTTCCCAGATATGAACTTAACCTGTCTGGCTCTAGATCCCAAATATGTCACTGGTTTGCTATGCTGCATTGCTTTTACTAATTAATAGTAGTACCAACCAACAACTTATTGAGCTTACAGTGTGCCAGGCACTGTTTTAAACTAACTGCTACCCGAAAGCATACTGTGAGTAGTAATACTGTTACGCTCATTGTACAGATGAGGAAACAGGGAACAGGAGAAAAATAACCAGGAAGTGTTTAATAACAAGGAAGTGCAGGAGCTGTGCTGGGGTCGAGGCAGACTTGGGGCCAGATCTTGAATACTTCGTTGCTACAACGCACGTCTTCTCAGTAGTTGGGGTGGCAGGATTTTTCTGGCCACAGGTATCAGAAATTTCTTTTGAAACCAATAACTAGGGGTCTTCCACCCTTGCTTCTTCCTCCTGCTATGTCAGTTAAGAAAGGGTAAGTCTTGGCTATTTTCTTGGCCTGGAGTAATTTTATCTCCTTCTTTACTCATTGCAGCTCTTGGCAATTACTGAACTATCAGTACAAGTCCACCTGAAAAGCCAGCTTTTTCAGTGAAAACATCTTTATTCCCCTAACTTATAACATAATACATTTCTTTTTCTTTTTTTTTTTTCATTTCATTTTTCTCTGAGGTTTTATTGGAACTACGCATTGAAAGATTATTGACAATCTATTCTTACAGATGTTTTACTGGAACACACTTTTAATGGCCACATGACATCTGCTTTATCTCTTGACTCTGTTGTCTTATTTCCTAAGTTTTAGCTTTAGCCACAGGAGACAACTTCAAGTGGTTTGCATTTCTTAGTAAACATCTGATAATATGTGTCAAACGGAAGGCTCTGGTACTCTGGTAATGACTTTTAACCTAAAGATAGGAAGAAAATATCAGAAGTATTATGCATTTAAAATTGGTTAATACTCAGTTACTGCAGATAGCACATTCATTGTGTTGAGGTACAGTATACACTTTGCCCTTAGAAATTAGCTCATTGTGTAGATCAATTTTTGTAATTTTAACACATTTTCTTTCTTGGAATTGAATAAAGATTTGTGAAAAACACATAACCTCATCACATATGATAATCGCTTTAAATAAACTAAACCGAACAACAGAACAATACACGCAATGAAAACAATTCGAAACACAGCTTTCTTTTGAAGAAAACTTGTAAAAACATCTATGGAACCATTAATCTCACTATAACTCTGGATAATTTATTCAACCTTTCCTGGTCATTTTTTTTTTTAATGGAAGAAATAATACCCATTTAACAAAGATTAGATAGAATTTATATTATAATATTGAGCACAGTAGATGACAAAGCTTTAATTCAACGTCCTTCCTTCCCACCTTGCCTCCTCCTTCTGTTCTTTCCATTCCCCCTTTATTCCCCGTTTTTCTTCTTTTATTCCTCTTTGTGCCTTCAAGAAGTCTTCAGGGCACACTGCAGAGTGGGGAGAAGGAAAACAGAAGAGGAGAAAGTAAAATGAGGCTTGTTATGATAAGACTAGAAATTACATTGGGGAATGAACTTCTAAAATGGCAATGCCCTTTAGCTATTTCAGCACTGGAAAGAAGGGTGACAAATCTTGACAGAAAAAGCATCACGGTGCTCCACATTCTGTGCAATGCTGGATTTATTCTCAACTTAGACTCCCAACAGGAAATAACTCTCCCTGGCAAGGAAGATTAAGACATCCTTTCTCTACCTATACCAGGTATATTAATACTGGTAATACCCAAAAGAAAAAAGATTTGAAACAATGTAGGTGGCCAAGATTAATGAGGTCAAGTACTGGTTCCTAAGGCCATTTTTGTTAACTGGCATCAAGTAGTACATACTGGAAGGAGGCAAATCTTTCCATAAAAATAACTTAATGAAGACTCAGACCCCAAAGACTACTTTGAACAAGCACATAATAAAAATCATGGACTTTCTGCGATCAGTAATAACTAAAGGAAAGTGTGAGCATCTTAGCTAAGGACAGTGTGGACTATGAAATCAATCCAGTGCCACCAGTACCAGAATTATTTCTTTAGCCCCTATATTCATTTTCTGTTGCTGTGTAACAAGTTGCCACAGATTAATTGCTCAAAACAACACACATTTAAATATTCATGAGGTCAGGAGTCTGGACACTGCTTGACTGGGTCACAAGGATCTAGTCAGTATCAGTCAGGCTGTGAAATTCTCATGTGGAGTCTTGACTGGGGAAGAATCTGCTTCTCATCTCATTCAAGCTGTTGGCAGAACTGACTTACTTGTGGTTTATGACTGAAGGCCCCCTGTTTTTCACTATATATAGGCTGGAGCCTGCCCTCAGGCCCTGGAGGATGCCCACAAGGCCCGGGCATGTGGACTTCCTCAACATGGCTGCTTACATTCTCATGCCAGCAAAGAGAAGAGCTTACCCTGGGGGATGAGCGTTCTAGGCAGGGAGAAGAGCAGGTGCAAGGCTCTGATGCTGAAATGTGCCCGGTGGGTTTGAGGCCCAACAAAGAGGTTGGAGTGAGCCAGTGGGGGACTCAAGAGGGGGAGAGGGAGGAAGTAGGAGACTGGATCAAGCAGGCCGTGTAGGTCTTGGTAAGGAATTTGTTGCTTACTCTGGGATGGGAGCCAACGGAGCATCTTGAGCAGAGTGGCATGGTCCGATGTGTGTTTTAACAGGGTTACACTGGCTGCCGTGTGAAGAATAGACTGAAGGGAGTCAAAGGTGAAACAGGGAGACTGCTAAGCTGACCACTGCTGTGATCCAGGCAAGAGACGATGATGACCTGAACCAGCAATGGAGGTGAAAATGAATTTGTCCAGAGGTAAAACTGAAAGAATTTGCTGACACTTCAGATGTAGGTTTTAAGAGATGGGGAGACGTCAAAGATGGCTATCTATATCCACATCTGTATGCATATTTGTAATTTACCAATTAACCACCAAACTACCATACAACCTATGGGAATGAACGTATACACCTATGTGTGTATGGTAGGGATGCACTGAACTCGCTCTAATTCAATTGTGTTTGGTAAAATACATTTTCCATACATATTCTTTATATACATTATATGTACTATAAAGTACATTAGACCATTCACATACACATGTTATTTCGTCGAGTTAAATACAGAAGACGATATATATTGTGCTTTAAGGAAAATTTAAGTGATTTTTCAGGCATAATTTTTATTACATGCAATTTCATCTTGCAAGTTGATTTTAGAATCCTACTACTGAGAGAGAAGTGGCTTTACTTTAAACCTGAACTAAGTGGCCCTTGATTTTAGTGCCCATGCCCCTGCTGCCCAGGATGTACCACATAGCTGATAGCAGTTCTCTGAGGATCCATCTGCATGGGTCTTGCTCAGCCCTCTGCGTGTGCCACAGAGCAGAGTCTAGAATGGGGGCTGCTGCCCAGGCCTGTCCCTTCTGACCACCACATGCGGTGCTGCTAATGTTATCGGGAGCCATTCCATTCTGGTGACTCAGAGAAAAGTGGCTTTTGAAACTCAAGATTTTACAAAGACATTGAAATACCCTAGTTCAAATCCACTGGTTATACTGTAATTGGGCTATGTATCATTTTATAAATAATTATATTGACAATATGCAAATATATGCATAAATAAAAATATATTTGTACACATTCGATTCTAAGTACCATACCTAGTACCAGCGGTATGGTCTTGTTGCTAACGCCCACATCTCCTCCCTGGGTAATCATTAGAGCCTTTAGCATCTCTCCAGGAAGTGTGCCTTTCAGGTGCACTAGAGTAGTCAACCAGATAGAAATGTTTCAGTTGCAAATGAGAGAACATTTAGCCTAAGGAAGGGAAATTGCTGGCTTATGTAACTGAACAGTGCAGAGGTAGAACTGACCGCAGACACCATTTACGTTCTCATTTTTCACTACGCCTTGCCTTTTGGTGTGATTCTGGGCTATGATTTCCAGCTTGTGTGGCTTTGTCCTCATGTGGCTCCATTCATATTAGAAGCAAGGGCTGCAGTTGTTCCAGACTGTGACCTGTACCAAAACAACCATAGGAAGAGAAGTCTATATCCCAGTACTTCCAGAACAAACACTGGGGCAGTCTAATTGGATCAGCATGGGTCACATGACTTGGACTGACTCCTGGATAGCCAGGGGGATGCAATGCATTGATTAGCTTAGGCCTGAATCTTGCCCATCTATGAGAGAATAATCGTGGCTGAGAAGTTGAGATAGGTTATTAGAATTTAGCCAATGCAGACCCAGCCAGGAGCTGTCGGGAACGGGGACAATTCCCTGTCCACCACATGGCAGAACAAGAATGGGTGATCTGTTACCTGAATGTAAATCAAGTGGAAGCTGTGAAAATTAAAATTAGGACATGTGAAAATTAAAACATTTTATATCTTGCTTGGCTTGGCCAGAAGAGAAGGCTGTGAAGTGAGTGGTCCAAGGCTCATATTCCTAACAGACCTGTTCCTTTCCAGTGCGCCTTTCCTCCTCAATTTTATCCCTGTGTCTATGACACCATCCACATCCGGAAACATGTTTACAGCTAATGTCTTCTCGATGTGAAAACTTGCCCGATAATATTCACAAAGTGGGGAAGAGCCTGTCTTTGAGAATAGGAAACTAGGAATGTGTTTTGAGGACCTTTCTAAGACCTGCACACAGAACTGTGTGCCATTTTTACCATTGAGCCGCTTGTAATACAATTTGAGAGTTAATTGTTTTGGCAGTTAATAGTCTTTTTAAAACCTCTGTCTATCTCTAGTATTGGTTTTCTGTTGTTGCCATAAATACTTACCTCAGACTTAGTGGCTTACAGAAACACGAACTTATTACCTTACAGGTTTGTTGGTCAGAATTCCATCACTGGTCTCATTGGGCTCCAATCAGGTGCTGGCTGTGCTATGTTTCTTCCCGGAGGCTCTAGAGAACAATCTGTTTTCTTGCTCATTCAGGTTGTGGGCAGAATTTCTTTAGCGGTGTGACCGAGGCCGCATTTTCTTGCTGGCTGTCAGCTGGGGGCGCACCCAGCTTTTAGAGGCCACTGCATTCCTTGGCTTGTGTCCTTCTTCCTCCATTTTCAAAGCCGGCAGCAGCTGGTTATGTCTTTCTGCCATCCCATCTCTCTGACCCACCATGGAAAGGTCCTACCTTAAATGCTATCTCAAATCGTATTAAAAAAAAGAGAAACCTTCCAAAGGTGCTTCCTGGCTCATGCTATCAACTGTTCTTCCACATTTATGGTGGTTAAGATGTTGCTTTTCAAAGTATTTCATACCTATTTGCAAGTGTTCACTTTGACCACATGACTTCCCTGCTCGGAGCTCTAAATCGACATTGAATTGCATTCTATCTACTGACTCTGCTTACTCAGTCGCTTCAAGAAAAGAAACGTTTCTTCGAGCTGCTCAAACCCTAATAATCTTTGGTCAATAGCCACTATATTCGAAGTCTGTACATCCCACTTGAAATTCATATTCACTCAAGATATTAATCGGTAATGTTTTGGGGGTGGTACCATGTGACGTGTACTTTACCTGTGCCCTCTGCTTGATTTTCCACAACATCCCTATAGGAGTATGTGCTGTTGTCAATTGTTTTACAGACAAGGGAATAAAAATGAGAGGGATGAAGTCACTTGTCCAAAGCCACATAGCTGGGAAGTGTCAGCTTTGAAACTTTAGCTCACTGATAAACATGCCTTTGCCCTTAACTATTAAACCGTAACCGTCCCATGAAATTTACTCTCTTTTATAGTGGCTATTTTATTGTTAATACAGGGGCATATGTGGATCAAATATTACTATTGCTTTACCGACAGGAAATTGAATGCTATAGTTACTCTAGTCAGATGTGTAATATTTGTAATTATATAACTATCCTTTCATTTCCCCCTTCTATAAAAGCTGTATCATGGCAGGTAACTAATCTCTGTGGATTATTATAGCCTATACTTTTTGTTTCAGCTAATAGGTTTTTTTTTCATCTGTTAGACCAGACTTTAGTGTGTCTGCTATTGTCGATTAGGGGAAAAAATGTATTTCTATTTCCTCCTCAAAATTAGGCATTGCTCTGGGAAATATTTAGGAAGATATATAAATTTCATATATAAGACAGGCATTTTTAAAATCAAATGCAATTAATCATCTTTGCCATATATTCTGGTGTTAGCATATGTAGAATACATTCATTTGGAGCCAATTTCAAAGCAGAAAGTATCAAAGAAAGTGATAAGAATTAAAAAAAAATTAGTTCATTTGATTTTCTAAGATTCTTTAGCTGGCTTTTCTAGTTTTCATTTATTTTGCATGTCTTCTCAGCTAAAAATGAGCTACATTAACATTCTATGATCATTATAAATGAATCCCCAGTTCCTGGAAATAGATGCCAAGGCTTCATCATATGCATAAAAAAAAGGTAGATGGGAAATTCTTAGATAATTAATCTGCTAGAGGATCCCACCCCAGGTTTCACAGTCTGGCATCCAGGATATCACCCCCAGCCCCAGGGAGATACTACAGGCCAATGCATGCCTTAGTCTAGGAGAATTAGAAATAAAAAGGTATCATGACGAAATAATGAGCCCTATAAGGAGAACAACTCTAGGAAGAAAACACACAAATAGAACATGCATAAAAGAGAATGTGCAATTAATGGAACACGTAGACTAGCATTTAAAATAAACATATTCTATGTTATTAGAGAGATGAAAGAGAATATGTGAAATGTTACGTAGTTATGAAGAACAGCTGGAAGAGTTAGATCTGAAAAATAATATTGTTAAAGCAAATTATTGTATGGATGTGTTGAATGATGGAATTAATATAGCTGAAGAACAAACAAGTAAACTATATGGTCAAGTTGAAGAACTCTCCCGGAAGACGTCAAGAATTGATAAGTGGGCAGAGGGAAAGAAAGATTAAGAGAGAGGCTAGTAGTAGAAGTATCAATGGCTAACTAAAAGGACTTTCAGAAGCAGAGCAAAAAATAAATGGAGGAGAGAAAGTAGCGGGAGAAGTAATGAATAAGAACTTTCTAGAATTAAACAAAGATACGAATCTTTAGGTGGAAAGAAAGCACAGAGTGCTGATAGAATTGATAAGAAAAAACTATACGCAGACCAATTATAGTGACATTTGAGAACATAAAAGACAACAAAAGCTTCTAAATGATTCAGATAGGAAAAACTACATACCTGCATGGTAAGTGAGTGATGACATCAGTTGCTTTTTTCAACAATAAGACTGGATGCAAAAAGATAGTAATAAAATATCTTCAAATTGTTGATGGAAAATACTTTTGAACCTGTATTCATTGAAGCTATTAATGTTGTTATCGAGTATATCAAAGTCTCATAAAGTTCACTAAACAAGATGTCCTTAATAAAGTCCAAAAAATCAGTATCATTCAAGACATGAAATATAGTCATAATTTGAGAAAATAGGAATTAATGGCAAAGCGTAAAATTAGACAATATATTAAACATACTACTAATACTATTAAATAATCCATGATAAAATGAGAAAACAATAAGGGAAACTGCAAAATATTTAGGTTAAATGGCAAGGAAAGCACTTGATTTTAATACCTGTGGGATGCAGATTAGAAGGAAAATAATGAATTTGAAACGTTAATCAGAGAAAAAGAACCATTGAAATAAATTAGCTCACTGTTCAAATTAAGAAGTGAGGTAAAGAGCAGCAGAGTAAATCCTAAGAAATGAAAATGAAAGGAATAATAAATGTAAAAGTAGAATTAAATAAAATGAGATACATGAAAAAAATTAGACAGGATTCACAACTCCCAAAACTTCAAATGACAAATAGACAAGGCAATGGCAGGGCCCATACAAAAAATAAGATATTTAAATAAATAAAACAGTGAAAAGTTGGAAATGAGTATGCATATAGTACAGATTTAAGACTAATACTTTACGATATGACTTATATGTGGAATCTAAAAAAGCCAAACTTATCGAAACAGAATAGAATGATAGTTACCAGGGTCTAAGGGGTGGAGGAATTGTGGAAAGTTGGTCAAGAAGTATAAACTTTCAGTAACAACTTGAATAAGTTCTGGGACCCTAATGCACAGCTAAGCAAATACAGTGGTACACTGCAATCGTATTATGATATGATGGCATCTGTCCACACAATGCCAGGATGATTCACCACAGACAAAATCTATCATCTTCACAGGTGTAGAAAAAGAACCGGATGAATGTCAATAATGATTTATGCTTAAAATGGTTAGAAAACAAGCAACAGAAATTAAATTCTTTAACTTAATGATGACTATTTAAAGAACCCTATGGGGAACAATGTATAATGGAAATTATTAGCCATATTACTTTTAATGTAGAGAACAAGACAATGATTCCCATTTTTTCTGTTACCATTTAGTGAGTTCCTACAGGCAGAGTAATCAAGTCATCCTGGTTTGCCCAGGACCTTCCAGGATTTTGCACTTCATTCTGGGAAGCTCATCAGTACCAGGAAACCTGGGCTGTTTGGGGCAGTTACAGTATTAAAAGGAAGTCCAGTGTCCTGGAAGCCCTATCGGACACTGTCAAAGTGGGACCAACTGGTCAACTTAATACTGGTCCTGACCAAAGCAATAACACAAGAAAAGGACACATGAAATATGAAGTTTGGAAAGAAAGAGGTAGAATTTTTATTCTTTAAAATTATGATAATTTCATTGTAGAACTTTAAAAAAATTATCAAAGTGCTAAAACCAATAATACAGTGCAAAAAAAATGCTGATCTAAAATCGCAATAAAAATGAATACGATTCATCAGTAACCAACTTGGAAATGTAGAGTAAATACCATTTATAAAAGCAACATAATACCAGAGATTGCCTGAAATCTATACAAGAAAGATATATGAAGAAAAATGTTAAAATTACTTTAAATTAACTAAAACAAGAATCAAATGTTGAAATACACCATGTTAATGAAGGAGACGAGTTTTCATTGTAAACATTTAAATTCTCTTCAGATTAATCAATAAATTCAAGTCCATTCTAAACAAAATTCCAGCATAATTTTTGAGAGGAGTAACTTGGAAAATTTCTTTTTCCATGTATACAGAAGAATAAACTCAAATGAATAAGATGATTTTGAAAAATAAGTATTAAATTGATAGGGGGAAAACAGTCTCACCTATTAATACAAGATCTAAAATCTATAGTAACAAAATAATGTAGCAGACAAATAGACCAAAATAATGTAGCAGACAAATAGACCAAAAGCATGATAGATAGCTCAGAAACAAACGTGCATTTAAGTAAATTGGTAACTATTAGAAATGGAAACACAAATTTATAGAGAAATGATGAGATAATTGAATATACTATAGGGAAAAAACTGAGTTGATTTCCTATTTTCTATCATATAAAAAAGTATTTCTCAGTACAACGATAAGGGTTGTTAGTGCTGCGGACTCTGAACTTGGCAGGCACACCAACCCTCCTCCCAGGAGCATTCTTCCTCTCATGTTCAAGGAGGAAGTTACCTCAGCAGCCATTTATTGAAACAGTAGCGAAAATACTGGATTAAAAATTAGATAGTGGACACACATACTAAATGGTGAAAATCCATAAAACTAGCCAATTGCTAGTAAGGTTGCAGAGCTACAGGAAATCCATTGATTGCTGGTAGAATGCAAAATGGTACAGTCACTTTAAAGACAGTTCAGCAGTTTTCTATGTAGCAACACAGTCTTACTATATGATTGAGGTTCAGCAACCACGTGCCTAGATATTTACCCAAGTGATCTGAAAACTTATGTCTATACAAAAACCTGCAGGTAAATGGTCATAGCTGCTTTATTCATCATCATCAGAAACTGGAAACAGTTAAGATTAAACTGGAAACAAATAAATGGATAAAAAGATCATCATACATTCATACAATAGAATAGTAGTCTATGATAAGAAATGAGTAAACAAGCAACAGTAAGATATGAATGGATCTTAAACACATATTGCTAAGTGAAAGAAATCAGTCAGAAAAGGCTACACACTGTATGATTCTAATTATATGATAATCCAGAAAGGGCAAAACTATAAAGACGACACAAAAGATCAGCAATTGCTAGGAGTTTGTGGGGAGAATGGAGGGTTGAATAGGTGAAGCACAGGGGATTTTTTTTTTAAGGTGGTGAATTTATTCTATATGATACTGTAATGGCTATGCGACACTCTACATTTGTCAAAACCCATAGAACTTTACTGCACATTAGTGAACCTTAATGTATGTAAATTTAATAATCATTTAGGAGGTTGGGAGGTCTCATGATAGAATCCAGAATTTGGCAAAATAGTCCAACTGTATTCCAAATTATGAAACAACCTCACAGAAGGGGTGAGGAGGAAAGGTGCTGACTTAAGCACCTTGAGAACCGAGTGCCATCTAGAAGACAAAAGGAAAAAGAAGCCGCGTATATGCATCATATTCTATCTAGTTGATAAAGTGGCTTCCTGCAAGAGTCTAGGTTAACATCTCTGTCACAGTTATATATTTATACTGGAGCAGGATGATTCAGTAAATGGTAGATGGTGGTAGCCAGATTTCTCACTGTTGGAATGGGAGTTTACATGGGTATGAGGCTAGAATGATACATGTGGCAATGGATTAGAGTTGAGGACATCAGTGTAAACTTCTGTTTAGCTTGATATTGATACAGATGTCTGCATATAGAAATACTTACAGTGCATGTGCTAGTTACTGTACACATACATTTCTTCGCTTTGTACACTGTGAAAGTCTAGGGGCAATAATACCCTAGGCGTAATGAGCACAGTTTCTGTCTAGATTTTAATTTCTAATACCATTCTCCAGCAAAAAGAACCAGGACTCATTGAAGTGACTGATTTTAATACTGAGGCAGGATATGCACAAAATAATCTGGAGCATCTTGCAGTGCCAGAGAGTGGAGAAATGCTC
>NW_006441953.1:23515457-23524550 GCF_000325575.1 Pteropus alecto | reverse complement strand
AAAAAAAAAAAGCCAAAATTATTGGAGTCTGTCAAAGCAACCAAGAGCCAGCTGAAAGTTCCCAATGCCCAAAGCTAAAAGCAACTTGAACAAAAAGAAATAAAAATATTGGATTATAAATAGGTAAAATAGCTATGAGTCCATACCGATATAAAAAAATGATCAAATGAGTAAATGAGGGAGAAGAGGCAAATCTCCCATGCAGAGGAATTCCAAATAATGGATGTAGATACTTCACCCTTGTCGAAGTGTGGAGTGTCACTCTCCACTTCTTAAGTGTGGGCTGCGCCGTGATTTCCTGCCAAAGATTACAGTGGAAGGGAGGAACCACGAGCAATTTTGAGTGGAGAATCCTAACAAATACTAACTCAGCCAGTTCATAAGCTTTAACACTAGCTAGGTGATGAAATAGGAAGCTGTGTTGGTAGTGTGTAATATTGATGTGATGAGAATGGCACTTTACTTCTGTGGTGTTAATCCCTAAAACACATAACCCCAGTCTGATTGTGAGAAAAACATTAAGACAAATTCCAGTTGAGGGACGTTTTACAAAGTAGCTGATCAATACTCCTGAAAATCATCAGGGTTATCAAAAACCAGGATGGCCAAGAGGATCCTAAGGAGACATGATGACTAAATTTAATGCAGTATCCTGGGTAGAGTCCTGAAACAGAAAAAAAAAAAATTAAGTAAAAAATGAAGGAAATCTGAAAAAAAGTATAAACTTTAGTAGTAGTAATATATTAATATAGATTCATTAATTATAACAAATATACCACAGTTATATAAGACATTAATAAAAGGGGAGACTGGTTGTGTGGGTAGATGGGAACTCTCTATTATTTTCATCACTTTTCTGTAAATCTAAAACTGTCTGAAATAAAACGTTTATCAAAATATAAAGTTAGTGGTTTTCTCACCACCATTCTGAGACCTTTTACTTGAAAGCTTGTGTTCATTGGGTGCGAATCCTGATGTCTTTATTCAGAAGCTGGTTTTGAAGGCCTATCCCTTTTCAGTGGACTATTAGGAATTTGTGTTAATTTTAGACTGTCAGGGATGTGTTAGCTCTCTTGTAGCTTTTGGTAAACTATTTTTGGAAGAAAGATGAGAATTGGGGCTTATGCATGAAAGTTAAAGGAAGGTAGACTTTAGCTCTTTGGAAGAAAAATATATACCGGTGGTTAGAATGGGGTGCAGATGAAATGGCCTGCCTGAAGTTGGCTTCTCATGTCTGAAAATTTTAAACAGAGATATCTTTTCAGATCTATTATACATGAGGAGTAGATGAAATGCTAAATAAGGAGTTGGAATAGTCTCTTTTTACTGTAATATTCGAGGTCTCTATTGAGTAAACAATCTGTTCCCACAACTCAGCTTCACTTTTCATTCACTCATTTATTTATCCAACAAATATTTGTGAATCATCTACTGAATGGAATGGCTGATACTTCCTCAAACCCTAGGTCTGTGTCACTGAACAAATAGACTGACCTTTCCCTAGTCCACTGAGAGCAAAGTTTTCTTCCGTGGAGCAGATCAGGGATGGTTTATAAAAGCCCACTGGCAGTTAGTTTCAGAGACCACTATTATTCTCTTTAGCATAGAACCATCTAAGAGGAGTTAAATCTTAAGTGTTATTGAGTATAAAGTCTATGAAGATGCTTCAAGCACATGCTTTGCTCTTACTAAACTGTTTTTGGTGATGAGGAGGAAGAATCTGGTTTCATTGGACAGTATCTCCCTAACCTAGGTCATCATTGTCCCCAGGAAAGATATAGAAACTGAGGACTGCTGTGCTGAAGACAAAAAATCTGTATAACTTAAGGAGAAGTGGGTCATTAAAAGTTTTCATCTTCCTTATGCCTATAAAGTACTATGTAATTTGGGGTAAATCATTCCTTTTAGTTCTGCTTTGGGGCTAATAAGTCTCCTTTGGAAATAACCACAGATGATCTCAAAGGAAACTGTTATGTAAAGTTCAAATGAATACAGGAATGTAAAGAGTTTTGCTTAGATATTTAGATTAATTTAGGGTCAAAAAGAGGTTGATGCATCTCAGAAGGGAGGCGATATTTGATTCAATGCCTACTATGTAAACTTTTAATTTATTATGTAATTCACTATCTACAACAACCCTTGGAGGCCCAGGGAGTTTAAATAATTTACTCATTTAGTGTATCTCACTGAACTGTTAAGTGAAGGAGCTAGGCACCAAGCCCATTAGAAAATCTCGGAGTTCTTTCCCTGCATTCAGACTTCTGGGTATGATGAAAGACCCCGGGAGCTCTATTTCACGAGATTCCCTTAGTCTCGTAAGTGAGATTCATCTATTTTCTCTACAGATATTTCTTGGAACATCTACCATGTTCCTGATGTCATGTTAGATGATTGGGACACATTCTTGAATAAAACAGACATGGTAAGTGTACATGTGGAAATTAGAGCCTGATGGGAGAGTCATACACTAAACAAGTAAATAAATTTAATAAAACTATGCAATAATAAATTAAGAGGTTGGGGCTATAAGTAAAAGGACAGGGTATTCTCAGTCAACATTTGCATTTAAAATTATTTGATCAAAACTATGGCTTTTTAAGACAAAAACTGGCTTTAATATATTTATAGAAACTACAAGCAGCAAACTCAAATGCTCTAATGTTGGTGATTCTCAAATCACCCATTATTCAATTTTCAGCTTTAAAAATCCTTTAGAGTGTCAAAATGTTTAATACTAAATAAATTTGCCAGATTCTTGGGTTTCAATGGCTTTACTCTCAAACTGGCTTTATTCTCGAATTCAAGTGTGTCCACTTTTACTTCAGGGGTGCTATATCAGTTTGACCAACCATGTATATATATGCTGGTGTTGCTATGTGTAGGTTTTGTACATCTTGTGGCCTCTCTCATGAGAAAAATTTCCCCTGCGTAGCTGAGGCAAAATTTCTAACTTTCTAAGACAACAACACTGATTGGAATGCCAATGAGTAAATGATTTTTGAATATTAATGCTAATTGTATAGTAGTAGTGTTCCACGATAAAGGGATCATGCATTGTATTCCCTCTCACTAAACTGCTGTACGGAAGAACAGTAATTGCTTTCCTCTTTCTGGCCTCTTCCTCCCCACTCCACAACCTACATCTTGTTTAAGATGGCAGATAGCACAATCAGATTCTTTTCTCTCATATCTCCATTGTGTTTACTGAGGTCAAAAATGACTAAGTGGCACTCGATGTGCAGAAAAGAGTCATTTCGTGAATTTTTCCTGTGTTTTTAATGATTAATGGAACATCCCTTTGAGGAAAACATAGATATATAGTATGTCAGAGCCATGAAAATTTTAACTTCTAAATTATATTATTATTACTACAACTATGCTTTATGCTACACGTTCTACATACATTATTTCACTTAATACTCACAACGATTTGCACAGGTGTTATCATCTTCATTCTACGATGAAGATATTGAAGTTCAGAGGAGTTAATTAATTTTCCCTAGGTCCTACTATGGATGTAGCATTTGAACCTGGTCTCTCTGGTCCCAAATTTCACAGTCTTAGTCATTAGACTATACCACCTCTCCAATCCCTGTACCTTTATTTAATATATGAGGAAACTGAGACATGGAGATAAAGGCTGAATTATCCAAGGTCACAACGATATTTCATTCATTTATTTAATAAATGTTTAATACATATACTATTTGCATAGGGTGGTAATCACTGAAAGGTATGCAGGCAAAGATGAATAATATGTAGTCTGTTCTCCCTAATTTATCATTTTATTGGGGGAGGTGAATACATATACAAATAGAGGATATGAATAAAGTGGGAGGAGTGGAGAAATTCCTGGTGTGGGTTGAATGCAGCAAACACCCAACTTTCAAAATGAGAGAAGTGGGCCATTGTGTGTTCCATAATTTAATTCCTATCACAGTGGTGTCACTGTGGCAGACTTAGAAGTCATCCCAGGTTGGGGTCAGCTAAACCTGCAAAAGAGGTTACTCTTATATCTGTTCTTCGTATTAATTTCAAGACTAGCTCCTCAATCCCATGCCCCTGACAATCAACCTTGCAGTTTTTCCAATATGCTTTCTTGTTACAACAAACAGGACCCAAGATATTAGTTAGCAGGCAATTTTATAACCTCAATATGAGCTTGAGAAAACTGTAGAAATATCCTCCAAATCATGCCAAAGAAAATCTATAAAGTTGTCGATCATTTAAAGGCATGGGAAAATACCTTTGTGTGTAGCAAAAAGACATTTTCTCTGGAAGGATATTAGTGACCAAATTAATCTCTGTTAACAGTTGCTGAATAAAACTGTTTTATCTCTTAGATTACAAACTATTTTATCTTAGTTGAAAGAATAAAAAATATAGGTACCATAGCAAAAGAAGAGTAAGGATATAGTTCAGGAGGGATTTTTTTTCATTAGTACTTTAATTCTATCCATTACATTCATTTTCCAACCTTCAAATGGTTTGCTGTATATGTGTTCTTATATATAGCTATATTCAATTTTGTGCAAGTATTCAAACAGCTCAATTTTTAATTATAAGAACTAATACTTCTAACTTCAAATCTCGTGCTCTGCCCACTTTGCCACATTGTCTCATTTCATAAGCCAGTAGGAGTTCTGCCCACTTTTTGCATTCCATCTCTGTGGGTCTCCTGAAGGCAAACAGAACTTTGTCAAAGCACAACTGGCTCCCAGGCCAGCTTATTTGTGATACTATTTGCTATGGCCAAAAGGCTGTTTTCCAACAAAAATCGATACAAAGTTGTTTCAAAAATCAACCTTATGAATAATTTCATTTTTTTTTTCTTGTGCCAATGTGGCTCATGGCATTTCTGTGCATAGTGTCAGTTGGTGGCCTTACTTCCATTTCCTGGAAATTTATCTTGTCTACAATATTTTGATCTTTTTAGCATGAATAGAAAAAATTCTTCATAGTAAAACACACGCTCACACTAGAGACTGATTTGATTTCAGGTTCTTGTGAAGGTTTTTCACTTCGGTGTTGACGGAGGCTTCTGTGAGGTTCTTATTTCTGGTTGGCGTTTACAGGCTATTTTACAGTCCATGGTAAGAGTAGAAAGTAAGTGATCTAGATAAAAAATATTCCATAACTTTTTGAAGTTAATGTTCCATAACTTTATAAGATTTATAACAGAAAAAAAAATATTTACAGAGACTAATCAAGAGGTAACACAATGGTTTAAGGCAACTGGCAATCAAACTGTGTGTGTGCAGAGTCATTTACAAGTCGGCCGGAGTGACACCAGTGGAACTTGGATCCTAGCTCTGCCATACATCAGTCATGTGATCTTGAGCAAATCACTTCACCTCTCTGAGCCAAGGGAGAATTCGAGAAAAAAGTACTTGCCTGACCAATCTCAGGAGGTAGCTGAGAGAGTCATATGGACATAATGTGAAAATGCCTAGTGGACTATAAATTGCTTTGAAAATAAAAAAGATAAGGTTAATATGAAATTGAAATATATATCAGATGTACCAGTGTGGGATCCAAATTGAATAAGCTAGGCATACTAATAATTATGATAACTCCATTAGGTTGAATGTTATTGAGACGGTAATAAAATTTCTCCTTTTTCTTTTACTATTGTTCTTTTTCAAATGAATCCTTTAAAAGTGACATTTCCTTTTATGTGTGGATGCCTTTGTTCATCTCCTGACTAAAAACCTTGATTGTTCCTGAAGATATGGCAGGGGGAAGACAAGCATAATTTTGAGACCAAAGCAGAAGCAGGAAGAAGGGAAGAATCAGAAGCAGGTAATAGGGAAAAGGGAGAATGGACCCAGGCTGCAGTGTTTTCATTATGACCAAACAAACATATATGACATCTCTCAAATGAATTTAAACATTAACAGAAAAGACAGGTGTTTCAGTTCGATAAGCAACAGAACAGGTAAGTTAATTATTAGCCTGGGAAAAGCTTTTAATAATTTTAGCCATACCAAGCTCCATCCAATAGTTGATTTATAGACAACTTAAACTGCTCCCCCCAAATTACAGTAATAACTTAAAAAATATCTATGACATTTATGATTGTCAAAGCACTTCCAGATAATTACCTTACTTGTTTTTCACAGCATCCCCGTAAGATGGGCATGGGGAGCAGAAGCTAGGCAGAGACTTGTCTAGAACACAGAATATATAGAAAGAATATATATTGAATTCTTGATGTAAGGCAGTTATAAAGATAGCACGTAGCTAAATATGTTTACTTGACCTGGCTTTGTTGTCAAAGAAACGGAAGTTCTAAATTATAAAAATCATAATGAGAATTTCCACAAAACCATCAATTGAGAACTCAGGAAGAAAGTTTTGTTATGCAATCTATTGACATGGAGTCTCAATTATAAATAGATTTAATAAAATTTCAGTGACAGATTTCTTCCCATAAATACCCCACCCCCATATTTCCTAGTTATTCTGATTCCAGCATAATTCAACAGTTCAAAAATATTTATTGAGCATCTGTTGTATGCAAGAGACCATGCTAGGTTTTATGGATTCACAATTGACTAGATTTTGTAAGAAGACTGTACATCAGTGCCGTGCAGTAGAACTTTTTATCATGACTGCAAGCTGCTTATCTATGGATCTGTGCTGGCTGAACAATAGCACTGACACATATAGCTATAGAGCCCTTGAAACTGTAGCAGTTTGAGAAAAACAGAGTTGTAAATTTTTAAAAATTTTAATTAATTTAAATTTATATTAATAAGCACATGTAGTTAGTGGTACAATATTGGGCACTGTGGGTCTAGATCAAATGCATAAAGACTGCTCTGGTGACGCTCTTGATGAAAGGCCTTAGAGAAAATTCATTTTTATATGCATCTTATATGGAAGCGAGGGCACTAAAAATATTTTTCCCGCGTCTTTCTCCAACACACATGTCCCTGTTTTTACTATGTTATTGCCTTTCTCCTCCTCCTCCTCCTCCTGTTCCTCCTCCTTCTCCTCCTTCCTCTTCTTTTTCATCTTTGTCCGCTTTGAATGTCTGCTGATCTGGTTTGGCCCTGCATTCACAGTCGTCTGTTCTGCTCTCTCCTTACTAATTACCTGAGTTCAGAGCTTCTTGTGGGTGGATCTTTTTCACTTCTTGGGACCTCAGTGAAGAACGACTTTACATAAGAATCTACTGAAATCCATTTTTTAAACAGAATTTTATTCTTTATGGGATATTTCCTTTTTTTCTTTTGGACATATATTAACGACTTGATCTTATCAATTTTTTTCTGATTCCTCTGTGAGCATTCCATCTCTTTCCACTATGTAGACACAATGGCCATTATAATAATAACATACATTACCTTATTCTGGCCCCCATGGTTTGACATAGTGTGGAGCATGACTGTCTCTCTAACATCATTAGACTCTCTCCACTTACTGTGCTCCAGCTCTACAGTTTCTCACAGCACCTACAATATTCCAATGTTATACCTGTGTCCACCTTGTCTTATATTGTTTCATCAGAGAGGCCATTTTGCTCACCTTATCTAAAGCAGTCTTCCTTCCTCCTACTTACTGTCACAAGCTGCGTTTATTTTATGTTTATTTGTTATTGCACATTTCTTTCTCCCTAAAATGAAAGCTCAGTGAGGACAGGAATGCTGCTTTTCTCTTTATTCCCAAATGTGTGGTTTATATAAATGTGGTCTCTTTCCGTCTCTCTCAAAATATCGTATCGTACTCACCCTTTTTCTTCTTGTGATGATGTGAGGTGATAAAATGAGGTGAATGAGACATTAGTAAGTAAAATAAGGGTCACTTGAACATAAGCACTGTGATATCACGACAGTCAATCCGAATCGGAGAGGGCTACTGAGTGACTGATGGGCAGAGAACATCTGTAGAGTGAATACTCAGGACAAATGGATGATTCACGTTCCAGGAGGGATGGAGTAGGATGGCGTGCGATTTCATCACGCTTCTCAGAGTGGTGTGCAATTTAAAACTTACAATTGTTTATTGCTGGGATTTTTTTATTTAATATTTTAGACCACAGTTGCCCACCAGTAACAAACCATGGAAATTAAAACCATGGCTAAGGGGTGTGTGTTGGGGGGGATTCCTGCAGTCACTCAACTGGGAAATGGGGCTTCCCAGAGCTTAGTGATGCTTTTTTCTTAGGAGACGTCAATGTTCAGTGAAGTCAAAGCAACAAGAGGTGGGTATCTATGTCTTTTCTCTTAGCGTCCAGAGAGTTGGACTAAACACTGAATTCTTAGGCAGATGTTTCATGACAAAACAAACTTATTTCCTTAAATACACTCCTTTCCCACCTTACAAATATGGTCTTATGATGCTAAATCTCCATCAAAGAAGTTTGGTTTTACTTGATAAATGTAAAGAGAATGTAATAATTAAGTTTTGGGGGAAAGAGCTTTCTCAGAAGCCAGGAGTCATGCAAGCCCGGGTTTCTGCCATCAAACCAGCTCAGCACTTGGGCCATATGTGTGATTGAACCACTCTGGCTTCAGGTTTATGCCCTGACGGATATATTTAGGTTTAAATGTACTTCAGGTGCTATTTTCTATGAATATTTGTATAGCACTTTTCTTTCTTTAATTATGGCGATACTGGTTAACGAAATCCAGTAAGTTTCAAGTGTACAATTCAACAGTAAGGTGCTTATATATATTGCAGTGTGTGTTCACGGCCTGTAGTTAGATTTCTTTCTGTCACCACATATTTGACCCCTTTCACCCCATCTACCTCCCTCCTTCTCCCTCCCCCGTCCCTCTGGTAACCACAAGTGTATTGTCCATGTCCATGTCCATGTCCATAAGTCTCTGTTTGTTTTGTCCTATTTATTGCTTTTAGGTTTAAATCTAACATATAAGTGACATGTGGTTTTCAACTTTTTCCGTCTGGCTTATTTTGCTTAGCATGATTATCTCGAGGTCCATCCACGTTGTTGCAAATAGCAGTATTTCATCTCTTCTTATGGCAGAGTAATATCCCATTGTATATATGTACCACAGCTTCTTTAGCCATTTGTCTGTCGATGGACATTTAAAATTTGTTTCACTATATTTCTTTTTTATTATA
>NW_006441953.1:23499231-23515159 GCF_000325575.1 Pteropus alecto | reverse complement strand
GGCCTCCTCACCACCTGCAAGACATTGCTAATGCCACCTTAGTGGATTCTCTCCCGGTCCCTCTTTGAAAACTGTAGCTCCACCTCTTTTTCACTCATCACTTCTTTTCCCTTCCTTTATTTCTCCGTAACACTCACCAACTTATAATGTACTGTAGAGCATACTTATTTATTATGTCTGTGGCCCGCCTCCCAGCCTGGAGTGCTAGCATCAAGATGGCAGTCATTTTTGACACTTTTGTTTACAAGGACAGTAAACTGAGTACATCGCATGGTTCTTAATATTTGTTGCCTAAATGAATGAAAGAATGTGTTTTCTCCTTGAGTTCTCAGACATTCCTGTGATACGGTTTGAGAATTTATCTATAGTTCACAAAAAGGTATAAAAAGAAAACTGAAAGGTAACATGGTCTAGTCCTGGTTATGCTCTCAGTCTATAGTAGAGATTTACCAGAAATTGATTATTCAATCAATTGCCCATTTTAGAGTATTTTGACTATGTCCAAATTTCAAAGTTACTTTAATTCTTAAAGGTATGTTTTGATTCTGTGAAACCCTTCAGGGCAATGGTCTTGTCCTGTGTATTCGTTTTATCCAGTGCAGTAGTCTTTAAAATACCTCTTTGATGGATGAGAAGAGAGGCTTAGAGGAGTTGAGGGATTCACCACCAGCATGCAGTTGGGAAATAGCTGAACTGATCGCCAAACCCAAGTATGACGGAAAAATTCTCTTATTTCAGCTACACCTGAATCATCAGGTGAGTAAACACAAAATGATTTGCCCTCCAACTGCCTCTGTTACAAACGCCTTTTTAATATGCTCTTTAATACCGTTTCAACACCTAGGCTACCTGGGCTGGGCTCACTTTCTGAGGCTAGGCTTATTTTTGAGGCTTGTTCAGCCTCAGCAAAGGCAGGGGTGTAAAACAGTCTGGGTTCAGGGAACTGTGAGTTACTCATTGTGTAAGGGGTTTAGCAGGGTTTAGCAGGGAGCCCAGCCTATACCTGTGTATGGGGCATGAAGAAGTCTCTGAAAGATTGTGCTTATGGTGTTTGTAAGTTGACCTTCTGGATGAGGGGCGTGCATGGTCCATTAATTTACATGTGGAGTTTTAATGGTGAATCCAATTAGTCAGGGTGCCTAATTGCTGTGCTTTGAGATACTCAAATCACTGGAGTATTGAAAGCGTTACTTTATTCTCACACAGGTACACAAACTCTGAGGCCTGGGTCGTGAATGTCTTTGTTACATATTGATTAAATAAATAGCCCTCCTTATACTTCAAGGTCATTATTTCTATATGTTGACTTTGATTGTTTTTTAATTACCTTTTATTTAACTGACCATAAATTAAAAAAATGATTATCTTATATGTTGTGTCTTAATGAAACACTCAACTTTTTAGCTAAGTAGATCTGGCCAAGTTACTTAGTGCTTTTCAGCTCCAGATCGTTCCTATGGAACATAAGGATAATATACCTAACATTAGTTGCATTGAGTAAATGGGAAAATGAATGTACATAAATGCCTGACTAATAAAAGGCATTTAATAGATAGTATTATTATTGGTTTTACTTCAGTAGAACCCCTCTTATGCTATGATATCAAGACTAGAAAGAGATATCTTTTGGATTTATTGGCATATTCACTTATTATTTATTCATTCAACATGTATTTATTGAATATTTTCTATGTGCCAAATATTGTTCTGAGTTTTAGTGGTAAAGCAGAAAATATAACAGTGTTTTTGTCTTCATTGAACTCATACTCTCTGAAGGGACATGTATTAGTTTTCAATGGTTGCTATAACAAACAGCCACAACTTTAGTGACTTAAAACAACCTAAGTTTATTAGCTGATGACTTGTAAGTCAGAAGTCTGACGTGGGTCTCATTGGACTAAAATCAAGGTGTCAGCAAGGTTCCATTCCTTTCTGGTAGCTCTAGGGAAGAATCATCTTTTAGGCTTCTTCCATCTTCCGGAGGCTGCTCCCATTCCTTGGCTCATGGCCCGCTTCCATTTTCGAAGCCAGCAATGTTACATCTTTCTGACTATTCTTCTGTTGCCACATTTTTTTCAAGACACTGACCTCAGTCAGAAAAGGTTCTTTTAAGGACTCAAGTAATTAAGTTAGACCCAAGTGACCAGTCTAGACACTCCCCATTTCAATGTCCTTAATTTTATTCACATCTTCAAAGTCCTTTTTTCCATGTAAGGCAACACAGTTATAACATTCAGGGATTAGGACGTGACCTCTTTAGGGGAACGTTATTCTGCCTGACACAAAACACACATCATAAACAAAAGAACATGAGCAAATAAATGTGAATATGTAGTATGAGTTGATAAGGGTTAGGTACTAAAGTAAAGCAGGTTAAAAGAATTAGGGAGTGCCAGAGAGGGGAAAGGGTTATTATTTTGTATGGGGTAGTCAGGAAAAGTTCTTGCTGATCAGGTGGCCTTTGAGGAGACACTTGAATTTGTTTAAAGCAGAAATTCTTTAACAAATAAGCATACATTGTAAACATTTTTTGATGTAAAATGTATATCTATTCACTAAACTTATGATAAAGAGCCAAGGCCTTTCTGAGCACACGTGCCTTCAGATGGGACACAAATCATATATTGTCTAAGATTTTCCATCTCATTTTCTTTCAAGTGAACCAACACTAAAAACACCAATCAAAAGTATTTGAATTCATAATCTTCTGGATTTTGACAGTTTTCTCCCAATGTTTTCTAGTTGTTTCAGTGGCAAATTTTTTATTAATAATATACAATGGTAAATCAGAGAACAGGACAATGGACTTCTGAAGAGCAAACCATTCAGATGATGGGAGAAGTATGGGTTTACTGGAGCATAGGGGTGCAGCAGGCAATGGCTCATACAGTTTATGGAGGAAATGGGAGTATCGCTGTTTTATCTAATATGTCAATTAAACATTGGTCTTTCAAAAAAGTGTCTATGGTATCACTAGCTAACCTGAATTCAGTCAGACCTAATATCCTATAATGTCATCATCTTGAAATTACGGTGAGACTGTTTAGTAAATATTAGAGTTAGAGATGAGAGTTTTTATAATGTTAAGCTAGTTGAAGCCACATAATTAGATTCATTCAATATTTATTCCTGGAAGCATTCAATTGAAGTGGTTCATATGATGCCTAAAATGACTAGATAGCCTAGGTTCATATTCCTGCTCTCCCACTGAATCCCTGAGCTTGGTGCAAGTTACTTACTCTCTCTGTTCTTCAGTTTTCTTATTCGAAAATTGGGAATAACAGTTGAACCTATCTCATAGAATTGTCATGAATCTGAAGTAGGTTAATCTCTGTAAAGAGCTTAGAAAAATGCCTGGCACATAGTAATCCAGCAGTAAGTGTTAGCTATTATTGTTAATTAAACCAGCATTTAAAATAATTATTGGGTGTCTGTACTGTGAAAAATACTGTGAACCTATAGACCAAACCAGAGGTCTGTCTTCTGAGTTCAGTTACAGTTGAGTGCTGTATTTGTAATTGAGATCTTATGGATATCATAGAGCATAAGAATCATCTGAGAAGTTCCAGAAAAATACAGATGTTATCCAATTGCAAATACTGATTTGATAGGAGTGGAGGAAGGTATTGGAAACATTTTTAATAAGCATCCATGTGATCAACAGGGTGTGATCTAAGCATCTGTAGATTAGTGTCTCTCTTTAACATCATGCTCATTTTGCATGTATGTGTATTTCAACTTCTCTATAGAATGTGGTTAACAGTGGCAGCCGAAAGTCTCTAGTACAGCTGGGAAAAGCCAAAAATAATTTAATTTAAAAAAAAAAAAAACTTTAAAGACATCAGAGGTTAGAGGAAGAACAGAGAAATAAATGAACCAAAATTCCAGAGGGGAATAATTACTCCAAGATGAGAGGATCCATTTTTCCCTTGGAGCATTTGCCAATTCTGGATGTGTGAGGAAGACCAGGCTGGTCTGACAGAGTGTCTTTGTGGGGAAAAGAAGTTAGTCAAGCTTTTAGGGTTATGCTGGGCAATGAATTTGGACCTGGGACATCTATTGAATTATAGAGCCATGTGGATGGCTGGGGGAATGGGGCATGAAGGCAAGGCTAAAAGCTTGTAGAGGCAGGATGAAATTTTCCACAATATTGCAATAGTTAGGAGAGATCCTGGCACCAAAACAGAACTGGTCTCCCAGTCAGGAGCTGCTTCGGTGGGGGCGTGTTAAAATCTATGGAGAGCAGAATTATTTCTTCTATAGTTTTCAGAGCTAGAAAGATAAGGAAAGAGAGAGAGGAGAGAGAAGAGAGAGAATGAATAATGATTTAAAAAAAAGAAGACATGCAAACACTAACCAAGGAAAAGCTGATATAGTTATGAAAATATTAACATAAGCTATAGGTAAGAAGCACCAATAGAGAATATTTAGAATGTTAGAAATACAGAAGAATATTTCAAAATAAAAAGGGATTCAATTCAACAGTATGATATCTACATCATAAATCTCTGTATACTAAAAATATAACTTTAAAATACATAAAGCAAAAATTAATAAAACTAAAAGAATAGAGAAATCCACAGTCATAATTGAGATTTTTAACACACGTCTCTCAATAGATGATTTAAAAATTCAAGCAAAAATCTACATTCTGCTTTGTTTAAATGCAGTTTTCAGTGCGGAATTATCAGTTATGAGGTCAGCTTCCTGTTACACACTTTTTATGACAGGACACCCAATACTTTTTGAGTTAGCCCAAACCATTTTCAGAGAGCTCTGGTCTAACCAGTGACTCAGATTTTATTAGATAATAGTTTCTGGAAACCAAAACAACAATACTATATGTCTTGCCTAAGAACATCCAATTAGTATCGGATCTGGGTCATGAATCTCAAGACTCATAATTCAATTAAATTTTTTCTAAATGAATGATGCATTTTATCTGACTGGATTAATCACCTTTTGAGGGTAGGGACTTTCCCTTGCCCTTTTTACAATATATGTCTTTAGAGAACTCACATATCACTGAACACCTGTCGGGGAGAGGTAATAGGTCAGAAACCACTGCCTTTGTACCCCGATGGTGCTCAAAACACTACTCACTGACTGTGTGGCCCCAAAGCTCCTATTCAAACTCTCTGAGCTTCACTTTTCTCAACTTAAATATGGATAATGCATGTCGAAATTTTGTTCTGAGACTGAAAAGCTACACTCTCTTTAAAGAGCCAGTAAAGAACAGGAATATAAAAATTGGTAAATATGTACTGCTTAATGAATTCTTACTGTTTAAGTGGTGTATGAAGGGTTATTGATTTAATTATCACATGAAAAAGGCTTTGAAAACTTTCAGTGAGGAAGAGTATGGAAGCATGTATTTCAGGTCAAACTAGACTCATGGTAAATTTGAGATGTTATTGGTTAGAGAACAGCATCCAGTTTCATAGCAGTAGCCCTTTATAACCACAATACACTTTTTATCTAAATGGTTTTTAGGCTGACCTTTACTTTTGTTTTTTTTAATGCTGTAAAAGTCTCCTTACTTATTCAAAGTTTGAATGGCTCGTGACAAGCCCATTAATAAATATTTCCCTCTGTTAAAGTGATTTTTCATTTCTTCCTGTTCAGAAAGCAGAGACCGGTAGGATAATAAGTGGCAACACAAACGTATTCTCTACGATATCTCTGGTCATAGGACAGGCTCATTAATATTGTCATGGTAACCATCCCCGCACAGGTTACATGCCTGTAAGCTTCTACTAAGATGCAAATCTAGCTTAAACAAAGCAGGCTTACTCTAAAATGGCATGTCAACTTTCAAAGGGACTGGCGGTGCTCCCAAGGATTTTATTTTTTCCATATTCAATGTACTATTTAAAGAGCTTACTTGTGCTAAGCGAAATAAGTCAGACAGAAAAAGTTGAAAATCACATGATATCACTTATATGTGGGATATAAACCTAAAAGCAACAAATGAGCAGGACAAACAAACAGAGACTCATGGCCATGGAATATAGACTAGTGGTTACCAGAGGACTATAGAGTAGTGGTTACTAGTGAGGTGGGGGAGGACTGAGGAGTTAGATGGGTAAAGGGAGTCAAATATAGGGGGGTAGAGGTAGGGTGAAGTGAGTAAAGGGGATCAAATATATGGTAGCTGAAGGAAACTGGTAAACACACAATAGAATATACAAATGTCAAATGATAATGTATACTTGAAAATTATGTAATTGTATTAACCAATGTTACCTCAATAAACTTAAAAAGAAAGAGCTTACTTTTTTTTCTTATATACTAATTTTTATTTTGTCCAAAATATAAAAGATAAATTTAAATGGAATCTAAATACAACCTCTCCTTTCACATTTATTTACTTTCTGGTATCACCTATCCTGTCATCTCAATGAGTCAAAGCAGATTAAAATGTCCAAAAGTCATTCTGAAAAATATTCAATGTAAATTCACTCTGGAAGCCTTCTTCTCATCTTGGATGCATTTTTTTTTCTTTCCCATGCTGTGTCTACACCAACTACAATGTCATTATTAGCATTATAATCCAGAGAGAGAGGAAGCTGTGGTGAGAGAGAATAGTTTGTGTTGGTTGCTTGGTGTTGGAGGTGGATCCTCTCCCCTCTGGTCTATACAACCTATGTTTCTTGGCCTTGGCCCATGGAGGATGTTGCATCTGCTCCCTGTCTTCATAGAGGAGCACTGGAGGGAACACTTCTGCTTTACTTTATTCTCCCACCCCACCCCTGACCCCGCCAAGCAAAGAGGAACAGCTGATTCATTGAGTCACAGCCTGGTCTTCACTGGGACCATCTCCCTAGTTGGTACCATGGATGCGACTCTAACACCAGAGCTAAGCCTTGCACTTCTCTGTTGATTTCCCTCACTGAGGTTCGGAAAGCATACTGTCCTTCTTGCCTGCTCCTTCACTTCCTCTCTCCAAGTGCAACAGATTCCTCTCCACCAGACTCCTGTCTTTACTCAGTCTAATTAGTGTTCCCAGGTAAATGTCTGTACCTGGCCTTCTAACTAGCTTTTTCTGTCCTAAATGTGACAGAGTGTGTAGGGCAGGCCAGTGTTCTTCATCGATGAAGCTGATTGGGCATAGGGCCTGCTCTGAAAGCTGGAGATTTGGGTTAGAAAGGAGGAAGTCTCACTTCGGCCTTAAGATAAAGTCATATTCTTGAACACAGTTTAATGAATTAGAGTCCACAAATACTTGATCCAAGATCAGGAGTCGGCAGGTTTGGTTTCTTCTAAGGCCTGTTCTTGGTTTGCAAATGGCCATCTCCTTGCTGTGTCTTCATATGGCTTTTCTCTGTGCACACATCTTCCTGGTATCTCTTTTTCTTCTTGTAAAGGACACTAGTCTTATTGGATTGGGGCCCTCATCCTTATGATCTCATTTAACTTGAATTACCTCCTTAAAGTCCCAACATCCAAACAGAGTCACATCGGGGATAGAGCTTCAACCTATGAATTTTGGAGGACGTAATTCAGTCCATAACTTCTGGACTAAAGAAGGAAGTGTTCCATGGAGGTCGGCCATGTCAAATGCCCCCGAAAGGTTAAGTACGATGAAGTCAGAGAATTTGACATTAGCACTGGCAAGACATAGATCATAATTGCCTTTGATGAGAGTTATTTCATTTGAGTCGTAGGGATGAAAGTCTAACTTGAATAAGACTTTATTGAGGAGAGATTGATAGATGACGAAGCGGAGACAGTGCAGACATCTCTTTTAAGAGCTGTGTTGTGGGAGGAGGCAAGATAATGAGATAGTAGTTGGAGGAAATGTGGGGTAAAAACACACTTCTTTTTTGATGAGAGATTTTAAGGTGTGCTTGTGTTCCGCTGGGAAGGAGCCAGCACAGAGGAAGAAATCAATAATGCTGGAGAGATGGGAAATAATTGCAGAAGTAGAGACTTTGAGATGGTGAGACGGGATGGGATCCAGGACGTATTCAGAAGGGGATTTGGCAGGAGTGAGGATGCTTTCTTCAATTTAATAGGAAGGGAGGCAGATTTAGGTAGGGATAATGGAGAAAAAAAATGAAGGGTGCTTGTTTGTTAGTGTTTCTTTGCTTTATGAAAATTTGCGAGTCATTCCGACACAATAATGTGGGAGAAGTATTGGGGTCCTGAGAAGAGAGAAGGCATAAACGGTGATCTTGCAAAGCGAGGAACTGAATTCATTAGAGACGCACAGCAGACACAGGAAGTTTTGAGTGTCCACTTGAGACTTGTGTCCACAAATCTGAAATGAGTCTGGTCAGTAAGGGTGTGATTCCTCCAACAAATTTTAGCTGCTTAAGTGAAAACACAGCTAGCAGGTTCAACTCGTTTTGCCAGTTCAGTATGCTTCTGTGTCCCAGGGGAGTCAAAGAAAACTTTGAGTTAATTGCTACAATAGGGGATGAAATGAAAAGATATGAGTTGATGAAGAATAGGATGTTGAGACTGAGTTTATACAAAGCGTGTAGTCGTTGGTGAGCATAGGGACGAGGATGTACACATGGGAGTGGATGGCTCATGTGAAATGAGGGGAAAGAACTAATCAGGTCAGAGAACTGAGATAAAGACATTTAATAGATAATGTATATGATTGTTGAAGTTTCCAAATATGAAGGTAGGAGCAGTGACAGAGAGAGATATAATAAGCCAGATGCCGAAATCAACACTAAATTAAGGGAAGCGGCTGGGGTATCAGGGAGGCTCAAGGAATTGTAACGAGTGAGAAAATGGAAAGACATGCTTCAAAGGAGCTGGGCTTTGTGGAGGAAGTAGGAGACACAGTTAGAATGGGGTAAAAGTTAGAATGGGGTAAAAGAAAGCAAGGTAAACCTTTGACCTCTAGCCCAGCTCTGAGAGAGCTGTGTCATTAAGAAAAGCGTGGGGATCAAAGGTGATGGGGACCCAGCATACTTGGTCCTCTGAAGGAGGCTGAGGTGACAGTTACGTATGGTGTATTGTTTGGAGATCTCAGGGATACCTGAGGTTGGACATGTTGTGGTAGTCTAGAACATGCAATCATTGAACTTCTGAGGATACCTGATCTTGTCTGAGGCCAGAATACATATGACATTATAAGAAACCTTTCATCATAGAGGTTTATACAGTTATTTGCCAGTTGTGTTTGTTTTGCATTGCCAGAATTCTGAAGGGGATGAGTGGTGGATAGGAAGACTTGATATTAATCACGTAAAATCCAAAAAAAAAAAAAAAGATCATATTTGAAGTCAGAAGATCCAGGCTTGTAGCCCAGTACTGCTGTATCCTGGTTTGGACAAGTCGTTTAATTTCTCTATGCCTCAGCTTTTTGCCTGTAAAGTAGAGATTCTAATACCTGCTCTGCCTCTCTTGTAGGAATATTGTCAAAATCCGATGTAGCATACATAAAAGTCTTTTGTGAACCATGAAAAGAAATCATTTCTACTGGAATCTGAAGAGGTCCCGACGTAGAAGCCATGACTGATTGATTTTATAACCTTAATGACTAATAGTCTGTTACAGAGCAGTCCAATAAATTCATGTAGAAATGAATCCTCACTTTACTTGGTATTCAGGTTTCTCTTCTTTCTCTTTTTCCATAAAGGCTTAGCTCCAAGTCTAGTCACGAGTCTACAGTGTGGGTTTCATTCTGTTTCAGGGCCCTTATGATCTCTAAAGCTACCCGTCCCTTTTCTTTCATTCCCTACCCTTACCTGTCACCCTCATGCTTAGTCCCCAACTGAAGTCTGGACTCCACCCAATGTCATTATCAAAATATTTCTATTATGATCACATCACTTAAAAGATCTGCTGTGACCATCCTATCACATTGTAAATGTGTGATGAACTAATACTAAAAAGGCTGGCAGGAGACGTGCCTAATTTCCCAAGATGGATTCCATTTCTTTAAATCAATTTTAAGACATACTTTCTGTTAAATATTATTCCAAAAGTGGTTGGTTTCGGATAAGATACTGATATGGAGAGATTTTTTTGCAATTTTAATCTTTATATTAGAGATGTTTCTGCTCAATAAAGGGACCTTTCCCCCCTACAAAATCAAAAGAAAATACAGTAGCTACAGATTTTATCCTGTCTAGAGCTAGTTAAAAGAATTTCGAGCTCACTCTGGGAAAGGAAAGACAGAGGCAAACATCAAGAGGTGAACAAAGGGGAGGTAAATTAACCTTTTTCACATGAAGAGAATTAAAAGTTAGTACATGAGCAGGCATTGATTACCTGGGGAGTGGAGGAGGGAGGGCCAAGGTTACAGGTGTGAAAAGCTGCATCTGTGAGGTGGGGCAAAGATGAGCTGAACAACCAGGGACCTGAAGCTGGGGCTCAGTTCCGGTTCAGACATCAGTGGGCTTGAGCGATATACTCGAGCATCTGTGTGTGTGTGTGTGTTTTGCTGTTGTTTCATTAGGTGTCTCTAGCCAATTCGGAGACAGTGCTCTTTACCCTACAGGAGGACATCATTCATCTTAAAGTGAAAGGTTCCTCTGAGGACTGACTGAAATAGAGTCATGGGAGTTTGACACACTGTGCATTAACATTCTCCCTTCCTCTTTCTTCTCATCCCTACTTCTTTGCCTTCTCTCCTTCTCCACTTTGACCCCTTCCTCCTCCTCCCCTTCCTTCTCCTTTCTCCTCCTCCTATCTTTCTTCCTTCATTCTCTTCTTTCTCTTTTGGGAGTAAAGAAGCAAGAGAAAAATTCAAAGGCGATAGAGGCAATAGCAAAACCTTTTATTTTAGTTATCAGGGCATATGGCATATGACGATATCGTGAAACACTGATAAATGAACAAAATAATGTAAAAAGGCCATTATAGAAAGCTGCTTTGAAGCTCTAGGGCACAGAAATAAAAGCAGAATTAAGCAAAAAGGTTAATAAAAGGTTATGTAGAAGATTAGAGCTCCAAACATTTTAAAAATTGATCCCTTGTACTGAGATTTATAGGCAAATCTACACCACGTCGTAACTCAGACATTCAGAATGTTATGTCTCAACCAGGTCTCAGTGACCCCAGGTTTTTGTTTTCTGAGAAGTGAGATAAGAGAACACAATGAGGAGTTAAAAATGAATATGTGGTAACATATTTCTCATCATAAAGCCATAAGTTTGATTTGTACTTTACATCCTGCCTCCTGTTGAATTTGGTTGGCACAATCACTCTGAGTTCACCAGTCTCTTGTCAAAAGCAGTGTGGTTTTAAAGCCAGACCCATCTGAGTTCCAATGTGGTCCCCGAAACTGTTTGGCTTAGGTGTGAATTACTCAACCTCTCTGAGCTTCCGTTTCTTCATATTCTACCCACAAATGATGAAGGCTGCTCCTCAATGTTGTGAGGATTGAGACAGTATGATGCATAACACAATAAATGCTCTCCGCATAGTAGTATAGTACACTATAAGAAGATCCTAAGAAAAGTTTAGACTCAGGCCTGAGTGTAATTCTCCTCTTCAAAGCTTTCCAATCATTGTACCGTGGCATATTGCTGTGCTCCGAATAGATAACAAGTGTCTGGAGCTATCAGTCCTCTCTGAGCTCCGAGCAGCTGAGCAGGTCCTGGGGGCGGCTCAGGTTCCTTGGATGGTTGTAATCATTCAAGAAGAGCCTCATTCATTTACTTTATTGTGCCATACACAGGTTTTCAGTTGTTATATGTGCCATAGTGTGAAATAGTTTGGAAAGGAATGCTCTTTTTAGATGTAACAATTCAATATGTGAAATGAATGACACAAATAGTAAACCTCATGGGAAAATGAACGCTAAAGTCTTAATAAATCCAAAGGCTTAATAAATTGGTGAAGATTGAACTAATTCTTAAAGAACAAGGGCGATTTAGCATACTAGAAAGCAGGAGAAAAGGACCAAAGCAGAAAAAAAGTGAGGTTGTACATTTACTGGCTGTGCTCGTCAGGGTATGTAATGCTAGATGATACGGTGGCTTGACTGTGATTTTGACTCATACTATGTCTGGTGTAAGTTAGGTAGCCCACCCCGATCTTGTAGCCATGCCCTCTGGAGCATGTGGCCTCCAAAGCTGCATGTGCGATGAAGGGAGGATTGGAGGATGTCAGGGGATATATAAATGTCTGTGCCTATTTATGTCATCTCTGCCATACCCCATGAAGGCGATGTGAATGGATCAGAACCCATTCAATCACCTTAATCTAACTTCATGAGAGGTTGGAAAATTTAGATGTCCTGTTACAATGTTACATGTTCAAACACCATTTTCTCTCTAAATAGAAAGAGAAAATGGTGTTTGAACATGTAACATTGTCTCTGCCGTAATAATTTCTAGATAGATCTACAAGGGAATTTTAATTATGAGCAAGGCTTGATTGAGAAGCAAGTGATAAGAAATAGAATGATCTAGGGAGTCTCAATGCCAATTCCATAAATTAATACAGCCTAATGTATTCTTTGACACTAAAGGGCATGATAGATGAGAATCTGGTCAAGGCAGTGATGGAAACACTTCACAGTTTTGATTGGTTCCCATTACTAGTTCTTGCCTCTTCTGGTCATTTATTGCCTCTATCGAAGCCCCATCATATTTATGCCCTTAGTGAAGGTGGGGATTGGTGTCATAGAAATTCTGGGTGCTAGGGAGCCTGATGCTTATGAATATCAGGTATGCTTGGAGAGCCTTTATGGAGAATTCCTCCATAAGAGGTAAGGGAGAGAAGGCTGAAAGAGTAGCCAATATTTTGATTGTGAAGAGACAAACTTTATAGGGCAGGCTAAAGGGTATCGTCTTTGTTCTTAGATTGTAGGGAGTCACTGAAAATTGTGAGCAGAGTTGTCACCTTGTTTATCAACCTATACTTTACATAGATGGGCAGGCTAAAGGGTATCGTCTTTGTTCTTAGATTATAGGGAGTCACTAAAATTGTGAGCAGAGTTGTCACCTTGCTTATCAAACTATACTTTACATAGACGAATATGGCTTTTCCTGATGCCCACTGCAACCTAGGTTAAGATGTCCCTTTTCTGTAACTCCATTTCTCTCCGTACTTCTGTCTACAACTTCCTTGTGCTAATATCTATTTTGTGTTTCCTTCATCCAGCCTAATGAGCTCATCCTGGACTCAGACTAGTCTGATTTGTTTTCCTATCTCAGTGTTTTACACATTGCCTGATAGAGAAGATAGCAACCCATTTATGGAGCACAAATTCTCACAGGCTATTCATAAGGTCACCTCCCCCAGCCCCCTCATCAAATCAATCTGGTTCATTGGCACTTCAGTTCTCCTATGAAATAGATATTCCTGAACCTAAACCCTAAAAGAAGCTAAGTAATCTCTGAGTCATCAAAGATTCAATTGTATTCAACCTGTATTTTAGTGATTGGTATGCTGGTTGCATAAAATTATTTGGAAATTGTTTCTCTGTACCCAGGATATTTTATTAAGTAGGACAGTCTGTTTCTTAAGTATCATTATCTTCTTATGTTGATTTAAATCATCTGAGTAGGTGACCAAGCCACAGAGAAATCAAATGGGTTTCAATAGTTTTATGAATATTTAGTAGAGATTTACAAATAAATATGGAGTATGAAGACAGAACATATATCCTTTCTCTAAGAGTAAAATAAGTCTTATTGGATTCCAGTGAGATATGGAAAAAAAGCTAAAATCTTTTGAGCACCTATAATACTCTAAGATAGATAATAGAAATTTTACATATATTTTCCCTTTTAAATCTCTTAACGACCTGCAGAGTTGGCATTAATATCACCATTTTAAAGATGAGGAAATTAAAGCTCAGAAAGATTGATCTGTTGTCCAAAGCAAACATCCAGTAAATGATGTGTAGAACCCCCAAATTTGCAAACCAATATTCCAGGCGGTAAAAACAGTTGAATCTTTTGTATGGTTAAGACATATTTTGTAAATATCTGAAACTAACTTTATCATTATGCAATAGTCAATTTTCTGCCCTCCCCTCCTTCCTATTCTGATTCCTCTGTACTGTTCTAATTAATTCAGAATGTGTCCCTTGGAGATTTGTCTCACCTTAGGTGGCCTGTGTGCAAAGCACCTCTCAGCAGAGAAAAGATCAACTTATAAATGTTTCTATGGCAACCACTGACTCCCAAAGACTGCATAGCCCCTCCTTTGACCATGCATCTGAAAGCCAGTTTTATTTTAGATGCTTTCTAAAGTTTTATTTTAAAGCGAAGTCCACTTAATCAATATCAACCCTACTTTTTTTGAAAGTATGATCAGTAATGCAACCCCTGCAAATTGTTGCCCATCTAAATCGAGCAGTTTTGAGCTGTCCTCTTTGTCAACACCTAGCTCTATGGCCAATAGATATTTTTTCACTCTATTTTCTCCCAGATGGTCTGTACTGGCATGGTTTTTGTATGCAATTGAAAAAATACAATGATATATTTCAAATAACATAATCTCACTAAGATTTGCCATATCTTTGTCCCAGTAGCCAGAATATTTTTTGTAGTATCAACGCTACGTGATACAATAGAGCATAGTTTTGTTTTCTAAAGTTTTTTGGGAAAAGAAAACTGGAAAACACTTTAAAACTACCTTTTCTGTCTTTTCACTTCACAAATAATATAATGCTTATCTAGTGAGAGATTCATGGAGTAGTTGTATTCCAAGTTGTAAGTCAAAAAAAAAAATCCAACAACTTGAAAGTTTTTTGTTCTCATAATGATTTCAAATACAATGATCATATTTTTCTGAACAAAATACTGTTCAATTCTGAACAAATTATCTGTTACGTTGTTTGGCAATGGGAGAAAATGTTGGCAATGAGGGTTGCATAGGAAAATCTCATGAGTAGAGTTGTTCTCTTCTGACTGGAGAAAAATAAGAGATAGTCATAAGCTCTGAAACACTTTTGTGCAAGAATTATAAGGGACACAGGGCAGGTGATTTGCAGATAATCCTACATGTATCTATTAAACCTCTTGTCCTATGACCTCAGCCTCGTGCTATGTGCTGTGGGATATTAAAAAAAGAGTCTGAAAAACAATATTGTCTTTGAGAAACTTAGAGTCCACTTGAGGACTCAAAGTGAGCACACCTAAAGCAACGAGTGAACGATAGGTGACAAAGGAGAATGAGTAATTATGAGCATTGATTGTTAGGTGTCTCCCTAATGCAGCTACTGTGGGGGAAAAAGTAATTTTCTGTTTCTGCAGCTGAACCTAATTTCTTTTATTCAGTGGCAGAAACCTTGATATTCTCCATCTATCCTATATTATCTCAGTAATTTGGGGCCTTTCTCTGTCATCTTAGGTTTTTTCCTCCTCTTTCTCTGCCCTTCTCCCTAATTGGTGTCAGGAGAGGCCTTTTGTAAAAGCACGAATCGGAAAGAGCGTAGGAGAGGAAGACTGCTCTGCTTGACTTCAGTGCTGTTAAGGTACCGTCTTGTTTGTTTTTGATTGTCGTGTACCCTCCAAGCTTGCATTTGCCAGGAGGACCAAAGTATGTTTGGCTGCTGGTCATGCGATTTCTGCTACTTTATTGCTTATTCCCATTGAGAAACCATTTTCAGAGTGAATCAATCTCAGCCCCCCCCCGCCTCTCTCTGTCTATTCAGCCATGTGAGAGTAAAAGGCTCCAAACTTGCAAGAAAAAAACTAGACAATGATATAAAATATCTGTATTCAGGCATTGGACAACAGGCGGCATAGGACCAGAATCTCTGACAGAAGGAAAACATGTAAGATGAACTCTCCCATGCCCCAGCTTGCTGCGTAGAGGGAGGTGTTAGAAAGTAGTGCAGACAGGGGCAGTCCAGGTGGAGCACAGTGATCTTGTCGAGTTGAGCAGACAGGTGAATAGGGTTTGCAGGACAGAATCCTGGGGAAAGGTGAGCTTAGAAAAGAAGAAGTTCCAAAAATAAGCATAGGAGTCTTCCTGAGTAATTGAATACCAGCCTGTGCAG
>NW_006441953.1:23490407-23499178 GCF_000325575.1 Pteropus alecto | reverse complement strand
TCCTGAGAGCCGTAAGCTGAATAATTCTCTGGCTCACACAGGACTGGGGCTCATGTGACTGTCATACTCGTAGTGGAGAGAACTTGTTAAATGCATGGGACAATTATTACAAACCCTAGAAGAGTCATGTCTTAGTAGTGGTGCTAAATTCTACCTCGAGGTATGTCATTTATTGATTACCCCTAAAATAGCTTGAAAACAATGCTCAAAAGGAACGAATTATAGAGCAGATAAAGGAACTGCTTGCTGTAACAAAGTCCTAAACGCTCTCAACCATGTCAAATTCACAATGTCTGGCATCCTATCAAAAAATGCCAGACATGTGAAGAAGCAAGAAATTGTGACATATAACCAGGAGAAAAAGTAAGGCAATAGAAATTAAAGTCAGGTCCCTAAATAACAGAGATGAAACAATTAGCAGACAAGGATTTTAAAAGAACTTTTATAAATATGCCCAAGCTTTTAAAGAAACATGAACCTAGAGAGGAAAGACACGAGAGAAATGTTTCATAAATGAATGAAGGCTCTAGAGCTGGAAAATAAGATATCTGAAATAAAGTTTTCACTGAATGACTTTAAAACAAATTAGACCCTTAGAAGAAAAGATCAATGAACCTGAAACATAGCAGCAGCAAAAATGATCCAAAATGAAGAACAGAGGAAAAAAATAAGGCAAAAGTTAAAACAAAGCCTAAGTAACTTGTGAATAATATCAAGCTAACACACATACTCTGTAAGTGGAATCTCAGAATCTAAATTTTTCTGTAAATCTAAAACTGTTCGAACGAATAAAGTCTATTTAAAAAATAAAGGTAGGTGTGAGATATTCCACAATAACAATAATTGTAAGAAAATTAGGATGGGCTTCGTTAATATCAAACATAATAAATGTCTGGTTACTGAGTATTGCCAAAGATAAAGAGTGACATTTTATAATGATAAAAATATGGATTCATTATGAAGACAAAACCAAACTAAATTTGTATGAACTTCATAGCAGATATCAAAAATACATGAAGCAAAAATGGACAGAACTTAAAGGAGAAATGGAGAAACTCACAAATGTAGTTGAAAATTTCAATTCTCCTTCTTCACTGATGTAACAGTAGTTATAAAATCAATAGGGATATAGACAAAACTGTCAACCTACTGGACCTAATTGATACTTAGGGAACTCTCCACTCAGCTGAAGGACACGCATTCCTTTATTTACTAATGTAGGCCATATTTTGTGCCATAAAACAAGTCTCATTTCTCTAACCCAAAGTGAAATTGACTTAGAAATGAGCAACAGAAAAATACCTTGAAAATTCTCATATAGCTAGAATTAAAAAAAGTGCTTCTAAATAACCCATAGGTCAAAGAAGAAATCACAAGAGAAATAAAAATATTTAACTGAAATAAGATGAAAATATGAAAATTGTAGGATGCCGTGTTTTAGTCTGCTCTGCTGCTATAACAAATTACTGTAGACCAGTGGCTTAAACAACAGATGTTTGTTTCTCAGTTCTGGAGGCCGGGAAGTCCAAGATCAAGATGCCAGCCTATTTGGCTCCTGGTGGGAATTTTCTTCCTGGTTTGCAGAAGGCCAGCTTCTTGCTATGTCCTCACATGGCCTTCCCATGCTGAGAGCATTAGGGAAGAAAGAGTGAGATCTCTCTCATTCTTTCCCTTTTCTTACAAAGCTACTAATTCTATCATGGGAGCCCCACCCTCATGACCTAATCTAACCTTAATTATCTCTCAAAGGTCTCATCTCTAAATACCCTCATATTGAAGGGTAAGGCTTCATATATGAATTTGGAGGGACACAAACACTCAGACCATAACATGTAGCCAAAACGTTGCTTAATTCTCAAAGAAAAAAAAATTCTCCAGAACTTTTTCATCCCCTCATACTGGAACTGTGTATTCATTAAACAACAACTCTCTATTTTCCCTTCCCCTGGCTCCTAGTAAGTACTGTTCTACTTTCTGTCTAAGAATTTGACTATCCCAAATAACTCATATAAGTAGAAAGATACAATATTTTTCCTCTTGTGTCGGCTTATTTTACTTAGCATAATGTCTTCAAGTTTCATCCATGTTATAGCAGAATTGCATTCCTTTTTAAGGCTGAATAATATTCCTTGGATGTACACATCACATTTTGTTTATTCATCTATCAGTGGACATTTGGCCATTGTGAATAATGCTGCTATGAATACTTACATGTATGTGTCTTTTTGAGTCTCTGATTTCAGATCTTTTGGGTATATACCTAGAAGCAGAATTACCGATCATATGGTAATTCTATGTTTACTGTTTTGAGAAATTGTCACACTGTTATAGTGGCTGCACCATTTTATATCCTACCAGCAATGCACACAGGTCACAATTTCTCTACATCCTTTCTAACACTTGTTTACTGGTGTTTTTTTTTTTTTTTTTTTTTAATAGCCACTCTAATGGGTGTGAAGTGGTATCTCATTAAGGTTTTGATGTGCATTTCTGTAATGATTAGTGATGTTGAGCATCATTTCATGTGGTTATTGGTCATTTGTATATCTTTGGAGAAATGTCTATTCAAATCTTTTGCTCATTTTTGAATTTTTAAATGATTAGATTAGAAATAAAAAGGGTTTTTAATCAGCGATCTTAAGTGACCTTAAGAAATTAGAAAAAGCAAAGTAAACTCAAAATAATTATGAAGCAGGAAATAATAAAGACAAGTGTGGAATCAATGAAATTAAATCCAGAAAAATAGAGAAAATTGATTAAGCTTCCAGTCAATTAGCAAGTATTATCTATTTCTGCCTCTTGAATATTTCTTTAGTCTGTTATCTTAGCTCTTAGGTACCAAATTACAGTGCCCTGTGTCGTGTGAAGTTGTTTACCTGTTGTCCAAAATTGAGAAGGACTATGTTGTTTTCATCTTGTTATCTCCAGTGTCTGGCATAGTACCTTGTTAACAATATGTGTTAAATAATTACTTGACCAGTTAATTTATGATTTTCCCTTGCAAATTCAAAATGATAAGATACTAAAGATAAGGCAAACACAAGTCAATGACATAGAATGATGTGGGGGAGGACAGTGGAAAAGGCACAGCATTTAGAATTAGAAAACCTTTTAGTTGTGTTAGTCTACATAAATCTTTATGGTTCTCTGCATCCTCATCTATAAAATGGGTGCAATTCAAATAATAAATATTAATAAGAAGTTTGGAGTTTCCATTCACTAAAAATGATTTCATTGATTCAGATTTGAAGGTTAAACTTGGTTTGGCTCAGGCAAATTTTGCTCTATCTCATATTAAAATTGTGCAATGTCTCAATGTGTGCCTCTTCATGTGCTATCTGAAAACTCACCATTCTTTTGTGTTATCTTCTTTGAACTGTCTTTCCAGCCGAAACCATTAGACACAAAATCTGTGAGGTCAGGTACAATGACTTTTCATCTTTGTCTTCTTGGTAACTAGCAAGTTCCTGGCATAGAGAAAGGCAAGATAAATTGCTGAATAGTGAAGTAGAAGACGAGGAAAGATATCAGTGCCCAGAAAAAGAAAAATTGCTCATACTTTATTTCTGAAAGGAGTTAACTAGGATCCACTGCCCAATAGCTCTAATTTCTCCCTGTAACACTTGTCACTTAAAATGCCAAGGATGAGGTTAATATTGGGTTCTGTTCAGACTTTTGCCAGGAGCTCATTGATACCAGACTCCAAATTGTTTTCAGACTATTTGGCAAATCTCTGTTCTTTTCTATAAGCATCGGAGAGCTTTTCTCTCTGGCACACACTTTCCATATAGTGCTTTCTTCATCAACTGAGACTTATGGAATTTGTCCATGCTTTCAGAGCAAAATACAAACAGTGAACAGGAAAAAGAAAACTGTAAACTTGACTGTGAACTAGCACAAGGTAGAAAACTATGAAGCTGGGAGTTTCTGAAAGTCAGTACACAGCCAAGTCGCAAGACTTTGTCACAGCAGACTTCTCTCTTTCTCCTTCCTCTCCCTCCCACCCCGCAACTTGCCCTTTCTCCCTCTCCTGTCGAAACCACACCCTTTCTCCAGGCTCCATTCCAATCCCACCTCCTTTTTAATCAGACCATATTGCCTACTGCCCTCTGCTTTATCTAAATTTCTGTAGCATTTATCAGTGGTTTCATAAAATCTAGCACATATTTAAAATCTGTCGTGTAAAAATAATTATGTCTGTACTGCCCTATATTTGAAATGCTCTTACCTTTACCTCATTTGGTCTTTGAAATCATCCAGAGTAGGTATTACTGTTGTTGGTCCCATTATATAGGTCAGAGTCAGAGAACCTCAGGAACTTATATGAGGTTATGTACCTAAGAGTAAGTCTCCTGATTTCAGACGTGTTCACCGGCCTTACTGAATGTTTCGCGTGGTTCATGCATGCATGCCTTGTCTTCCCCATCTCCAACCCAAACACCAAATGTCTGGCCAACAGAGCCTGGTGAAAGACTAGGCACAAAGCCAACATGGTTAATGATTGCTGTTTGTCCACCTTAGAGAGTAGGTTGGTGCAAAATTCCCAAAATATAAAATATTATGTTTCTGGTCTTTTATTATGTTAAACATTTCTTGTTTCAGATTTTAAGTAGGCTTCTCAGGTCTTTATTTGCAATGAGCCTAAAAATAGTAGAAAATAGAAAAAACAAGCTGTGAAGAATCTTGAGATTATATAAGCTACCACTCTAGGAATCAGGTCTGGGTAAATATGCAATGCCCTGGTCAAGGTTAGTAGGCACATGATCCAAGAACAGCCAATCAGAGCTCTCCCTGAGTCTTTTTCTCTTTGCCAGCACTGTAGGGGAAGGGACATTTCCAGTGGTAGGTTATGAGTCCTAGATTATGAGCCTCCGTCACACTCGTGACATGGAGAGAGTCTGTCTGAGAGAAATGGAGACCCAATGACATAATTTGAGTCCTTTATCCTCACCATGCCTAAACTTAACACTAAACCTGGTCTGTTTTGTTGAGTCAATCATTCTCTTTAAGGCTTATTTTTGTAATATTTTTGTTACTTAACAATTGAAAGAGTATAAACTAATATACCCATCACTCTTCAGAAGAGAAAACTCATGCCTAGAAATGACTTACTGAAAGTCACAAGTCTAGTTTGTGATACTGTCTGAAAAGAAATAACCCAGGTCACTATAATTTTACTACGAGATTTTTTCTAGTTTACCAAAGTTTAGTATACAGCTTTTTAGTTTTCTGGGTTATAATCTACAATATCACTTTCTCTGTGCCACAGGAGTGCATACATATATAGCTATAATTATACTGCGGAATTTCAGTATATTTTACCATCCAGGATTAAGCCTTTTTTGTTCTAAGGTTCTAAGTTTCTGGAATTCATTGATGTCTGCTGTTCATGTGTTCTGCACGGTATCTATTTGGTTCATGTGTGGTATATGTTTAGAGCACATTTTAGAACTCTACTGATAACAGAAGGGTCAATGTCACATAGGGAGTAAGGGACAAAGTTAATATTCAAATTCAGTTCTGTTTATCTCCAATCTATGATCTTTTTTCTGTACCAGAGACCTTCAAGTTTTTATCCAAACTTTTAATCTTACTAAAAATGCTAAAGGTCAGAAAATTTCATTACTAGTTCAGGATCATCCAGTGGCAGAGCTGGAATCTATTCAGCCAACACCCAAAACCTAGACAACGCCTGAGTACTGAAGATACACACTTGCAGATACTACTTGGCTTTGTGTAACCAGAATGGAACTCACGATGGAGTTATTTGTTTTCCACTGCAGTTGAGTTGGCATCGCTGGCTATAGTGTCCAGGCTTGTAGATGCTAGAGCTTTAAAGAAAATGCCTTTTCAATACATAGATGGCCCATTGTCTAATAAGGGGCTTTTTAGTCAGGTTTCTTTAGAGAAATAGAACCAATAGGAGAGATAGAGATAGAGATAGAGATAGAGATAGAGATAGAGATAGAGATAGAGATAGAGATAGAGATAGAGATAGAGATAGATAGATACATAAGAAGATATTTATCATGAGGAATTCGCTCACACGATTTTTTTAGGCTGAGAAGCCCAACAATCTGCCATCTGCAAACTGAAAGCTCAGGAAAGCCAGTGACATCATTCTAGTCTAAACTCAAAGTCTTGGACGTCAGGGACGTTGATGTCCGAGGGCAGGAGGAGCTGGATGTCCCATCTCAAGCCAAGAGCAAATTATCCTTTCTCCTGCCTTTCTGTCAATTCAGGCCTTCAACAGATTGGATGATTTTCTTCCTTATTGGGGAAAATGGGGCTTTGTTATGCAGTCTACCATTTTGAATACTAATCTGTTGCAGAAATCCCCTCACAGACACACCCAGAAATGATGTTTCACTAGCTGTCTGGGTACCCTTTAGCCCAGCCAATGTGACAAGTAAAACTAACCATCACAAGAGGGTAGAGCTGTGTAGCAAGTGTGTGTTCCCTATGGGTCTGTGCCAGGCTTAGGCTTAGATGTCTTAGCCTAAGTGGCCACCACGGCAGCAGCCAGGAGAGGCTTCACAGGGCAAGCATAAAAACATGTCAAGAGAGTTCTCTTGGTTACAATTAAAGAAGCAGATCTGTTGTCATGTCCCAAGGACAAATATGGAGCTGAGGATGAAAAATAAAGCCAAAGGGTGAAAATCTAAGTAGCACAGGAATCTGGTGGGCGCTGAGGAACACAGGCACAGAGTGAGGTGAGAGGGTCTGGGATTTTCATGTTATGTGGGGCAGGGGTTGGTGACGTTATTCTGGATCTGCACTGTGCTTTGATGGGTGCAGCCTGAATTATGGGGAAATGCTGGCGTGGGCAAATTTTCGGAGGATTAAGAATTCTATTTCAAAACGGCTGTGATGTAGAAGCTGCCTAGCTCTGGAGGAAGAATGGTGGATGTTTTGGCTGGTTGGATCCATTGCAAAACTGCTCTTTTCTCCAACTTACATAAGCTCCACATTGAAGCACTTTACAAATTGAAAGCATTTCCTGAAATCACTTGGAGCACTTCACAGTTTTCGTTCTTTAATTCTTATATATAGGTACACTTTAAAAAATGATAGAAAACTATTCCACACAGAACTGGAGAATGCCTGAGAAAGATAGAAAAGTTATTTTGCATTGATTTTAAGACCATTTGTGTATAATTATTTGGTGAATTCAGACTTGAAGTTTCCTCAATTGAGATAAAACAAATGACCATTTGACACCGTAAAGCAGAGAGAGCAGATCTGGCCGGGAACCTTGTCTCACTTGGAAGCAACGCTGGTTTCTTTCTGAGGTAGGATTTCACGTCTCACTCTTTGGCTGCAAGTGTTTTTATTGAAGTTGGCAACTCCTTACAAAGAGGAAGCTTTTTGTCAGTTTAGTAATTTTCTTTTTCTCTTTTTTGAACCTCAGATAGTTCATGCTCATGTTTTTAGATTTTCTATGATTTTCTTTATTCAAATGAAGTGCACCTCTTTTTGAACCAGACGAAATTTAACGCCAAAATGATGTACTATTTATTGATTTTATTTTCTTTAATGTAACAATACAAGTTAATTTTAGAAAATTTGGAACATACGATAAAGCATATCAAGAAAGCAAGCTTAATTCCACCACCCTGGGATTACTATTGTTCCTATTTTGATGTCTATCTTTCCAGATATTGTCTGTGTTAAATAATATTTTATAATGATTAATGTTTTACATGCTAAATTTTAATCTAGTTTTTATCTTTTTCCATCATAAAATGGATCCTCTCAAATGGACTTACCATCTCCCCACTGGTAGATGTGTAGGTTGTTTCTATAGCTTCTCTACCACAAACAATTCTGGAATAAGCATCCTTGTAGATAAATTGATGTGCATAGCCATAATGATTTCCTCATTATCAATGCAATTCTAGAAATAAAATTTTTTCCTGGATCCCAGAGTAGTATTTTGGCATTTTAAGTCTTTAATAATAATTTGTGTTATAAATAGTGGTTCAATCCACTTTTAAGGGGTCAACAGCAAACCTGGTTGGTTGATAGACAACTAGGTTAATATTGAGGCTGCATCTTAACTGGATGGACTAGTTAATTGGGGAAACTGAGAAAGAGAGCACCAAGGACTCGGCTGCTTAAGTGGAGATAAGGTTGTGAGTTAGAAGTGCCCACGTGACTGAACACAGTGCTTCCTGTTGTACACAAATTCCTTCAATCTTGATGAGCCTCTGTGGCAGGTATTACCAGCATTATTTTAGAAACACAGCAGCTGAGCTAAGTATCTTTGCTAGGGGCATCCCTCTAGGTCAGGGTCTCTCAACCTCTGTTCTGTTGACCCTTAGGGCTAGATCATCGTTTCTTGTGGTGGGTTGTCCTGTGCATTGTAGGATGCTTAGAAGCATATCCATGTCTTCTACTCAGTAGCACCCCAACCCAAGCTATGACAACCAAAAATGTTTTCATATACTGCCAGACATCCTTTGGGGTGCAGTGGGGGGATTGGCAAAACCATCCCTGGTTGAGGTTCATCACCTTCATAGGATTAATGAAGATAAAATTCCAAATTTAATCTCTGTGATTCCAAAGTGCATGTTCTTTTCCCTGTTGCATTTCCTGAAATCACCTGGAATTGCATCTTTCCTGAATGGGAATCAATATCCGCTCTGGAGTCTTGGCTGGTACCAGAACCAATTTTCACAGCGACTCTTGATAGCGTCTCTATCCTCTTAAAGTTTTATGGCCTCTCAGGAGACAGTTTTACCTGCGTATGACTGAAAATATTGAAGTCA
>NW_006441953.1:23453426-23490360 GCF_000325575.1 Pteropus alecto | reverse complement strand
GCCCCTTCCTCTTCAAATAAACTTGATATATTCATTCAACCACTCCCCTCTGCACTTGTCTGACAGAAAAGGGGATTTGTTTGACAGGTGTGGTGGACGGCGCTTATGGTGGTAGAGCTCTGGGTTTGCGGTGGTAGAGCTCTGGATTTGAAATAGACGCTCATGCCTACCAGCTGTGTGACCTTCAACATGTTACTTAGTCCCTCTAAGCCTGTTGTTCTTCATAAAGAAAATGAGTACTTCAAATACACATTTACAGTGATGTTTCGATGAATAAATGAGCTCTAATATACTTGAAAGTACCTCACAGTGATGGCACAGAGGAGACAATCTAAGAATCTTCTGTTTCTCCTTTTCCCCCTCAGGGGTAATACCTGTTTGCTGGAGCCATCCATCCCGCTCCCTTCTCTCCAAGGAGCTTGCTTCATTTCTACTGTTTCTTTTTCTTTGTCTCTCTCAAAACAATATAAATCAGAGCAGAATTATGTATATAGCATTAAAAAATTAAAAGTTAGTGACAATCCTACCACCTTTGAAAACGTTTAGTTTTTGACCATTTATGTAGTCATGTATTTCTTGTGATCATGTACATGTATAATTTTATACCCTGGGCTCTTCAGTTAATATTTTATTTCTACACTGTAGACACACTGCTATGTAGCATTCCTCTTAAATCAAAAATTGCTAAGTTGACAGTCTCATAGTTTATTTAACTATTCACCTACTTTCCAATAGTTAGATTGCTTTTGATCTGGGGATGTTATCAACAGTACTGTCATGTATATTTCCAGCATGTAACTTCTTCTTTTGTCTTGCTTCTCAGGATAAATTTCTGTGCTAAATCAAAGAGAATGTACATTTTTATGGCTTTTATATATTCCAAAAAGGTTGTTCTAGTTTGTATCAATACTAGCAGTAGACTTGTGCAAAGCTTCGACCATGGGGTTATTGAGAATTTGATTTCCTCTCCCTCCACTGTAAACAAATAGTCATGAACTTTCTAGGCATTAATAGATAGGCATTAATAGATAGGAACTTTCTAGGCATAATAGATGAAATGACTTTATTATTATTTAATTTGCATGTTATTTATTTATGACCTCTTGATTAAGCCATACTATTTTTGCATGTGCCGTGCTCCCCATCCCTGTGACCATCTATCAGCTACTGATTTGTACTTCTTTAACCCTTCACCCCTTCCTCCCGCCCAACACCCCCTCCCCTCCAGCTGTCACCAGATTGTCCTTTATATTTGTGTCTATATTATAACTAGTTTTCTTGGCAACAAATTTTCATTTAAAGTTTTCTGTGATTATGTTTGGTGTAGAGATGTCTTTTTCATTCATTACATTTAAGCTTTGAAAACTTTTCTCTATCGCAAAATCCTAAGACCCCTGAAGTATTGCATACCAGCTTGTTTGCTTGCTTTCTCTTTCCTTCCTTCCTTCCTTCCTTCCTTCCTTCCTTCCTTCCTTCCTTCCTTCCTTCCATCCTTCCTTCCTTCCTTCTTTCCTTCCTTCCTTCCTTCCTCTCCTCCTCTCTCCCTCTCCCTCTTTGGACTTTGTTCTATTTTATGGTGTATAGTAAAAAGCCAAAACTCTTTTTGGTATATAGAAAAATTCTTGAATATTATTTGTTGAATAATCCATCTCTTTACCTGTTGAATGCGATGCTTCTTTTATCGTATATTAAATACTACATTTACTAGCAATTGTTTCAGGTTTATGCTAATTACTTTAATGATTGTAGCTTTGCAATGTTGCTTAATAAGTGGTAAGGTTAGTGCCCTTTTTATTTTATTTTATTTGTAAAATTATAATTGCCACCATTATCTGTTTATTATTTTCTATAAATCTCAGAAATGTTTAGTCAGTTTTCCCCAGAAACGTTATTACAATTGCATGAAAACAGTTATGGTCTCCACTTTAGTGGAGTGTAGCCAGTAAAGGAAAAGAGACAATAATCGTCTAAACAAACAAGTGAATGTATAACGTGAGATAACAGTGCATGCATTGAAAGCGATGAATAGGGTTTGGTGATTGAGGGTAAGTGTGTGTGGGATTTGGAAGGCAGCGAGGGAAGCTACTAACATAGTGTGTTCAAGGAAGACCTTTCTAAGGACGGGTCTTTGAAGCCTGAGGGCTGAAAAATGGGAAGGATCCTGGTACCCAAAGAGCTAGAAGCAAGGACTGACAAGGCAACCAGAACAGAATATGCAAAGCCCCTGAGGCGGGAATACCTACGCCTGTTTGAGAGGCTTAAATAATGCAAAGGGACCCGCAGCATCACAGGCAAGGGGTGAGGCAGGTAATGAGGCTAAACAGGATGGCAAGGCCAGGGTTGTGAGTCTGGATTACATTTAAAATGTAATGGGAAGTCATTGAAGGATTTGAAGCAGGCCAGTGGCACCATCAGATTTGTTTAAAAGTGATTTTTCTAATTACTTTGTGACAAATAAATTGTAGTGGGTGTTGGCAAGAGAGGCAGATCCATAAGAGGCTGCTGAGGTAGCGTTTGCGAGACGCAATGCTATTAATTTTGGAATATTTTGTATCACTACTTTATTAAAAACGCTATTATAATTCTAGCAGTCTTTAAGTTGGTTTATAGAGAGATATAATCATTTTCAAATAGTTTTTTCTCATCATTTATAATAGTCACCTCTGTTGCACCGGTTTCACATCCTCTGTCACCGGCACCCTGTGTCCTTGCAATCTTCCAAGATGCAAATCAAGGGACATCACCGGACACCAAATTAGACAAAGAAAAAGTTTTACCGAGCTCGTGCACGAGGAAACCATCACCGCGAAAGGAAAGCGGTGGGTGGTTACGCGGGAGAGGTCGGGGTGGGGTTTCACAGGGTGCTGGGTGCTGGCGGGAAGAGAACAGTGACTAGGCGCATGTGCGGGCGGAAGTTTCTTGGTACCTGTGTAGCAATGTGGTACATGCTGCTTCGTGTGTTACCCGTCTCATCAGCATGTTAAATTCCTACCCTTGGGCGTGATTTTTTTTTTTTTTTTAATTGAGATGAAGAAAGGGTCACACAGAGGGCGCCTCTGAGCCTGATAGAGCATGTGAAGCCAAGAAGAAAGTTTTTGGGTCCTTGTGACTGGATCTCGATGGTTAGCCACCCTGGGGTGGTTAATAGTTTGGTTTCCCCGTGACCTTGGGGAGCTTAGTTTATCTAAGCTTTAAGCAGCTGGCTCTTGTCTGTTCAACTCGACTGACCTGAGAGCAGAAAGTTGCTTTCCTGTCTCACCTATAACAGTCTTTAGATGTTGCAGAGGAGAAAACTTAAATGGTAAATGTGACAGTGGTTGTTTTTTCCTTTGTTTGATTTTAATGGTAATGTTTTGCCTGTGCCATAGTTCAATGTGCTGATAAATTTTGGCTCGTAGTGTTATTTGTCATGCTGTATTTTTAAAAATGTTTTTATCCATAGTAGATATTTGATTAAATCAATGCCATTTCGGCGTCTCTATGATGATCGCATTGTGCTTCTGTTTTGATTATTCTGTGAGCTTACCTCTTCTCATGGTTTAAGGCTTTCAATTCTGTGATATTAACCCCATCTTCGAACTCTAGCTTGAGAGACTGCAGAAGTGATACCATTAACGAAAATAAGGAGGCCATGAGGAGGAACATTGATTTCCGTGGTCACAGGATTATCTGATTCAAGACTTTCAAATCTTTGCCAATGCAGCTTTAAAAGTAACATAGTCGTAAGCGCATTTGCTAGTGTTGACTTGCCATCCCTGGGTCCTGTTCGCAGAAGGGGCTAGAAAGGATAGAGAGGAAAGAACCTGAGAGACGGTGCGATGTGGTCCAAAGTGCACAGATTTGGGGGCTCTTCATCGCATGATTCGAATGCTGCCGTGCCCTTACTAGCAAGGCAGCTCCTGGCAGGATACCAATTCCTCAGGGATAAGAATGTCATCTTTGCAGAAGTGCTGTGAGGATTAGATGATAGAGTTTAAATAAAAAATTTAGCACAGTGGCATTCTTACAGAGATTTTAAGATGAGCCTAGCACTGTGTTTAGAACTGTTTTGTGCTAAAATGTTACTCAGTTTTTCCAATAATCCTATGAGGAAGGCGCAGCAGGTTCTCAAATAACGTTTTATAAAACATTATTTCATTATAACGTTGATGAGTTGCCTTAGGAACTTAACTCTCCTTTATAACAATTAGCCTGTGGTGGAAATTGTTTTATTAATGCGTCATTTCACTTCAAGTGACACAAGCTATCAACGTTGAGAACTTACTGTATTATCAGCATTATTTCAATTTCACGAAGAGAAATGAGACACTGCAAGTCTAAGTGATTATTAGGCTAATGTTTCACTGCAAATAAGTGAACTCGGCAGTGTGGCCCCAGAGTCCCTGCTCTTCACCTCTACTTGACACCTGACCTCTGATACAAGGAGAATGTCTGTATCTTTCTGCATTCACCAAGCCTGTCGGCCCTTAGAAATCAGGCCGAACAAATAGTCCAGATTACAACTGAGGAAACTGAGGCCCAGAGAAGTAAATGACTTTCCCAGGTCATGAAACAAGTGAATGCTAAAAGTAGGACAGAAATCCTGGTCTTCCATTCCATTTTCCAGCTTTCCAAGTAGAAGGACCTTCCCGAATCTCTCCTTTGGAAGGTGCTGGGCTTGCCCTCAGGCTCTTGAGTGGCCTTCAAATCTTGTCCACCGACTTTAAAAAGCTTTTTCTGTAGGTCAGAAATAATTATTTCAAAGGCTTTCATTATAAGCCTTTGTGGATCTTCATGCTGGTATTCCAAGTGAATTATGTTTATTATATTTTTAAATGCAAAAGAAAGCCTGAATGAAAAGAAAAAAAAACAACAAAAAATTAAAAGAAAATATCCATACACGTAAGTCGTAAGTTTACTTATGATGCCAAAACGAATTCACTTCTGAGTAATGTGGATAAAACAGCAGCTAAGACACTAATCTGTTAGTTTTCTAACAGAGCCGTGTGATAGTATCAGAGATCCGTTTCTACGCCGAGAAACTTCCTCGGTGGACTTCGCTGATAATATCTGATGAGGAATGAGTTGAGGTTTGGGGAACTTAGATTCTGGGGATGTTGTTTATTAGCAGTTCACTGTTGGAGGTCTTCGTGTTAACTTTTTTCTTCTCCGAAGTTTCTGTATAATAGCTATGGAGCTCCAACAATTTTTTTTTTTCCTGGCCTTTCTTTTAACTGTTGTTGCATTGAACCTAAGTATTATCACCTATATCTCTTAATGATGTTTTATTTTCTACTTGATTACAGATCTAAAGAAATCTGTATGCAGCATCACGGGTGGTCTCTGGAAAGGCTGGCTAATGGCAGGTGCTGTGCTGCTGTACCTCAAGGAAGGGCATTCATTGCCTTCTCTGTTCGTAGGACTTGTGCCATTCCTTAACAGGCATTTCCAGGAGCCCCAGTCCCAAGCACTCACTTTCCCACAGTTGTTCATTTCTCTCCCAGGGAGGCTGTAGCACCAACAAGGTTCCACAGACTGCACTGGACCACTTGGAACCTCTTCTTGGTGTCTAGGGGTGAAGCCCTAAGTCCTTAGATGACATTTCAGACAGTTCACAAATGTATTAGTGGTTCCGCGTGCCACCGAGCCTCCTAATTCCCTTCGTCCCAGCCCCGCGGGCTCACTCACTGCCTGAACACGCCTTGTTCTCTCGCCCCTCCCTGCCTTAGCTTCTGTCATTGCTTCTGCCTGAGGTGGTTTTCTCCTTACAGATCGTAAGTAAGCCTCCTCGTAAGTTACACTTGAAAAGTTTCCAGTGCTCCCTAAAGCCTTCCCTAGATTCTCATCACCCTTCCTTCCTAGCACCTTTCTACCTTTGTTTCTGCTCGGATGGGAATGAGAAAAAAGACTTACTCTTCTGGCGTCCATTTGAGTCTGAGATCTTTATGTGTATTAATTGCATTCAGCTATGAATAACAGGAACTTTCTAAAAATGGCTCAAACCAATTACAAGTTTTATTTTTCTACTTAAATGTGTTGTCCAGGGCTAAATGGTGGCTCCGCAAGAGAGCAGGTTCTTTCTCTTTTCCCGATGGGCTATCCTTGACATTGCATCCTGACCCACGTAATGTTTATTTCTGGGAGATCTTCAAGGACATGCGTTATGTCATGAATCCATTTGGCATTTTTTTCATTGTTCGTATCCTTCAATAGTACCTGGAACATAGTGACTATGCCATAAATGCTCATCAAATGAATCATAAATAAAGAGAGATAATTTCTCACTTGGAGAAAAAGAGAAAATGCATATTTGATCATAATAAAGACAATCTCGGACACATGACCTATAGCATTTAAGAGGAACATTCAGTGTTTTTCCTTATTTGCCTCAGATATCATATTTTGGTTTATCTGAGAAAATATCCATTTTTCAGGGTCTTAGTCCATTGATCTGAAAAGTGAACTTAAAACATAGGCAGCCTCCAAATTAGAGTGTAATGTATTCCTAAAAACAAATGTTGTAAATTGGAATGTGCTTCTTTGGGAAACGATATTATAATTGACACTTACATTTTCAACCAAGGATTTGTCAACAAATAAATCACAGAAATGATGATTAGTATGTCAAAAAACACAAAGCTACAGCATTAATTTAAAAGTATAAAATTATGCCTCATGTCCTAGGAAATGAACATACACTTACAGTAAATATTTATGAAACAAGGGATCAAATGTGCTGTAAATTGTATATATTATACATAAAATGCAACTCTCTTGTACCATAAACATAACTTAAAACTAACATGCTAGCGATAATAATCCTATATAGCTTTGGGCTAGATCTCATTGATCTTGTAACCTTGTGAGCTTCCCGCCATCCTCATCACATAGAATACACTCAATAAATGCTTGTGGATTGAATTAAACTGAATCTATGTAGAGTGTATGAAGCACTTTCACATCCATTGTGAACTAATGGAACTTACTCTTTCAGTAATCCTTCTCTGTATTTAATAGTGTGGTGAGTATCCCAATTTACAGATAAACTAAGGCTCATAACAATTCAGGGACTTGTTTCCCCAAGGTCAGAAAATTAAATTGTGTTGCTAAGTCTCTTACCTAGTTTTTCCAAGTTCGAAATGTTCCAGTGTTACCTCACAAACCTTGATGATTCTCATGACCTAAGTCTGTGATAGAAGTTTGAATAGCCGCATCCTTTTACTCTTAAAGTTTTTCTGGAATACAGACAGTCAAAGACATTTTGTTTATCTCAGTTCTGTCTTAATATAGAATGCACAAGTAAAGTAAGTTTGATATTAATGAGCACGATGGAAATGGTGTTTTCCTCACCACATGATAGTTTTGGCAGGGAAGGCTGGCCTAAAATTTACCTTAGTTCATCACCTATGCCAGTTATGTTGACTGAGTTCTCTCAATTTACTATCAGGATAAAGAAAGGCCACTATATACCATTAAGCCATGACTTCACTCCACTTGGACTTTGTGTAGGGGACTCAAAGCATTTCCCATTGTATGGAAAACTCGACACAGCAGTTACCAGTGAAATAGCTAATAACTTTATACAACATTCCCCCAATGCAACTATCAAGGATTGCTAAAACAGGAAGTCAGTGGCATGCTGAGAGAGTCCTTTGTTTGACAGTAGGTGAGTTGCAATGTTCAAAACCATAACTTTTTGATGCTGGACTCTGTGCATTCTCTTCTCTGCTACTTATTAGAAGAGTGATCTTGGCAAGTTACCGAACTCTCTCTGTGTCATAATTTTTTTTAGGCGAGGCACCTGGTCTTCCTAGGTGGTCTCCCATCCAAGTACTAACCAGGCCCGACCCTGCTTAGCTTCCGAGATCAGATTCTGTGTCATAATTTTCTCAACTGAAAAATGGGGATAAGAATCGTGCCTATCTCAACGATTTTTGTGAGGGTTAAACATATAAAAGTAAGTAAAGCATTGATAATAATGCTATGCAGGAAGCAAGTATTTAATGAATGGTAGCAAGTACTATAATTGGCTTTATATTTCTGAACAGTGGTGGGAACTTCTCATTATCTGCCTAAAAGGTACTGAGGGTTAGAAAACCAGATAATTACACTTATTATGGATGTTAGGAAAATGCAAATTAATGGTGTCTGCATGTAGATTGAATGACTATCATATACAGAAGTGCTAGTTCTTCTGTTTACAAGATTTCTGAAGTTCACAATCGGAGTCAAAGTTATATTTACTACTAGATTGTAAACTGTAAGAAGAAAGAGATCCTCTCTGTTTTAATTACATCTGTTTCCCAATTAGCACATCGTAGGTGCTCAATAAGTATTTCTGTAATAAATGAGTACATAACTGGATAAAATAATTAGCATTTGCAGAAGTCTGACTTGTGATTAGGTTGCCCTGTAACTACTCAGTGTCAATAAATAGTTTCTGTGTAAGGTGGCCATCTCAAATTTACTATTGAATGTGTTAATTTGCCATGGATATATACTCTTGTGACTATAGTTCTTTTGGAGTTTGTAAAGATGTGAATGAACTATTAATTTTATCAGAGCTAATTGTTAGTCTCCAAATTACTGCATTCCTAATATTTCCACATCATCTCTTCTCTTTTAATTACATAAACCATAATAGAAAAAAAGAGACTATAATTTAATGCATTTAAATTTGCCGTGATAGAAGGGATATCCATGACCATTAAATAGGAGCTAAATATTTTTAAAAATATATTTAAATATGATTTTTTCAAAGTGTAATAACTTTTGTGACTATAGGGCTTCATATTTTTGTTCTGTCTTTGTCTTGAAGATTTTGTGGCTGACAAACCATTAATAATTCACAAGTAGCTTCTTAAGTAATAGTGTATATGAGTTATTTTGTGGGTGCCCCTCTTTCTGATTTACTGACTTTAGGAAAGATTAAAGAAGGGATTATTTCCTTCCTGAGGGCTTGGTAAGGCTTGAGAACTACTTTCATGACCTAGAGATTTTGAAACCTCTCTTACACAAATACAAAGGAATGAACCACTATATTAATTTGAATCACATGTCGTAATGTATAATTCTGTTCGTGTTGGCATATTCTGTGAACATGGGATACTCTCTGGCCTTCGAGTTTTATTTGCTTATTGACTGTTGAGAACTTGGCACTTTGTTCATAAACGGTGTTAGCTAATGAGACTGGGAAGCCACTGCCTCCTGCTCTACCCCCATCCATGCATCACAACCATCATTTCTGTGGAAAATCTCATTCTGAATTCCAGCTCCTTTTGGCGCCTAATTCTGTGCTAAGTAGGAAGTAGGTGCTCATTGAATGTTGCATGACCAGGAGATGACCAGAAGATTTGTCTGGAGCAGCTCTGGAACTGGGGCTGCCATCTGCATTCGATCCTTTCTTTATGGCCTCGAATGCCAAGGAACATTTTTGGGTGTGTCAGCATCAACAGTAGTAGAAGAATGGGCAAGAAGAATGGGCAAGAATCTATGGGTTGGAGGTAGGAATAAAATATTAATATTCTTGATAATGGGAGGTCCTCTTTATTGAATACTCATCGTGTGTCAAGAACTGTGCAAAACTCCTTATACACCTCCTCTCATTTAATTCTCAGAACACTCATCTTATACATGAGGCTCCTAAGGATGAGAGTAAGTAGCTTGCCTAGGATCACAGAGCTATGAATGCCCAAACCAGAGTACCCTGGCCCCTGTATTTCATTTTATTCTCTCTCCCTTCTCAGCCCCTAGAACTGTTCTGTTTTGGTGATGACTGGCCTATCCCTGCAGAAATGGCCAGATACAGTCCAGCTGCTCTGTGGAGACTTAGTTAATTCAATAGGAGGAAAAGAACTAGGAAGCCCACCGTTTATGGGTTCAAGCCAGGCTAATCTCACCCACTTCTGCAAAAGCAAATGCTTTGTTCTGTGACTCCTATGTCTATTTCTAACTGTTTTTAAATTTGAAGAGGAAAAAATATGATTAATTATTGATCTTCAAACTCCAGTTTAGGGAATATGATTATCAACCTTCAAACCTAGTATAGGCATAACGTTGTGAGGCTATTTGATATGTGTTGTTTTGTTTGATTTACTTTGGTTGGTGTTTTAGAAATCCTCTTTTGTGACCTCAGATCCTTCTGTAAATAGCACTATATGAATGAGAAGATCCATTAAAATACAGGGGGGAAAAAAAAACCCCAACCCTTGCCCACAAGAAGAGAGTCTGGAATATCTACATACAGTGTCCTTAAGCCACCTTGGCAGTGTACAGGTTGGAGAAAGTGACATTTACACAGAAATGCCCTGCAGGAAAAAGAGACAAGGTTGAAACTGAGCCACCATAAACAATGCGGCTCATAAACCTGAAAACAGGAAGGGTGACCTTTCCAAAGGCTAGAAATGTACTTTCCAGCCTCTAAAATTCAAACCATTTTTGGTGTCAAAATCTCCTCAAATTCCAAGTTGCTGTTTTCATAAACATGGCTGCGTTGAAAACTCTCGTAACTGAAACTTCAGGTTTTCAAATGAAGCCGAGTAACACAGGGTCTGGTTTCTCTCGAGGAGTGTGGACAGGTTGGTGGGCCTTTCTGACAATCCTTTGCCACTGTCTTTTCTTTTTTATTTTCTCACAGTTGATATATGGAGAATTGCAGAAATTAATATCCAGTCCTTATAACCTTTGCTCTCAGATAAACCTTCCTAAAGTACCACTTTCGTTGAGACGTGATAAATCGGCAGCAACTCAGTATCACTCAGGTCTCACAAGATTTGGGTACAAACTTGGTGTCAAGAGAATTAGAAAAGTTTAGTGGAAATCCAAGGAGGCTTGGAGCACAAGTGAGGATTGCCTGCAATGCTGCGAAGGGCTCTTTGGAGGAAATGTGGTACAGTGGCCTCTTGGTCCCCATTCTGCTGTGCTCAGATGCCTTTACCGTTTCTGTGACCTCCTTCCCTAGGTTTTTGTCTTTGCTTTCAAAGGCTCACACCTGAAATCTTCCTTCAGAGGACTGTTCTCAGGCTATTGAGCTGTTTTTCCCATAGACATAGACAAAAAGTTTAGAAGGTGTAGGTGCCAAGGGTGGCCCTTTGATGAGTGACTCATTTGTGGTAGAGTGTGAAAGCTCAGCTTCCTTGTCCCAAATAGGGACAAAATTGTGAGATGTAACTTATACTCTGGGGAACTCCCCTCCAGGAGACTTAGCTTGTCACCGATCTTTACTGGCTGATTCCCTTTTTCTGTCCTCCTCCCCCCACTCCTTCACAAGTTCTCCTGGGAGCACTTCCGTAATAAATCACTGGCACAAAAGTCCTTACTCAAGGTCTGCTCCTGGGTAAGATTTATTCTGTTAATTTTGGAAAACAAGATTAGGACAGTGGAGAACAGAGGGAAGCAGATTTTGAGTCAATATAAGAAAAAAAACTTTTTAAAAATTGGGTATCTCAGATATGATTTGTGAGAATCAACCCAGAAATATTTAAATAGAGGCTAGATGAGAAACTACTAGTTCTGTGGTTTGTAGGAGTTTATGCCGTAATTACGAGGTTTCTTTTCATATCCCCGTTGGTGCCTTACTACTGGAATGTCGTGGTATGCAAATGAGCCATGAACCTTCACAGGTGAGCTGCCAAATCTGAACCGTATTTAACATGGATTTTTCACAGTACATGTGTATTTTTCAGGTTATTGTAGAGCTCTCTCTCTATGTTGAGCAGAAAACGTAGCTGAGTGGGCTGCGCAGTTCAGTGGCGACAACTGATACAGATGAGAGGCATAATGCCAAATTGGCTCCAGGTTAAAAATGTCTATGAAAACCTTTACAAGAATGTGAAATAATGATTAAAGCAGAAAATATGCCATAAAGAAAAAAAAAAGATGGAGATCTGCCTGGTAACCGATGGCACACTACAGCAGAGAATGATACACAATGATTGCTCAGGCATCGCAAGCAACCGGTGGACTCAGGCAACGGTTGAGCTGAATTTTTGTTCACTTGGTTGGTGGTGTTTCAAATCCTTTAACTTTTCTAGGATGGCCACCAAATTCTAGTGTATGAAATCCCATGGATGCGAAAAGGCCAATGACTGGTTTTCAATGTCATCTTCTGTCTCACCCCCAAACCTTCAGTGGCTTCCCTCTGCCTAGAAGTTAAAGCCTCCGTTTTGTGGCCGGTCTCATGTGACTCTGGGAACAAGTTTTATGGCACATAGACAGAGTTTTGGTCTTGTCTGCATCCAGAGAAGAGGCCTCATATTGGGTACAGTCCCAATATGACAAGGAAGTAGTGTTCTATAAGGAGAGGAGGGAGGCGGGTCTGAGAGTGCAGCAGGAAAGTGAAAAATCATGAGAAGCCAAGTTAAGAAAGGAAAATAACTCTAAAGCTAAAAGGTTGAAAAGGAATAGTACAATTGTACTGAAGGGAACTAATAGAGATGGGCGTGAAACGTTTCACAAAACATAGTTGAGGACATTTCTGCCAAATGGCACCTTCCCAGAAGTGCTGGGTGTTTAGGGACTTCGATACCTCTACTTCCTGGCCTTGATATAACTATATAAAATCTAGATTTGTTTCCAATCACTTTGTACTGCTCCAGTTTCTCAGGTTTACTCTTAAGTCATTTATTCATTGGTTTTATTCATGTAACTACTCCCATTTCAGCCAGACCAAATCCCATTTATCTCTAATGGCCCAGCATTGTACTCTCCACGGCAGAGTTTTCCACAGTCCTTCCGGCCTACAGAACCCTTTATATCTTTTGAAACTAAAGCACATTATTCATACCATTTTTGTGACCTTTGCCATATAATGTTTTCTGAAATTTCTCTTGCTTTTGTATATGGCGTCTTGCATCTTGGGTATCTCTGTATTTATCTCTTGAATGATATATTATATGGCCTGTGCTTTGATGTCCCAAGTAGATCTCAGTCCAGAGAGTCATCTACCCTATATGCATATTACATCATCTATGTGAGTTGTAAAACTCGCACATGTAAACACAAATGTTCTGTGTTGAAAGTTTCGGAAAGATTGCTAGCAACTGGTGTGTTGTTAGGAAGCCTTGATGGAGGCCTGGGAAATGAATCCAGCAATTGAAGGATATAATCTTCAGGGTCAAAAACTTTCAGCATTAGTGTGCAGCCTCTATAGAAGAAAGACCCATAGTAACAGCGTTAATAATTGGTAGTGTTTATTGAGTACTGTGCTAAATGCTTTATTTATAGTATCTCATTTAATCCTTCAACAGCAAATCTCATTTTTTGTAGGTATTATCATTATCATTTTAAAGATGAGAAATGACTTAGAAATGATAAATAATTTACCTAAAGTCATGTACCCTATTGAGTAGGAGTGACCAGATTACAAAGTTGTTTTTATTAACTATATTATGCTTTATCCCAACAACAGTAGGGTTATGTATGCATTTTCACGGGAATTTGAAAATTTGTTTCTTGGACTTTGCTGCTCTAGCAGGAAGATTTGGGTACTTCAAGACCATGATGGAACAGAAATCACAATTTATGATGTAACTGCTTAATTTTGTTTTTTATTTTCATATCTTGTTCAGGCACTTTGCGTTTCCTACAAGCATCCATGTGTCAGATGTTTATTTGCGTATCATTTATCACTTGTGCAAGGGCTTCTTTGATTACAAGGAGCAATTTGGAGTAGTGGAAAGGACTCTGGGGACAGAAATCTCGTCCTGCTCCTGCTACCTAGAGTCATAGGCCACTGAGGTCAAATGTCCTGGGGACTCCGGCTTTATCTGATCTGCTTAGTTATGTAAAAAACATAGAACTGTACCAAACGATGGATTGTTCGTAATTATTAGTTAAAAGTTTGAGACATGTAAGCTTTTATTACATTATTCTATATACTTCTCTATAATTTTATTTTATAAAATAACGTATGTTAATTTGTTATAGAGTTGCTATTTTTTTTATTTTGCCAAGGAAAAAAAAATAAAAACAAGCATGACTACTATCATGGCATAAAGGGGAGGATATTTCGACACTAATAAAATGCAGAAGACATAATTCAGAATTAAGATGAGTCATTTGGTTTTGGAAAACCTCACGTTATGCTCTTTATTTTTTGTTCCTTTGCCTTGGTGTAATGAGAACTTTGTCATAGCTCAGACTCGTCTACTCGCTTGCATTTAGGACCCATTGAAATGGACAATTCTAACTTACTCATACCCTTCTGTTGTGTCTATGAAATATTTGGTCTATTTGCATGTAGACAAAACAAAGAGGAGAATTTGAGGAACTCAAATGCTTCAGGGAAAACATCACAATACATTTGGCCTGAATTCTGTTTTTTGTTCATGTAGAATCTTTTGTCCATTGACCTGCATCAAGATTCCCACGTCAGTTCTGCATCTCCTCTCAAGTTCAGTGTATCAATCACGTATGAAAAAGTCTGTGTACAAATATAACAGACACAACAATATTACTAGAAATATGTAGTGATCTATGTATTCAGTGTTCCAGGGATTTGTTGGAGTAAGAATAATATTGGGTCAGCTCTATTGGCACCTCTCACATTATGATGTGTTTAGCTTATTAATTTTTGTAAGATTACATCTCTCCACTATACTCTGATCTTTCTAATATTTTTTAGAAGCAAACCTTGTTCCAGGTAGCAGGTTTTGCTCAGCTGGGGCTTCTCTGTTGTGAGCCTTTTCCCTTGCTGTCCATCATGCCTTGGGTTTGGCAACTATTAGGAGTCATGGCGTGAAGCAGCGACTCCCTGTGGTTCATTGGGAAAGTGGGACTTTGTAATGGGAGGCTACGAAGCATGGGATCTGGTGGTGGCTCTGAAATCTGTGGAGATTTATTGTTGTGCGTTAGCGGTGTCAAGTTTGGTTCTGTTGCCATGGTGTTTGGCTACTTGGATTGTTTGTTTTAGCTTTTGTAAATGTGCCCAGATATGGGATGTGCATTCGGTCAACTGAAAGGAGGCTGAAGAAGCTGGGTGAGAGAGGAAATAATTACACTCTGGTTTGGGAATGAGTCAGAATCCCAAGGTATTATTTATTGGTTGGGTTCACATAAATATGCTCCTTAGCTTCCTTTTCAGAAATGAATTTCTGCTTTCCTTTCATGGTAATCAATGTTTGCAGTCCCAATCCCCACAATCAAACATGGAACTCAGATTAACATTCAAACTAACAATATTTAAACAGGAAATTTGATCTTGATCTGTGGATTACAGTCTTTACCCTTCAAATAAGACAAGGTTTACATAATTGGCCTTCATAATATTTTTTTTTGCCAGTGTCTGATATTTCCCCCTGCTTTTGGCCTTTTCACTGTCAGTGTGATGTGCTGAGCAAAAATTATTTCCATGTTAAAAATGTTTTTCCCCATTTCTTTATCTAAAACTTGTACAAGATGACTTGCTCTTCAATTTTCTAACCAGAAACCCAATAGTTGTATCTCTGTGGATCCAGTGAAGTAAGTGGGACCTCCCTGCACCCCTGTGAGCCCTGACTGTCCCTAGCGGTCTAAAATCCCATGCGAAGTGTTTCAGAATCCTGACTGCTCTGTTTCTCCAAAGAGCAAATTTCAACAAACCAGCTGGACTAATTAAGTGTCCTAGTATATATGGCCAGTGCAGATCTTCATTTATTCATTCGTTCATGCCTGCATTTATTCTTTCATTCTTCCTTTCATCCATTTCATAACCCACACAATCGCTTGTTTGTGCATTAGATAATACTCATTATTCATTCAACAGAAATTGAATGGTACTTTCTCAGGCACTGCGCAAAGAGGGTAAAGGGGAGAATTAGAGATAAATAAGATTTAAACTTTGCAAGAGCACACAATGTAATTGGGAGAAAAAACATAAGCCATTTCATGATGGTGTGGTGTATGACATGTCCTAACAATGACAGAAGTGAAGGGTTACGACTCTGTAAAAGAAGTGGTTCATTTTGACTCCAGCGTTGGTGGAGGTGGCTTTGGCGATGCGATGGACCTCCAGCTTGGACATAGTTTTGTCTGGGAGACAAACGAGTTGTGGAGAATTTCAGGTGGAGGAAACAACTGTGCGAAGGTCATGATCGCTAATTTAAAAAATGATTGAGTTTAGAAATTTTGCAAGTTAAGAGTCGCTCATGTCCCTGTTAGTTTTTATTTAAATGATGCCTAACAACTGGCTAGATTGAATATTTCAACGGCCAGCTGGTTACCTTGGCCCATTGTAGTCAGAACCATCGAGTAGCCAAGTGATGTACTTCTACTTTTTAAAAAATTAAATGTATTGGGGTGACACTGGTTAAAAAAATTGTATAGGTTTGAAGTATACAATGAAGCAATGTGTCATATTGTCTAGCGCATTGCATGTTCACCACCCAAAGTCAGATTCCCTTTCTTCACCATATATTCGACACCCTTTATCCTTATCTACCTCTCTCCCTGCCCCCTTTCCCTCTGGTAACCACTAAACGATGATTCGTGTCTGTGAGATTTTATTTGTCTTGTTCATTTGTTGCTTTCGGTTTTATATCCCACATATAAGTGAAACTATATGGTTCTCAACTTTTTCTGTCTATCTTATTTCACTCAGCATGAAACCTCAAGATTCGCCCATGTTGTTGCAAATGGCAGTATTACATCTTTTTTTATGGCTGAGTAATATTCCATTGTATATAGGTACCACATCTTCTTTATCCAATCATCTATCAGAGGACACTTTGGTTTCCATGTCTTGGCCCTGTGAATAATGCTGCCATGAACTTGGGGGTGCATATATCTTTATGGATAAATGTTTTCAATTTTTTTTGGGTGGATACTCAGAAGAGGGATTGCTCTTCTGGGTCATACAGTAATTCTATTCTTGAGTTTTTGAAAAACCTCTATACTGTTTTCTATAGCCAGAAATATACAATGGAAAAATGAAAGCATCTTCAATAAATGGTGCTGGGAAAATTGGAAAGCCACATGCAAAAGAATGAAACTAGACTGCTCTCACCATACACCAAAATTAACTCAAAATGGATCAAAGACCTAAAAATAAGACATGAAACAATAAATTGCAAAGAAGAAAACATAAGTACTAAACTCATGGACCTTGGATTTAGAGAGGATTTTATGAATTTGATCTCAAAGGCAAGGGAAGTAAAAAATTAAAATAAACAAATGGGACTATATAAAACTAAAAAGCTTCTGTACAGCAAAAGAAACCATCAACAAAACAAAGAGGCAACCAACTCAATGCAAGAAGATATTTTAAACAATACTTCTGATAAGGGGCAAATCTCCAATATATATATATAAAACCTCATATGACTCAACAACAACAAAACAATTCAATTAAAAGATGGGCAGAGGACTTGAAAAGACACTTCTCCCAAGAAGACATACAAATGTCCAATAGACATATGAAAAGATGCTCAACTTCATTAGCTATTAGAGAAATGCAAATAAAAACCACGATGAGATAACACCTCAGACCTGTTAGATTGGCTATAATCAACAAGGCAAGTGATAAGTGTTGGAGAGGTTTTTGGGGAAAAGGAACCCTCAGACACTGCTGGTGGGACTGCAAATTGGTACAGCCGCTATCTACTTTTTAAATCTTGGATTCCCAGTGTAACTGAAAGTGTAACCCATGTTTCCTGACTTGTAGGCTTCAAACGTTACTTAGCATTCTCATGCTTTTCAAGTTAATAGTAGTCTCTGGAAGTTTGGGTTTGCAGTGTATTGGAATCCATACCCCAAATTAGCTTTAACATAATATGTTGCTTTAAAAGTTTAACATTTGCACTGCTTCACAAATCAATGAAATATTAATGACGCCCTGGTGCTCTCTTTCCTGCACATCCTGAACTGCTTCCTAGACATCTACCCGGACATGTGCCACATAAACCACAAATTTCCAAGAGCCGAATGATGCATCTTCTCTCTTGAACCTGCTCCTTTCTGTTTTCTTAAAGTCACCAGCAGCAAGCATCAGCATGACGGCTATTGTTCTCTTCACTTTGACCTCCCGATGCTGCCATCCAGCCTATGTCTAATCGGTTCTAATCACATCTAATGCTGTGTTCTCTCTGCCTCTAGTCTCAATCTACTCCAATCCACCTTTCCTTTCGTACTCCAAATGCAAATTTAGTGATGTCGCTCTCTTCATTAAAAGCTTGCAAGGGCTCAGAGTTATGAATAGTTTTAGAGGTTAATGTGTATGCAGGAAAGATAATGAAAAGAAGGAAAGAAGGAAGCAGTGAAGGAAGGAATGTGTGTGTGGGAAAGGAGACAGGTTTGTCTCCTTTACTTGACTATAAAATCTATATTTCTGAGGAATGCCAGTTAATACCATGTGTGATATTAACCGCACAGATTCCTTATCTAAGTATTCAGAGCCCTACTTATTTTCCCAGAGTCTGAATCCAGGAATGTTGACATTTTGAACCATAGTCAACTTGTTATTCCCTCTAAACACCATCTCTTTCTTTCTAGTCTCTTTAATTCTCTTTACTTTCTTCTGAGAACTAGACCGGAAATGCCTCCTTTGTGATTTCTGCTACAACACCCTCAAAAAAGATTTTTCTCAACTGCTTTGTTCGATCCATATGTTGTCTGCGCTGCTGTGATAAAATGTGAAATGGCAACCAACATTTTGTTTATGAACAATCATTCATTGTTCATCTTGTGTCTCCTCAAATTATTAATGCAATCCTTGGGATATTTTAGTGGGAACAACTGCAAAATCTACGGTAATCTTTTTCTGGCTATTAGACGTTGCCTTGAATGCCAGAAGATGTCACCGGTTTCTCAGGGACCAGAAACTTATATTTGAGGAATTCTTAAAGTAGGACATCTTCTAAATCAGCTCTTACTCTGCCCTGTGCATCTTGAGAGCCAATGTAGAAGTTCCTTTCAGAGAAGAAGGGGAAATCCTCGCTAATGTTCACTAAGACCAGTTCCAGAAAAGATGGTTCAAATGTGTGTGACTTCTAGACTCTCATTTTGCACTACTTACTCAAAAAAAAAAAAAAAAAAAAACAGAGCCAAACCTATTTAAATCTCTGTTGTTAAGGTGTCCTTGGAGATGGTCAATACTGAAGATCTTTTTTTCACGAAGTCATATCGGAGGCATTAAATGTTATTGTTACTGTTGACTCTGAAAGTTACCCTCTCCCAAAGTTAAAAAAAATAAATTTAGGTCATTAAAAACTAAAAATAAAAACAATTTTCTGAATGAACTTGAGCTACTTACTTATTTAATTCTGACTTTTTCAGGGCCTGACGATGGACCTTGGCCTTATTGACTTTATTGAAGTCTAATAGCAAGGCTCGTCTCAAAAGGAATCAAGGGAGATTTCTGCTAAAGTCTTACTTGGCAAGGCTTCTCTGTCTCCATTTCCTCCTCTGTCAAATGAGCATTATCATAAGCTGTGAATAACTTTCTAGAAAAAAATTGTTTTTAATTTAATGTACACTTATTAGTCACTTAGATAATGGGAAAGTTTGGATGCATGTTCAATTATCAAGTCCCCCTACATTTTCAACAGTAGTTGAATCAAGAAGAATGGTCCATTAATTACCTGTATTGTCAGGGGGAGTCAATTGGGATGCTTTGGGAACAAAAGGAATATTCATTAGTGGGAAAAGAAAATGGATGAAGCTTGAATTCTTTATTTCTCGGTTCCATGCCAACTTTGAAAATGGTCTAGCTGCACCTCTTAGCAGTGGATTCCTGTAATTGTAGAGTATTTAATAATGTGTTTAGTACACTAGGATATTACTTGCATTATCGCCCACAAATGCAGCCACTGGTGTGATTTTTTGATGCAAGGTACCCTTTGTTGTGCTAGAAAAACTTATGCCTCTTGAAGTTACTTTCTGATCCAATTTCTTTGTAACTGTGCCCAAACCGAAGGCTAACATAGAAACAGAAAACGGTTTGCCCTTTGGCCTGCAGTATGCAGCCATCTATCTAGGGTCTTCCATGCAGGCACAGGTGCTTACCTTGGCTTATGGTGAGTTTCGCATATTGATGAAGGATGATTGTTCCCATATGTGGTGGTTTCTGGAATAGCTTCTGGAGTGCTAAAGTTCCTGAAATCATACAGCTCATGCCATATGCTTTGATTTATGAAAATTCTTCAACAAGGTCAAGGTCTCTTATTTTACCAGTCTTTCACTCATTCATCAAGTATTTATTGAGCAGTTTCAATGTGTCAGGCTCTGGGACACAGCAAATACTAAGACATGCCCTGACTTCAAAACACTTTAAATATAGGAGACAGGGGCAAGTAAAAACACTGGTGCTAGAATTTAAAATGTGGTGGTCTGATTATAAAGTGTAGAATCTTACCAAGTCACAAACTTATTCCAGTTATATACTCATCGGATTGTTTTGAGGAAGAAATGAAATAGCCTGTGTAAAGTTGCATAGCACTTGTCATATGTTAAATGCCCAGTAAATGTTAACTGACGTCATCGTTATATTTATTATCACCTCTCTATCACCCCACGTTGGAAGAACATAGTGGTTAAGCATGCTCTGTGCCTTACTAACTGCGATCAAATCCTGACTTGGAGACTAAAAAATGTGTGTGAACTTTGGCAGGATACTCAATTCCTTCACATCTCAGTTTTCTGGAAAATGGAGATTGTGGTGGTAGTTCTCAGTGGAAAGTAACCTTCTGTCTCATTCTCGGCTGTAACCTTAACTAATAGACAGACCTCTTCCTGCCAGAGTAGGGGCTCATAAATATTTGTCGAATGAATGACTATCTCCTAGAGATATTCTCAAATCTAAATGAGTTAATAGATAGAAAGTGCTTAGGAAAATTCCTGGCATAATATAATTATTCAGTAAATGTTAACTTGGTTTTGTTTCACTTATCATCATTACCATTATTATTACTATCCAATGCCACTCCCTTCATGAAGCCCTCACTGACCATTACAATGAGAACATGGTCTCATTCTCCTCTGGACATTCAAATGTATTTCCTTGAACCTGTCTTATGACACAGCTCCTTTCCTGAGTTGCAATTTTTCACATGTTTTTCCTCCTCTTGGAGACTGAAAATGTTGTGAGGACAGGCATTGCTTATGCATCTTCGTGTCTGGCACAATAAGTTAGCAACTGCCCTAAAACTAACAAGTTAGTGCTACTCTGACAACACAGGCTTTATTACTTGCTAAATTTAATGCCCTTATATTTTTGTAATAGCATTTTGTTTGTTTGTTGGTCAGAGATACGAAGTTAGTAGAGAGATAAAAACGAAGTCAGATCTGTGGAGTCCTAGTTTTTGAGAGAAGACGTTAGAATTGCACCAGCCATGTCCCTTCCTTCTCAGATGGTGCCTTCCTCCTCCAGGTGCTGCTTAGAGGTGTCTGATGGAGGGATGAGGAATGAATGGGAGATGCAATATGCTGACTTTCCTTGATGGTAACGTCATTTGTGTGTAGGGTTTTGGAGCTACACACAACATTTTCAGTTGGTCTTCGGGTGGGTAGAGGAAGCAAAATGATACAAGAGAGGTAAAGTCTACGTGAGAGGTGTTCAGATAAGTCTCATTTTCTTAAGATGGGGTTGGGATAAGGTGTTCGGGGTGCCCCGTTTAATGCATGCCATTTGAAAATGAATACCTTGGTAAACAACTCCCAAAGGAACAGTTCCACAGAGTGGTAGGATGCTGTGGTAGAAATAAAACAAAACAAAACAAAGCTTGTGTTTCAGAGCCAGCCAGTTAGCATTCTAATCAGGCTCTGCTGGGTAGCCTTGGAAAGGTCTCCTGCACTTTCAGACCCAGCAGCATCATTTGCGGAGTGGGAATGTGGATATGGTCTCGGATGCTATTAGACTTTACCACATGTTTCGGGGCACAGAGAAAATTACACTTCTCACTTAGCCTCTTCAGAGTTCGGGCAAGCCATGTTAATACATTTGAACAATGGGCTGTGGGCAGAAGGGACACAGAACACATTCAGCCGTAGGCAGTGAAAAGCCACTGCATAATTCTTCAATCTCCCAATCTCCTTTTTCTTTAAGCAGCCTGAAGGAGCCCTTGTGTTGAGATGGGGGATATTTAACTTTCAACCACAAGATGAAAGCGTCCCGGATACTGTCAACTGTATGGAGGACAGCCGCCCCAGGGAGGTATCCTATTAGCTTATCTCTATTTTCTTATTCATCGTCTCAACGAAGATAGATAAACTACATAGCGTAGTGTATGGCATAGTGTAACCACTAACTAAAAGTTAGCTCTCCTCCTTTGGGATTTTCAGAGAGTGGTCATAGGGAGATGGTTTGGAGTAAGAGAAATATAGGAACATTTGACAAGACCTCTGTGTCCCACACTGTAGACACCAAATGACTTTACTATAAGGACCACACACGTAGAAACTAGACTGTTTAAAATCTGGGCTGAAATCTATATTAACCTGGTCAGATGGCCATCCTTGGCGGTATTTAGGTGAGCTCAGTTGGAAATGGTTCAAGTCAGTAGAAACATTGAATTAAACTGAATTGAACATCCAATTGATTAGTGCTTACCACATAGAGAGGAAAAACCACAGGATCTGGGTCAGCCGTCCAGGCTTTATGAGCATTAAGTAAATTAAACCGTCGGGGGTAGGCAGTATGATGCGATGTGGTTGGGCCTTCACTCAGCGAAATGATACTTGAAGCACTTAAAAAAAATCAGCCCTGAAGGAAATCTTGTGATTTTTTTTTTATAACAACAAATAAGAGATTTACGATTTCTAGTGGTGGTTTTTTTGTTTTGTTTTGTTTTGTTTTGTTGTTTTTTGTTTTTTTTTTTTTTGCAATAACGTTCTTAGAAAGTTATACAGAGTGGTTAGGAGCAAAGGTTTTAGGAATAAAACGTCTCAATCAAACCCCACTCTGTCTCTCATGAACTGTGGCATTGGGCAAGTTCGTCTAACTCTTTGTCTCAGTTTCCTCCTCTGTCAAATACATGGATCTCCTCATAGTGCCTACTTCTCGAGGCTGCAGTATGGGTGATAGCAGCCCCAGAGGTATCGAACGGAGAAGCAGATTAGTTTAGTGCTTGTAGACATGGATCTTGGAGTCACAATACCAGGATTTGCAAGTCAGCCCCACTACTTCCTAGGTGTTTGCTAGCAAGATAACCAGTTAAATCTGTGTCTGAGTTTCACCTGTAATAGGGTGATAATCGTTGTACCTGTGAATTTAGGTGATAGTGAGAATTGGCTTGTTCATTTGAAAATAAGATTGATTGAGCTTCTGTTATAATCCAGCCACCATTATAGATATTATCGGTATGCCAAAAATAAAGAATCACTACCTTGGTGTTTACCTTCTGGTGGAGTGAGAGAGAAAGCAAACAAACATTTTTGGAAAGGGAAGAAGGTTAGAAGTGCCAACCAGCGAAGAGAATAAGGGTGAAGATGCTGGAGAAGGGAGTAGGGCTGGGAGCTCCCGGAGGGGATGGGCGCGTTGCGGCAGCAGTAAATAGGGCATTTGGAGTTGGCCTCATCCACGTGGGGGAATATGAACAAAGTCTTGAAATTGATGAGGGGGCCTATCCACACAGACATCTGGGAAAAAGTCTCCCAGGCAAAAGGCCCAGAGAGATTGAAGCCCTGAGCTGGGAGCATGACATATTTGAGAAACAGCAAGAATTCAGTGTGGCTGGAGCAGAGGCGAGAAGCAGAAAGCGGGGTGGCGGGTTTGGGGTATTGCAGAGCCTTGTGGGCAACAGTTAGGATGTTTAGCTTCGAGTCTGAGTGAAGTGGACTATCCTGCAGGATTATAAGCAGAGGAGTGACATGATCTAATTTATGTTTTGAGATCACTCTGGCTGCAGTTGAGAATAGATGTAGAGTGGCAGGCATAGAAGTGGGGAGACTTTGTGACAGACATCTGTATTGTATGTTTCTCTGCATTTCCCAGGATCCCTTTCAGCTAACTTTACCATGTGACTGAGCATTGGCCAGTGCAATGTGACCTCAGGAGATTATGTCACTTCCCTAGAGTCCCTGAGGCCCTAGGAATTGTAGAGCCATCAGAAGGAAGAGGTCTGGGGTTTCCACAGTAGAGCCAGGAGGAGAGTGTCCCAGAGCCATCAGACCAGGGACATTTGCTTTGAACTTTGCATGAAACAAACATAAACTTTTGTTGTGTTAGGTCACTCATATTTGGGGATTGTTTTTTATAGCAGTTAACTTACGTGATCTGTTAGAAGACTATTACCAGTAACTCAGAAAGAATGCTGGTACCTCACATCAGTGTGGTGGCAGTGTGAATGGCTGAGAAAGTAGAGCCTTCTGGTTTGATTGGGATATGAAAGAAAGAAAAGCGTCAAAGGCGATTTCAAGTATTTTTACTTAAACAATCGCAAGAATAGAGTTGCCATCTGAAATGGGGCGATTGCATGTACAGCAGTTTGGGCCGAAGGTCAGGGTTTTTAAATTTTATTTTTTGAGTTTGAGGCTACTATTAGACATCCAAGTAAAGTTGTTAAGGAGGCAGTTGGATATATGTGTTGAGTTTAAGAAAAAGGTCTGGGCTGGAGCCTGAAACTCGAACGTCATGGGTATATAAATGACACTTAATGCTATAGGATTGGATGTGACTAAGGGTTTAAATGCAAATAGAGAATTATAATTAGAATTGTACTCGGGGCTACTTCAAAACTAAGAAGTCAGGGAAAAGAGCAGAAACTCAGAAAGGAAACTGGGAGGGAGTGTTGAGTGAGGGGCGGGGGAGGATGAAGGGGGTGTGTTGCTTCGGAAGCCAAAGAAGCTTATCAAGTAGAAGGAAGTGATCAAAAATATACAAAAATGCAGGTAAAATGAGGAGAGAAAATTTTCTGCTGAAATGATCAGTTTCAAGGTCATTGTCGATCTTAATGGACCTCTTCAGCGAGGTAGTGGGAGTGAAGAGTTAATTAGAATGGGCTTACGAGAGAACGAGAAGAGAGAGATTGCAGAAGGCTGTTCCGTAACACTCTTTTTCAGGGAGTTTTGCTGCAAACGAGAGTGAAGAAGTAAGGGACCTGTTGTGCCCTGTGGGTTAGAATGTACACTGGTGTGCCTGCTATGCAAAACAGTATGGCGGTTCCTCAAAAAAGTGAAACGTAGAACTCCCATATGACCCAGCAATCCCACTTCTTGGTATTTATCCCAAGGAATTGAAATTAGGATCTTAGGAAGATTTATCTGCACCTGCCCTGTTCATCGTAGCGTTACTCAAAACAGCTAAGACATGGAGGCAATGAAAATGTTCACTGATGGATGAACAGATAAAGAAAATGTGGTATAAACTTATAGTGGAGTATTATTCAGCCTTAAAAAAAAGAAGAAAATGCTACCATTTGTGACAATACAGATGAACCTGGGGGGACATTATGTTAAGTGAAATAAGCCAGGCACAGAAGGACAAATACTGCATGAAACCACTTATATGAGGAATCTAAAACAGTCAAACTCATAGAAACAGAGAGTAAAATAGTTGTTTCCGGGTGCTGGCGTGAGGAAGAATCAAGGGGATATTAATTAAAAGGTACTAAGTTTAAGTTATACAAAATGAATAAGTCTTAGAGACCTACTCTACAGCCCAATGCCTGTAGCTATCAATACTGTATTTATACTTAAAATTCCCGAGTGGATCTTATGTTGTGTTCTTATTTCAAAAAAAAAAAATAAGTAAAGAGGGTGGGAAGAAACTTTTGGAGGTGATGGATATGTTTATGGCATAGATCATAGAGATGGTTTCATACATACTTATCATCAAACTCGATACATTGTACACATTAAATATGTACAGCATTTGTATGTCAATCACATGTCAATAAAGTAGTTTAACAAAACAGAGAAGAGTGGGCTTAAAACAATTTTTTAAGGATAGAAGAAATAAAATCACATTTGTGTGTATATACAGAAATGATTCAGTAGAGAGGAAAATTCTGATTATGCAGAATAATCGTTTTAGTTATGACTTTGAGAAAGTTTTTATCGTATTGGTCTATTTATTCTATTTGCTCTAATATTCACTGTTCTGAATACTGTACCTATATAGTATGTCATGCTAACTGATAAATGAAATCTTTCTACTGTCCATCTGTTTTCTACTCATCTTATTACTATTTCTCCAAGGTTATCAAGGCTAGGCTGGACTCTATATTCTATATAAATTCTGTAATCAGGCATCAAGATGGTCATATGTTCTCTCTCTCTCTCTCTCTCTCTCTCAAACACACACACACACACACACACACACACACACCCCAACAGGTATTGAGACTTTGAATGTGACTGCATGTATTATGTAGATTTATTTAAGGAGAATTATTACTTTTATGAAATTAAAACTTTTTGTCCATGAGTGTGATCTATATATTTCTCTAATATTTCAATGAAGTTGGATAAATTTGTTTGAACAGTTTGAACATCTCTGAAAATTTACTTAGGTACGTATAGGTTTTTTTTTCCTTGCTATCATATTAAAGTACTATATCAAGAAAATAAAATTCATGCATCTTAAGTATTTAATTTGAGAAGTTCTGATCATCATAGAAACCTTTGCGTGATACAGATCATTTCCACTATCCCAGACAGTTTTTCATGACTCTTTCCTATTGGATTTTCACTTACCACCAGGATAAATCCTTTCTGCTGTCTATTATTAGTTTTACCTATTTGTGGACATTATCTAAATCGGATCATACAGTCTGTATTCTTTTTGTCTGGCTCATCCTCAACATGATGTTTTGGGAATTCTTTCATGTTGGTGCATGAGCAGCATTTCATTTGATTTTATTGCGTGTAAGATCCTCTTCTATGATTATACTGCAATGCATTTGTAGACATTTGGGTTGTTTCCAGTTTTTGCCTATTATGAGCAAATCTCCTAAGAATGCCTAAGGGAATTTTGCAGTGCTTTCTGTGGGTAGAAGCCTTTTTTTTTCTGGTGTAAATACCTGGAATAGAATTGAGAAATCTCAAGGCAGATGTGTAACTTAACTGCCAAACAGTTCTCCAAAGTGAAGGAATCGTTTTATACGCCTATATATCGTATATTTTCTTCTTTTGTAAAAATTGTCTTTTTAAAAAGTTGCATGTCATATTCCTTTATTGCTAGTACGGTAGCAATAACAGTGATGTTTTAATATCGTTTTCGTATCAACTAAATATGTTGAACTTTTTCATTAATAAGATTTTATATATCAATCCTCTTGGATTTTTCTATGGAGACAATAATGTAATTTGAAAATAATGCAAATTTTCTTTTTTCTTTCCAACCCTGAGAATTTTTCTTTGCTGTTTTTGTCTTCTTGTACTGGTTATGACCTCAATGTCATATTGAACAAAAGACTATTAGCACGTATCCTTCTCTCCTTTCTGACTTTAAAGAGAATAATCCTTCATATTTTACCACTAAATATAATATTTCTGTAGGTATATGATACACAGCCTTTTAAGATTAAAGTAGATCCTTTTTATTCCTATTTTGCTAAGAGTTCTTAAGAAAGATAGTTGAAATCTATCAAAAGTATTTTCTGCACATATTGAGGATCCAGTACAATTTTTCTTCTTAATATGGTGGTTGAGATTGATAGATTTTCTTATATTTAAACCTCTTTGAATTTCTTTTGTAAATTGTTGCTCTTGACAAATTATTTAAACGCATTGTTTGATTCTTCTTCTTCCTAATATTTCATTTCTGAATTTGTATTTATGTTCAGAAATGATATAGGCCTATAATTTTTTATTTTTTCTCATTTGCTTATCAGAGTTATAAAGACCTCATACTTGAGGAATTTACCTTTTTTTATTTTCTGGTACATATTATGGATTATAAAATTCATATGTTTCCTGAATCTTTGAGATAACTGATCTGATCTATAAAGATGTGTGTGTGTGTGTGTGTGTGTGTGTGTGTGTGTGTTCAAATTTTAACCACTGATATGAGTCATTTAAAGGTTGGATTTTAAATTTAGTTTTGATAGAGTTTTTTATAGATCTTTTTAGGTGTTTGTTCTTTCCTTAGCTGTGTATGTGTGTGCACGCACGCTCAAAGTCAGCTATTAATTTAATCATCATTTTGTGCAAGTAATCTGTCTTTTCTTTCATGTTCCTCTGATGATCATTGATTATCAATTATGCCTTTAATATTTAGCATTTTCCTTGCAGTGTACCTAGATGTTGATTTATGTATTCTGCTTGAGACTTATGTTTCTTAATATGAAGTTTTTTTGCTTTGACTCCTCTGCTTAAAACGTCCAATATCCTTCCCTCTTCTCTCCCACTCTTAGCTGATGGCTGTTTTCATTTCACTGAGAAAAGAGAAACAATCAGAAGATAATGTTCTCATCTTTCCACTGTCAAATTTCCTAGTTCCCATATATTCTGTACCAGTATATCCTGCCTTCTCTCCCCTTACAATGAAAGAACCGTTTGGACTTTGTCTGGGGCCAGTCTCTTCACTTGTTTCCTTGATCCCATTCCCTCTTGCCTATTCAAAACCATTTCTTATGTAACTGTCCTCTCTCTTTCCTGTACCATCCATTTCTGTATCTGTTGGTTAATTCCTATCAGGAACAAATATGCTTTAACAGTCTCATGTAGCCAGTCTTCGTTCTCAAAGCGTTTACAATTTAATTTTACGTATAGGGGCAGAGGTTGATATTTCTCACAACATTTCTATATGTTCCTCCACATTTCCCATCCTCAATTTGAATGAGGTCAATATCACTAATTCTTGCCAATTCTTAACTCTTCTAAAACAGGTAAGAATGTAGGGCATCTCCACGGGCTGATCTTTCTCTCAACCTTCCTTTCGGTCTCTCTCCCCGTCCTTCCCTCTTACCCCTCCCCCCATTTTCGTATGCATTACCTGGAAGCAAAGGATTCTGAATAGAAGTGGGTCCCTCAATCAGTTCTTAGCTAAGAGCATTGCTACAGGGCCACCCAGTTCATACCTGACGGTGATTTAAGTAAGAAATACAACTTTGTCAAGCTACTGGAATTTGGGAGTTTATTTGCTCCTGAAGCTTAGTTTAGCCTATGATGATGCAAAAAGAATAAGAAGATAATTACAAAACAATTAGTGCTACTTTAAACTCAGGGTGCCAGGGAGACACAGAGGAGGATGCGTGACGCAACCGTAAAAGTTAGAGAATGCTTTCTAGAGGAATCAAAGTCTAACACGAGATCTCAGAAATTGACAGGCATTATTGTGTCCCCACACAGTTCTTAGCACATGGTCATTCAAAAATGCTTTCTGAATGAATCAGTCAATTCTTTCAACTTTCAGAATAGAGGTATGTTACTAGCCATGTCTGCAAAGGGTTTCTGATTAATCGAACCTTGAATATATGACATTGTGTCTGGGCTGGTCTTAGAGGCTAGGAAGACAACACCGTGTGTTCCAGTTGTGGATTGATGACCAGAAATGAAAACCCGTGTCCCAGCCTGCCTCACACCATGGCATCGGTGTGGTGTTAGCCCATCGGCCCCTTCTCCTTGGCATTTATGTACTTGTAGCCTGACGGTATTTATATTTCACAGATAATTCCAGGAGGCTTCTCAAAAACAGAGGAAGATAATTGAAAGCAAAACCAGGAGAGAGAACAAAGGTGTTTGCTTGCCTGTGGGAGACTCACAAGGCCACAGGCTGGGGGCGGAGTGGGTAGGGAGAGAGAGTGAGCCTGCAAGTGAATGACCCAGTGACAGCAGTGACCAAATGATTCTGGTAACTTGGGGGTAAACACCTGACAGGAAACAGCTGCTGGGGAAGGAACATTTTCATTTTGGTTGGAAAACCCTGCAAAGAGATCTTAAACATATTCAGCATCTTCAGTCTTAGCACAGTGGTAGAACCTGGTCATCACATTAAGACACCGAAGGTCATTTATACAAATTTGTCAGTTCTTCTGCAAAAGAAACGAATAATTTATTTAAAAGAAGTAAGCTTCAGAGCTGTGTTTCAACACTCAAGGGGACAAAGTGAGTGCTCTTTTAATTGCTTTGTATGTTTTCCCTGATGGAGGTTAAATACTCATATAATCAAGCCAAATCCATTTTCTTTTTCCTGAAGAGAAGTGCTCTCTAGCTAAGCAATGACAGATAGTATTAGGTGTAACGTGCTCTGCAAGGGTTGCCATGGTAAGAGTTCATCTGTTTTTCTTTTCTCCCATTTTTCCATAAATAACAGAGTGGAAGAGTACAGAAAGTCTGTGTGGAAAAGATGTCTGGGGCTAGAGTGTTACTCAGTTCTTTGCCATGCAGGAGAGTCAGTGGGTTTCATGTTAAATGAATTTCGTACTAAAAAGCTTTCTCTTTCTCTCTCTTTCTGTTTTGGGTAGGTGGCCTGATTTGCAATATTAGACAGTTCCCAGAATCACCACCAACACTGACTGGCAGATTTAATTGAATGAATGAAGCGGCAATGTGGGTGTGTGTGTGTGTGTGTGCGTGTGTGTGTGCGCATGCGCGCAATAGCAGTTCACAGTAGCAGTTCACACCTTGTAAATGCCAACTCTGTCTTAATTATATCAGATTTAGTAGTCATCTGATTTTTACAGTGGGGTTTCAAACACAGCTCTGCATTTCCTTTCTAGGAAGGAAAACTCAGTCGTCACTTGCACGCCTACTGAAAATTTCTAATGTATTTTCATGGAATTCGTAGCAATTCTCTCTTTTGGAGCAGGTCACTTTGAGTTGACATGAAAACTTTTTCCCCCCTCGGAACAGAGCAACCTTTGATGTTCATCGTAGCAAATGCTCATTTAGTGCCTATTCTGTGCTCTGGAATGTTCCGGGGTTGGGGGCAGCGCAGATATAATTAGGATGTGGTCCTTGTTGTCCTGTTCTTCTGGCTTGTTTTCAGAACATTCGTCTTGGGTCTGGAAGGTTTTCTTTGCAGGCTGGAGAGGTGGTATCCTGGGGGCAGAGGCCTGAATGTGCTTGTTGAGAACTATGTGGGTTGAGACCTTAGGTCTGGGTTTCCTCTATGGGATAAGCATGATGCACTCGGCTATCGAAAATCAGAGGGGTGGGTGGAAGGGCTACTGTTCCCACTCAGTCCGTCCTCAGTATTTCCCTGGGGGCCACAGCAACCAGAGGGCTGAAGTCGGAGGCATTAGGAGAGGCCCGTGGCCACAGTTGTTTTGCGTCTAGCCGAGGGGCTTACACTACCTTTTAAGCTAGAGCAGCTCTGGAGTCTCTGCTCAATCCCATGATTTCTTCTGGGCCTTTTGGACTTTCGAGCGGTTGTCATTGAATTGGGATGACATGGTGCCTCTGTGTGTGTATCCTGACACAGTCATTTACTCTGGATCTTCAAGGTCTTGGCTGAAGAAGGGCCAGTTACTTGGCCAATCACATGGAAATGATTAGAATAGCACTGTACCTCAAAATATGGCATACATGATTGTTATTTAATAAACTTTAAAAAATAGTTTTGATTTTATTTTTATGTAATAGGAAAAATATTAGCCAGTACATCAAATCTACAATAGAGGTAAAGGTAAATAATGCCATGATAAATAATTTAAAGAAAAAAAAGTAGATGCATTTAAATAATAAATATTAAGTATAAATGATTTATCATGTATTAGTCAGGAAGGACTAGCTGTGGTAACAAATAACTTCTGAGTCTCAGAGCTTTAATTTAATCATGTTCTTCCATGCATGTCAAAATCCAGTGTGAGCTGGTATCATTGCTCGGCTCCATGTAGTCATAGAAGCCCCAGTCTCTTTCAGCTCGTTGCTCTAAGTCCTCCATTAGATCATCTGAATATGCTTAGGAGATGTGGTGATAGGGAGAGCTTGGAGGCTGCATAGGGAGTTATAATGGGCCGGGTCTGGAGATGCAGGTTAGGTTATCACACCACATTCCCTTGGCCAGGTTTCAGTCACTTGGCCACAAAACTTGAAGGGAAGCCAGAAACTGTTCTAGTTACTAGATGGTTTGGTAAACAACTAATTTCTCGTCCTCATCAATTTAACAAAGTTATAAAGGTTCAACACAAATGACTGGCTGATGCTTGGAAGAGGAAAAGAATCAGCTTTGGAGATTTTGGTTTTGTTTTTTTAGTCATAACACTGATTTTTTTTTTTTAAGACTTAACACTGCCATTTATTAGTGAGGGGGTCATAGGCACTTGACTCAATTCTTCTGGGGCTCAAAGGCCCTTTGTGCAGAGTGAGGAAATCCATCTCAAGTGTTTTGGGGAGATCGATGGGAGCTCACACGTGTTTAGCATCATACACGATACTTGGCGTGCAGTAGATGTTCACCATAGGTTAATTCCCTTCCCTCAATATCCTTTTCCTCAGATTTCTCTTTCAAATTTGGGGAGACACCTTTGTCACAGAGGCAACCTTGTCAGAATTAAAGTGATAAAATACTTCTCCCCCCAGGGAGAAGGGGGTCTTCTCTTTTTCTGTTCTGGCATGCTTTCAACCTCAGTATCTTATTTTAAATTGTGCACACATTGTAAAAATTTTTAAATCATCAGCTATGTATATATTTTTAAAAATTTACAAACCAATCACATTTGATCTAGATAGATTAAATCAAAAGTAATTAAGATTTCATAATAAAACCTTATCTACAGTGGCCCCAAATAACATTTTTGGTATGTTGGAAAACCTTGTTTTTAGCCATGGTTATTTGGTTGGAGCTTTCTAAGATGGCCTTTTCTTTTGACATTTAGTTAGGACAATGATGAGACATAAAGTCACGTAAAGGAGGCAGTTCTCCTTGAATTTTCCCTTCGACCCAAGGCAAGAACTTTTGAAGCCATTTCAGATTTATAGGGTTAAGTTTCATATTCATTTGCACATTTTCTTATTCATTCAGTCATCGAATTCCCTTAGCCTATTGAAAAGTTCCGACTGCAACTTATAAAGATCTCATCCTAAATTAAATTCTAAAACTAATGAAACTTAACAATCTATAAGAGGAACCAAAAAATAGTCTTCCCTCAATAAGCACAAGGAATTTCCATTATATTATGAATGGTGAAAGTCTATGAATAATGGGTGGGAAATGAGTCACAGCACAAGCCCTAGTCATTTATGCCATACATTTTCCCCACCGAGACGTCTGTTGGGGAATTTGACTTCCCTTAGGACAGAAATCTAATAGGTAACAGTAGGAGCTAGTCAGATGCAGCTCCCCCAAGATTTCAGAGTCAGTTTAAAATTTCCAATGGACTGAGAAATCATGAAAATGTGTGTGAATGGTAATAAAGACTGCCATTTATTTGGCACTTGCTATGTACTGGACTCCGAGGTAGTGTTTTGCAGTTGATGGAGGTGAGGTTTCAACTCTAGCTGGGTGACTCCAAAAATCCTATGTTTTTCTGGCTCCGGAAGCAGCAAGACAAAGGACCTTGAGTCCTTTGAAATCACAGAGAGATTCACAGTAGTGTTCTGCCCACGTACTGTGAGACCCTAGAAAATTAATTATTCCCTCTAGGCCTTCTATCCTTTTCTAAAATGATTAAGAACACTCGGAAAAGTATAGTTTTCCTATCTATGTAGGTTATTATTCCAAGTACAGGTTCATTTGGGGCTCTAGACAAACCGAATGGCTGAATGGTCTTTACAGGTAGACCATCTGGCTCAGATCTATTTCCTCTACTTTAATGAACCAGGTTAAATGTTAGCGAGGCTGAATGCCGTTTGGAATCCATTACATTTCATTCCACGAGTTATAGATTAATCTAACCTAACATCTTCTGAGCACATACAGTAGGCAAAAACTCATTCCAGTGTTTCACTGGAGCCACAAATATGATTTCTTGTGGTCTCGGTCAGCATGAAATTCTTTATTACAGGTGACAGAAACTTAATAATAGGAAATGATTGGCTTCCCTAACTGAAGTCAAAGAGTGTTCATCTGAGTGGTCAGTGCTGTAAGGAGTGGGTTTCTCTCCACCTCTCAGCTCTACTTTCCTTTGAGTTGGGTGTCCTCGTGGGTCAGATGTTGGGCGTCTTGTCTTATAGCTCTGGATTCATCACCATCTAGTTTAACAACTAGTGTAAAAGGAAATTTTCCTTCTGGGTAATTCTTTACTAATCCCAGATGTCATTCTCATCGTCCTGGATTGGGTCACAAGCCTACCTCTGAATCAGTCCCTAAAATGAGAGACTACCATATTCTCCTTGATCTGAACTAGGTACTCTTGTACCCGTTTTGTGGCCAAGGAATGGCATCAGCAGCTACACCAGAAGAGGTATCGAGAAGAAGAGGTCGTTCCTTAAAGGGACATGAATCGAAGCAGAAAATTGGATGGCCCCAATAGGGAGCATTTGACTGGACCATGAAGGAGGTAAAGTGTTTGGACATAGAGAAAGCGGGGGTGGGATGCATTTCAGATGGCGAATTTGGTCTGAGCATGATGGTTAATTTTCTGTGTCATCTTGGCTGGGCTAAGGGATGCTCAGATTGCTGGTAAAACATTATTTCTGGGTGTATCTGTGTGGGTGTTTTGGGGGGAGATGAGCATTCGAATCTGTAGACCAGGAAGTTCTCCCTAACCAATGGGGTGGGCATCATTCAATCTATTGGGGACCAAATAGAACAAGAAGGTAGAGAAAGAAAGAATTCTCTTTCTGTTGGAACTGGGAAATCCATATTCTCTTGCCTCTAGACATTGGTACTCCTGGTTCTTGGGCTTTCAGACTAAGACAGAGTTACATCACCACATCACCACCTGTCCTGGTTCTCCAGTTGGCAGATAGCAGACCGTAGGCCTTCTTGGCATTTATAATCACGTGAGCCAGTTCCTATAAAAATCTCCTCCTATTGATTCTTTTTTTTTTTTTTTTTTTCTTTCTGGAGAACCCTCACTAACACAATGAGGAATGATACAGATATAGGAAATTTAGTCTTTTAGTCTGACTGGAGACATAGATTGCATAAGGAAGTTCAGTGGGTGGTAGGGTAGGGCCATATAATGGTTTTTTTTTTTTTGGATTGCAAACAAGAACGTGAATTTCATTTTCTGGCAATGGGAAGCCTCTGATCACTTCTGGGAATGGACACATGAAGTAAGACATTCCTCACTACATGGTGAGTCCCTTCAGAGCCAGAAGGAATCCTTTTTTCCCCACTTTCTCTCGCAGTACAACACAGAGTACCTAGTATATAGCTGGGTCTCATTAAATATGTCTTGAAAGGACATCAATTTTATCATCAAATGTCTAATGATAGTTGACACTATTGGGTGCTTCTATATATCAGACACCATGATAAGTGCTTTATAGGTATCTCATGAGTCATCACAGAAACCGTGTGATGGAAGTGTTCTACATATTCATTTTATAGATGAGGACTGTGACACTTATAAAGGTCAGGTGATAGAACAAGGACTTCAGCTGAGGTTCTGTGCATTCAACTCACATACTCACCCATCACAGCAACCTGACTCCATGTAATTTGTGTAACACCTGAAAGAATGCAAAGAGCTTCCCATACATACACTGTGTTACTCAGGCCTCACTATATTCCCATGAGGTAAATGTTATTATAATTTCCATTTTATGGCTGATAAAATAAAATCCAGAGAGAAGTAACTCAACCAGAATCACAGAGCCAGTAAATTGAGGTGCTTGATTTGCATTCAACAACTCTGTGTCTGAAATCTGTTCACTTTCCCTAACACCAGTTAGCTTCCTAGCAGCTGCCAGGCCATGGTGGGGAAGATGATCTATAAGGTTCTCTGTGCGTGTGCCAACCCTAACATTCAGATATTCTAATCTTCCAGCAAAAAATTAAATGTGCATAGACCTCATCTCAGCTCTTTCACATATTATAAAATGTGAGGCAGGCAGGCTAAAATGTAAAGGCCACTGGAATAAGATCATGATTTTAGTTGATGTATCACTGTTTAAATTTCATGAAAAGAGATCTCGGTTAGCTTTCTTTGTATCATTTTTCTCTTTCATGCAAATATCTACAAATTCTCTGCACTAAAGACCCTTGTACCTTCTACTGAACGTCGAGTGTGAATTGGCCATTCCATGAGAGTGCTGACTTTTCCACTGGGGCCACTTGGCAAAGTGGACTGCCTTGTCAACCACTCTCGAGCTTGTAATTCAGCTCAACATATGAAACATATGACATATTCAAAGCATCTCGTAGGATCAAACCCCTGTACAAATTGGGGTGGAGATGACTTATTATTGTTTCATTTGACTCTGAAAAGTCAAAAGAGAACAGGATATTTTTTGCACGTGGTGCATATGCTGGTTGGGTGGCATCCAGTGAGGTGATAACAAGTGACAGTTACTGTGATTAAAAAACAAAATCAAACTCTAACATCAATTGATGGCTTGTTATGTTCCAGGCACTACGCGAAGCAGTATATATGGGAATCTGCCTTTTAGCTGGGACACTTGACTTGCTTTTGTCTTTAGGTTGTAAGTCTCCTTTTTCTGGGAGAGAGGACTTTGGTGGGTCTTTTAATTCTATTGACATAAGACAAACCCACATCTATTATTCTTGACAAGGACCCAACTGACAGTGAAATTATCCAAATGCAGATGCTGCTGATGGCAGTATTAAGTGATTTGTTTACTAATTTACATTTGATGTACATTTTTTTTTTCTCCTTGAAAATCATGTAAGGTTTTTTCCCCCAAAACTTTGGTTTAAATTTTTCTATGTCTAAACATTATTTTTTGTTTAAAGAAAACATTTGCGTGTTTTCTTGTCGAAGCATTTGCTCCTAGGAGATGAAAAGTGCGGGGCAGACTACACGCGAGGGATGTGCTGGCTTCATCTTTTCCTCACCCAGCATTGGAGGAAAGACTGAGAAAAAGAGTTGGGATCAGCTTGGGATAGCACAGCACAATCCTGGCAGGACCACTGGCGTCTGACATGCAGAGGTGACTGACTTTAAATAAAAAAGCATTTTTTGGAATAGACCATTAGCTCATGGTGAATGCCAGGACCCTGGGACCAAATCACATCTTGTGGGTGGGGAAA
>NW_006441953.1:23434881-23453392 GCF_000325575.1 Pteropus alecto | reverse complement strand
AAGAGTTTCCAGGGACGGGAAAGGCTATTGTCCCTACCAGCAGTCGTGAGAAGAGTTTAGTTCCAGTCCAGGGTACGAGATGGGACTTAAATAAAGTGCAGGGAGGTAGACATTCATATGTCTTCTTTCTCCTCTTTCTCTCTGGGGCTGGAAGGACAAGAGGGCTTAGTGATCTGGTGGGCCTAGAGTTAAATTTAGGGAGATGGACATTGATTCCAGGTTGGATATGTGCAGGGAATTATGTAAGAACTTTGGGACAGATCCAGGTTTGAATAGCCACTTCTACTGAAAGAGTAGCTGCTTCTAGGTAGCCATTAAGGAAATAACTCAGGGCAGGCCAATGACTCCTCTCTAAGCCATGGTGGGCTAAGACCCCAATATAGAACAGCTGTCTCTCCAAGAGAGAAAAATTGACAGATCAGTTGACAGAGGTTGCAGCCTGCTAGCAAGATGAACAGGGTGGAGAATAATAATAACAAGGATATAAACAAACATTTGTTGAACATTCATTGAGTACGTGCTATGTTTCATTCACTATATTATGCCATAGCTTCAAGCACAAATGACTCCTAGTCTGTGAGATAGTCACACTCTGAAAGGCAGTGGGGAACTGAGACTAAATATGGGAACAGCAGATTCACACCTTCCTTCTCACCAAGAGAGAGCTACCAATTATTGAAAGTAGAACTTCACATATTGTTGAACTGTTATTCCTTCTCTTGCTTTCTTTATATTTCTATCTCTGGGCAAGAGATTATAGCTGAATTCATGTAAGTTAAATGTGGATGTCGGGTACTATCTTTGAATTATCTCATTTAATCTTTATAACAATCTTACAAGGTAGATAGGTAGCAGCTATTATTTTCCTCATACCTACAGAAACAAGATAATGAGGTTGAGAAACTTTCCCAAAGTCATATGGAGACAAGTGGGTATCTGGCACTTAGGCCCAGGGAGGATAGAGCTAGAGATAACAGCAATATAGGGGCACAAGCTTCATGTCCCTTTGCTCATGTCCAGGGCCATAATTCATTTTCAGAGTTTCGTGATCTCTTGATGGACCTATTGTAAAGCCCACCGGTTTTTATGTTTTACAGTCTAAATTCTCTCACCTGTTCATCATATTTTCTTTCCTGTCTTGTTCATCCTCTACTATAAACCGAATTTTTGTGTTCTTCCAAAATTCCTATGTTTAAACCGATTCTCCAAGGTGACAGTATGAGGAGGTAGCGCCTCTGGAGGTTGTTTAAGTCATAGGGGCAGAGCTCTCATGAATGAGATTAGTGTCTATATAAAAAAAGACTTCTGGGAGCTCCCTTGCCGCTTCCAGCACATGAGGACACAGTGAGAAGACAACCATCTATGAACCAAGAAGAAGGCCCTCACCAGACACTGAATCTGCTGGGTCCTTGATCTTAGTCTTCCTAGCCTCCAGAACTGTGAGAAATACGTTTCTGTTATTATAAGTCACCCAGTCCATGGTACACTGTTATAGCAGGCAGAACGACGAAGACGACCTTCAAATGGCTCCCAGTTCATGTTTATTTCTTATTATCCTAAAGCATTCATTTCTTTTGCATCTCTTTGCCTTTGCATTTCTTGTCCTTTTTGCCCAGGGTATCCTTATCCTTCTAGTTGACACAAAAAGCACCTTATCTCTTAGAAATCAGACCAGCATTGTCTTCCAGAAAAACAGTTTAGCATAGTCCTTAAAAGCATGGGCCTTGACTCTGCCACTTAGCATCTTTGGTTTAGTTTTAGTCTCATTTCTAAAGTGTAGCCAGCCGTGCTAGCTGCATCATAGGATTATTGTAAGTATTAAATATGAATATAAATAGCATAGATCCTGACATAGAGTGCTGAACGAATGTTGTTACTTTAGTTCTCCATGAAGATGTCTCTGATTCTTCAAGTACAATTAATCACCTTCTCAGATGGGTTGTAAAGTGGACATTATTCATATCTCTATTATAGAATTTATTTTCTTACCTTGTAATTATCTGTTTAAAAATCCCTTCTTGTACTACCTATCTCCTGTAAGTAACAGGATAAAAGCCTTCTGCCTCAAACTCTACCTTTTGAGAGCTCTAGGCTCTAACAATTGAGATCAGAAAAAGTCCTAGAAAGCAGACCCCAAGAATCTGTTTTGGAGCTGAGTTACTTTTGCATCGATGGCAATATGAGACCTATACTGATGGTAATTACTTGACTAACAACCTTGGCATGCAGTGGCATTACAATTACTGACGTTTTCACCTACGATTAGTTGAGATGAGGTGCAAGGAGTAGGTGAAACATTATTTTATACAAAGTCTCTGCCAAATAAACAGTATTAGGAAAACGATGATTATGAGAATATTGGAGTGGATTAATTGCATGGCAATCCCTGGCAAAAGAAAATGATACACGCAGGAAACTGCTTACTTGAAGCATGCTGTGAAAGTCAGAGGGGCTTTAGGGCTGCTTTGAAGAGCAGTGAGGTATCCCTGGAGATGATGTGAGGCTCTACCCTGCAACAGGGCCTCATACTGCTGTCCTGTTCTCCCCAAGATCTGCCTCCGTCACCACTCACTTCCCCAAGACCAACATCCGGGGTCAGATCTGAGCACTCTCTGTCTGACTGAGGAAGTACTGTCTCAGCCCCAGGGCGAAGTAGCTTACACCTGAATGAGTTTCAGAACCGGACTAATACGCACTAAGAACTGGGGACCATTCCTGAGAATGGAATCTGAGGGTGTTGGAGCAGGCAGAGTAGACTCTAAGGCTGGTAGGGGAGAATATTTTTTATGTCAGGGCACTCATGACTCTAGATTCATCTTGCGGAGAGGGTATCTGGGTTTTCTGAATGGCACGTCAAGCTCGAACACAAAGACGAAGGTGCTAGAACCTCCCTAGAGGCATCTCGAGGAATGGGTCGGAAGGCTTAAGTAGGTGGGGACGTTTAAATGTCTTTACTATGTAAGACGTAGATGGTATCAGCTGATGGTCCCCAGGAGTGCCCAGGAATGCACTGGTGAGGGGTGCACTGGCTTTTTCAGTAGCTTAGTGGTGACTGTTTTGTATAGACTTGGCCTGACAGTGAGAAATGCTGCCACAAGACTGAGCTCTCTGACATGTGAACTATGGAGTTGGGGAATGGCAGAGTCACATGGCAGCATCATAGTATCAAAGCACCAGTCATAAGATGGAAATAATGATCATAATTGGCATCCAGGCCAGAGTGGCAGAGTGTCTTGTCCAACAGGAGTAGGTGGTGATAACTATTAAAAATTTTTTTTTTATTTTTCAATTATAGTTGACATTCAATACTATTTTATATTAGTTTCAAGTGTACAGCATAGTGGTTAGACATTTATATAATTTACGAAATGATCCCCTCATTAGTTTAGTACCCACCTGGCACTATACATAGTTATTAAAATATTATTGACTGTGTTCCCTATGCTGTACTTTACATCCCTGTGACTATTTTGTAACTACCAGTTTGTACTTATTAATCCCTTTACCTTTTCCACTCAGCCTCTAACCTCCCTCCCATCTGGCAACTATCAGTTCTCTGTATCTATGAGTCTGTTTCTGTTTTGTTTCTTTATTTTGTTCTTTAGATTCCACATATAAATGAGATCATATGGTATTTGTCTCTCTCTGTCTGACTTAATTCACTTAGCATAATACCTACTAGGTCCATCCGTGTTGTTCTTTTTTATGGCTGAGTAATATTCCATCATAAATCTGTATCATATTTTTTTATCCTGTAATCTATTGATGGGCATTTTGATTGCTTCTGTATCTTGGTCATTGTAAATAATGCTGCAATGAACATAGGGGCGCATATATCTTTTTGAATTTGTGTTTGGGATTTCTTCAGATAAATACCCAGAAGTGCAATGGCTGGGTCATACAGTAGTTCTATTTTTAATTTTTTTGAGAAACCTCCATACTGTTTTCCATAGTGGCTGCATCAATTTGCAATCCCACTAACAGTGTGCAAGGGTTTTCTTTTCTCCACATCCTCTCCAACACTTGTGGTTTGTTGATTTATTGATGATAGTCATTCTGACATGTATGAGGTTGATAGCTCATTGTGGTTTTAATTTTCACTTCACTGCTGATTAGTGATGTTGAGCATCTTTCATAAATCTATTGGTCATCTGTATGTCCTCTTTAGAGTAATGTCTGTTCAGGTCCTCTGCCCATTTTTTAGTTGAATTATTTATTTTTTTGGTGTTCATCTGTATGAGTTCTTTATAAATTTCGGATATTAACTCCTTATTGGATATATCCCTAGTGAATATTATCTCACATTCAGTAGGTTGTCTTTTTATTTTGTTGATGGTTTCCTTTGCTGTACAAAACTTTTTTAGTTTAGTGTTGTCCCATTATAATCTGAGTTGAGCGAAGTGGTATTTCAGGGCATCACCAAGGTGGGGCAAGTGGCGTTCAGGTTAATGCAAAGTTAGATTTGGCACCAGTACTGAGCCTGAGGCCAGTCAGCAAAAGGCAGAGCACTAGGAAGTCATCTGCTGGGTGCCTGGGGCCCACCCATCCCTGAGAGTTGTCTAAGAAAGACTGCAGCACAGGTCAACCCTCACTGCCTTCTGTCAAAAGAGCCTCAGGCAGTGCTTGAGTTGGGTGGGGCAGGATCTTAGGGAATTACAAGGGAGGAGCAAGTGGAATTCACCTGGCCAATGTAGATTCAAATTTGGCCGTGTAGGGGGAAGGCTCAATACTGAAAGAGTGGCTCCCTCCCCCAATGTGGGAGGAGGAATCGATACAGCGACCACGGCAGCTGTTTCTTTAGCCCTTTCTCTGAAGCCATACAACTTACAGGTGTCTCCCTGTAAGTTCCTGGCATCTCCAGAGCCACTGTTCGAACCCAAGGTGAGTGCCAAGGAGCAAGAGAGTCTGTGCACAGGCCCTTTAAGAGGACACCTGGATTTTCAGCAGCCTGTTTCACCTGGACAGATGGAATCCTTGCTGATTTCACAGCCAGATGTTGTGGGGGCTCCTCATCCCGGCACTGGTGTTCCCGGCTGGAGAGCCTGTTGCGGGGCTGGGACTCCTCGCTCCTCAGCGGGGAACCTCTGCAGCTGATATATTCTTCCCGATTCTCTACTGCTGCCATACGTGGGTGGGTGTGGGACCGGCCCATTTCAGTGGCCCCTCCTACCAGTCTTGACATGGCTTCTTTATATCCTTAGTTATAGGACTTCTGTTTAACTAGTCTTCAGGTGGTTCTTTAGGTTGCTTATTCTATAATTTAGTTATAATTCTAATGTGGTCATGGAGTCAAGCACGGCATTTACTTACTCCACCATCTTGACTGGAACCCCTGGTGATAACTATTAAATTATGGTATTCCTTGAGAGGGTGGAGAGAAAGCGGGGCGGGGGTGGAGGGAGCAGAGGGTGGATGGGAGGGGTGAGAGAGAGACAGAGAAAGAGAATTGTCAATTCAGGTATTTCTCAACTTGTAATTTCAAAGAAGTATGAGAGCCAGTGGTGAACAGGTTGACATCTGTTGTCCCAATGGGAAATCATGGGCCCTAACCCAGTTTCCAGATCCATATATCAGTTCATGAACCCAGAACCTACTAACAGAAGAAGATGTCAGATGTCTTTGATGAAGCTCTCTGAAAAAAGTAGTTTATGTAGTCAACATACCTCTGGTTGTTCGGCAGCGTAACTGTGCACTGGGGAAAGTGGAAAACTCAGGCTTTTTGACAGCTGCTGGGTGAAGAGTATGGGCTGGTACTGATACTAGGAGTCCTCCAGCTAGGGTGGGTGCCAATAGAGACAGGGTGAAAGATAGAATTTGGGCCCACGTTCTTCTTATTTCTGTAGTTATTATCCAGGACCCCAATGGCATAGATACCCTTAGCATCTGGTGTAAGTCCACACTGGTTCTCCAAACTGTGGCATAAAGAACATTAACTTAGAAAGGACTGAGTGGAAGCTCCTGCGGCCGACCTCCCCTATCTCTGGCCAAGACAGTTGCTCAGAAACAATATTGCCACTATCAAAGATTTGAAGGACACACAGGTGGTGGTTTTATCAGTATGGGCTCTTCAAACATCGAGTGGACTGCCTAGGATTACAATGGACTACCATTAGCCTACCAAGGTGATATTATAATCACGGCCACTGGGTATCTTACTGGAGCAGATCAAAACAGTTTCTAGCATTGGAACGTATATATTATGTTGGTAAATGCGTTATTTTTTGACCTCATAAATTAGGGGCAGGGGTCAAAAACATTTCACCTTCCTAGGGCGGAAAAGCAGTAACCACTCACCTGTTCTCCCAGGACTACGCTAATTCCCTTGCAGTCTGTAATAACATCGCAGAGATCCCAGCTATCTTGACCTTCATGTCAGACCTTCAGACTGTACACTGTGTTGATATCATCACATCACCAAATCATCTATCGTAAGCTGAGGATTATCCAATACACCAAGCCCCATAAGGATGAGCAAAGCCGCAATTCATTGTATGCTAGAAATGCTGTATTCCGGATTGAGCTTCAGCAGATCCTCGAAGCGTGTGTAAATTACATGCTCAAGTAGCCTAGACTCACTCTCACATTGTACTGACATCTCTCACACCTGTGGCTGCTGGGGGAATTTCCTAGGACCAGCTAACAAAGGAAGAAAGGACCCAGGCTGATTCACAAATGAGTTGGCACAATATGGTAGCGCTGGTCGAAAAGGGACTACTGTTGTGTTATCGCATCACTTAGAGGTGGCACTAAAGGACAGCGGTGAAGAAAACTCCTTTTGTCGGGCTGAGCTTCACACACCTGGTGATTCATTAGGTGGGAGGGAGAAGCAGCCTGAGCTATACAGTGGTCCCCCTTATCTGTGGCTTCATTTCTGCATTTGCAGTTAGGGAAAATTCCAGAAGTAAACAATTCGTCAGTTTTAAATTGCACGCGATTGCGCGTAGTGATGAAATCTCGCGATGTCTACTTCCTCCCGCCTGAGACCTGAGTCATCCTTTATCCAGTGTTGCCGCTCTGTACGCTCCCACGCATTAGTCACTTCATCGCCATCTTCGTCGTCAGGTCGCCGTTCCTGGGGCTGCAGCACCTGCGTCCAGGTAACTTTTATTTTGTTTAATAAGGGCCCTAAGCGCAGGCGTAGTGATACGGCAATTCAGAGAAGCCGTGAAGTCTTCCTTCATGTGAAGAGTACAGTACAAGAGACCAGGTTCGTATAACTTTTATTACAGCACGTTGTTGTTTTATTACAGTACGTTGTTATAACCGTTCTATTTTATTATTAGTTGTTGTTGTTAATCTCTTGCTGTGCGGAATTTATAAATTAAACTCTATCGTAGGTACGTATGTATAGGAAAAAACAGTATATGTAGGGTTCAGTACTATCCATGGCTTCAGGCAGCCACTGGGGGTCGTATCCTCGTGATAAGCTACTGTGTGTGTATATATATGTGTGTTTGTTTTGTTTCTCACCTAACTACCCTTGAACCATATTCAGTCTTTTGTTGTTGCTAAGATGTGACTTTTAAATTAAAAGGAAACCAACCATATACGTTTCTCAGTTAAGATCATAGAGAAAATAAACCACAGGTGTTATTAAGTTAATTATGATTCATTGTTGCTATTCAGTACTTTAACTTTGTAAAAAAGAAAAAAAGACCAGCCTCTATGGACAGAGGGGGATCTCCAAGATCTATATTTAAAAGGAAAAAAAGAAAAAAGGAAAAGTTCAGAATACTGTGAAGTCAAGATCCCTTTAGCATAAATAAAAAAAATATTTGGCTATCCATGCACATTAAGTGATTTAACTGTTTTAATATTTTTTAAGTGCTTCAAACTGTTCCTGGCTAATAGTAGATGCACTTATAAGTACTAGCTTATATTATTAGATCTACCATCATATATTATACTTCTATTTTAAGTATTTTAAGTGGTAATGGTTGTGGAGAGGGGAATGAGTATGAGTCATAGAGAAGTTTTTACTTTTGATTTTGTTCTTTTGTATATGGTTGTTTTTCTAATCAGATCTTTATGTTATGCTTTCCCTCCTTTTTGTGTTCAAAGACATCAGGGCTTATTTGGGCAATGAGTTCATCAGCTATTTCTTGTTTTTTTTTTTTTGAGACTTCTTTATTTAAAATTTTAAGAATAAAACTGGGCAATAACAAAAATGAAACAACGACAAAGAATTAAAAAGGAGGGAGAGATGATCCTGAATGTGAAATAAGTATGCTAAGGAGTAAAATCGTAGGTTTGTGGGTCAGATGGGTCCGGTTCTGCTCCTTTACTGTCGGTGGGAACTTGAGTTAATTCAGTTAATTTTTCTGTGAAATGGAAATAATGATTCCTACTATACAGAATTATTGTGAGGATTAAATAAGATAGTCCTTTCAGTATACCAGGAAAAAAATATATATATACTAGCTCTCTCACACTAGTTTCTTCCACAATAAATTGTACGCGAGAGTAACAGATGAAATCTTTTGCATGCACGTTTGCAAGTTGGCTGTACTGTAGATGTATTGCTAGGAAGATGTGGCTTGTACAAATTAGAAGTCACCAAGAAAATGGGAGAAATCTTAATATAAACATCTTTCCTTTTTTTTTTTTTTTGTCGGAAAGTCAAATGAAGAGAACAGAGAAGACATTTTAAACCCAGGGGGACATTTTAAGCCTGTGAATTGTCTAAAATTATAGTCCTGTCCTGCTTTCTCCCTTATGGAAGTACCTTTCTCTAGGTCCCTAGGTGTCTTTGTGCCATTCAGAGTAATTGGCTCATTAGGCGGCAGTGTTGCCCCTTATCCTGCACCCACATCCCTCCAGATAAGCTGGATGGGAGAAACAGAGCTCTATTCAGAGACTGCACAGCTGGCTCTCTTTTTTGTGTGTCTCTAAGTCGAAGAAGAGGACACAAAAGGATGTTTTCCCGAGTTAATTGGCAGGGCACTCATCCTGAACTGATGAGCCTGAAAGCCTTTCAATGGCATGATAATACTGCCCCCACGTGGTCAAACTTAGAAAGTCTCTGTCAAATCAATCAAATTGATCAAATACTTAGTCTACAAAGGATGGAGGGAAACAATGGGCTCTTAAAGATGTCTACAGTTGTGCAACTAGTGAGAACTACACTGATTATTTAGCTGGAACAGTTAATTAAGTCTTGCTTAGGGAGGATGAGTGTTCTTGATTTTGGAGCTAGCTGCTGATTCTCTCAATCGTGTGGCTATAGTTTTAAACCACATGTTCTTTGAGGTTTCTGCTCTGAAAAGTAAAGCTGAAAATCTCCTTACCTCCCGATATCATGGAGTTGAGGAAATAGAATAACACAGGCTTTAAATGCTTTGAAGTTCTAGGTGTGATGGTGTCATAACATGTTTGGGAGCAAAGTAGAATTTGCCAGCAGGAAACATTGTCCCTTGAATGCTGTCGCTTTTTAGGGACATAAGCTGAACCAAGTTTTTTTTAATCTCCTGAGCCCACACTTTCATTTTAAACTGGGCTACTGTGTAAACTCTTCCTTTTAAAATTGCTTTGCAAAGTATAAAATGCTATACTAATCTTAGCTTGCATAATTATTAACTATTTGAATAAAACATAAGAGCCCCTATAATGAAAAGTCCCCCTGATTCCACCTTGCTTACTAACGTTTTAGATGAAATTTCTCCTCTCTCGTATGTGGATAATAGTTTCACTTCGCTCGTCTCCCTGCAAATCTCTGACACAAACCTTTTGGGAAGAAATTGCGAAGAGTGTGCTGAGCATGTAATATGCTTTTCCCTGCTATTCTGGTGACAAGTACTTCTTTCCTCCTATTAACTAGTAACAGGGTCTTTCACAGATCACAGATTCACTTAAAAGTAAATAAATAATCCCTAAGATTCATACTTTATTTACTATGAATTGTCACAGAGCCAGGAGCTAGAATCACCCATAGCGCTGAAGCATGTGAACCTGAATGTCTGTATTCTGGAGAATACAGTGTTAGTTTCCATGTGGCAGGTGGCAATTTGAATAAATGCTCTGCCTGAAGATCCTGTTCGTTTCATTGTGCCCTACCAAAATGCATTTGCTGAATAACTTGAATTAAGAGAGTGAATAATTTACAAATAAAACTCTTCATCCTCCCTCCAACATTACTAATAAGAGCAGTTCTGGTTTCCCTTACTCCATTCCTCTGTTAAAAGAATGTTCTACGTCAGAAAATGCAGCTTTGTTCCAACTGGCGTTTACTGAGGTCACACTACACCGAATAGAACCTTTCTGGAGTCTAGTGTGACGAGGAGCCAGTCCACCTGTGCACATCTCACTCGCAGCCCTTCCCAGAATGGAGGGTCAGTGCAGCGGAAGTGGGGCATCTGTGTCCTGCCGGGCCCCTTCATGCAGTTTGGCTTTAAGAGAATAGAGAAAACATTTACACATACACACACATTTCTGGAAGAATACACTAAGACTTTAAAAGAGTTTAGCTCTGGGGAATGAGAATGTGAGTGGATAATTTTGGGAGGATTAGGGCTTCTGTTTCCATTTTTAGGTTTTAAATACTATGTTTCTTACAATGAGCATGTGGCTACATATCACTCTGTATTATAAAAAGATACCATGTACATATTAAAAAGACCAGTGGAGTTCTGTATGTACTTAAGCAGAGAGCTTAAGTATGCCAAGGCGTTGTCAAGGAAAAGAAGTTGCAGAATAATATATACAGCGATATTTATATTATATAATGTATGCCTGTGTACATTTAGAAAACTATAAAAGTCTATGATAACAATATAGCTAAAAATTATCTGTAAGGTTTTCAGGTGAAGAAAACATATACAGTACTTAAAAATTTTTCTTCCATTTTCTCATTTTTTTATTGGATTTTTATACCAAACATGTATTTGTAGGTTAATTACATAATTGAAAAAATTTTTTTGAACAGATCAATCAGATTATGTGGTTGTTTCATGGCTGATGAAATATATCCATTTGTCCTGGGCAATTTTGATAGTCTCAGCCCAGGTCTCCTTGTCTCCAGGCTGGGTCTCTGTGGAAGCGTTTTCTACCTAACGCAGGTTGGATGATGGGCCTCTGTTGTGCATTCATAATATTCTGATATCACTGTTTGTTAAATAGATGGATAGATTAGGGAAGTGAATACCTAGTTTTGGGAAATTCAGAGAAAGATGAAACTTACTTTCCACCAAAGAGATACACATTTCAAACATCAGAAAGAGTTAAAATGAACACCACTGCAGGAAGGAAGGGAGGAAGGGGGGAAGGAAGGAAGGGAGGAAGGGAGGAAGGAAGAGGAAAGAGGTGGGGGAGGGAGGAGGAAAGGGAGGGAAGCAGGAAAGGGAACTGTCTACGAGTGGTCAACAGATCGTCAGATTGGAGATTAATAGAGGACAGAAGTGTATCGGTTTTTATTCAGCTCTAAGGAAGAAAAGAGAATTTCAATCACTGTAGGGGCATGTATATTATTTGGGGACAAGAATTTTCACCAGGTTTGCCATGTTGTTCTGACAGCCTCTGATAGATATGAGAAAAAACAATTAGAACATATGCGTAGGTAAAAATAAACATCTCATTTGTAATAATAAAACATTAATGTATAAGAACAAATTAAAGAAGTGTGTAGGGCCTATATAAAGAAAACCATGAGAATTTCCTGAAGTTACATGAAAGAGGACTAGAATAAATAAGAGACGTTCCATGTTAGTGGGAGGGAATACACAATAGTGAAGTGATGTATGTTAATTATCCACAAATGACTTTATATATTCGATGCAATTACAGTGACCCCCCATGAGATGGCTTCTTCTCCTCCCTCCCCTCCCTTTCCTTCCTTCTTTCCTTCATTGGCATTATTTCTGATGCTTGAGCTCCAAGCTCTCCCGGGTACAGAAATTTTGCATTTCCTGTTCCTTAGGTTGAATTTCTCTTTTCCTAGATCTTCAGGTGGCTGCCTCTTTCTGTCAACACAGATCTCAGCCTAGATATCACTGTCTCTAAGAAATCTCTGAACCACCCAACTTCAAGTGACTTATAAGTCACTTTCTACTACATTTCCCTCTGTCTTTTCCTCGTAGCATTTGCCATAATCTGAAAATACTGCATTTATATATGTTCATGCATGTTATCCACCACCTTTCCCCACTAGAATGTGAGCTCATGAGAGCAGGGCATTCTCTGACTTAATTCCACTGCATTTCTTCCTTCTAATAATGCCAGGCACAAGGCAGGCACTTCGTTGATTGGTTTTGTTCTTAATGAATGATCAGTTTTCCAATTTAGAGAGTTCCTCCCAGGCATGGACTCATCATACTTCACTATTTTCCTTTAATCATGTTCAGAGGTTCATTAGACTAGTTTTAACCGTGTTTATGTTGTGCTAAAACCATTTCTGTATTTCGCTTCAGGATGATTCTCATTTCTTTCACCTTTTAGTTGTGTGGCTTTGGGCAAGTTGCTTAACTTTTCCCAGCCTCGACTTCCTCATCTGTAAAATCGAGATAATGATAGGTTTCTTGTGAATAATAAATTAATTAATAGGTAATCACTTAAAACATTGACATGGAGTAAACTCTCAATAAATGTTAGTTATTCACTTCTATTAACTTTATAACTTTTTCTTATCAAAAGTCCTGGCGTAGAGGCTCCTTTACTTAGGAACATCTCGTTTCTGAAAGGCTCTTCATAAGTTCTTCGTATGTCTACAGTGACTCTCTGTAAGGGCTAATGTGAGCACAGCGGTGTGAAGTTTGCTGTAGGTCGATGGTATGGGTTTTGATGATCCCATTTGCATAGGTGACGTTACTAATGTTTTTAACAGATATTGCTTAAATCTCCTTTTTCTTTACTATCAAAGATTCAGGGCTTGTCCTTTAAGCACTGTTACTTCATTTTAAAGCGAACATTAGCACAAACACATGAATGCCAATGGGGCCTGTGATGGTTGGCACAGTTGGTGTTTTTGCTCCAGCAAATAACTATTCATATCCCTTTGTTTAGTCAGTATTTGCTGCCGCTCACCTTGTGCCAGGCGCTGTTGTCATCTTGGGGAGTGATGTATGATCAGGGCAGACTGGTCCCTGCTCCCTTATAACTTACATTTATGTGTTTAAGAGAAAAGGTGTGTGCTGAAAATTTTACATAGAAGACTGTGCATTTTTAGGTGGGGTTTGACCCCTTAAAGAATCCTGTGTCTCCCTGTATATGGGGATTATTTCCTCTTTAGTAGAACAGCATCCTTGTTTGCAGTGTTAGACGTGGACAAGCCAGATGCTAAGTGGTGTGACATTTCAGTTTGATTTAAACTGATTGACAGTGACAGCTTCATGCCAAAGTGTGTTAATTCTTAATCAGAAACAATATCCCCTTGGACTGGTGAATGTATTTAGCATTAATTGGCAGTGGCTGTCTGCAAGCTTTCTTGGGGAAGCTGTGGACAGAAAGCAAAATGTGGTTTAGGGAAAATGTATTTTTGAAGCAGCCACATCAAGGACAACTTATTATCCCTTTGTGTAAACTGTAGTCTATTCACTGACCATTCATACCTTTATTCCAGTAGCATCTGAGAGCACCTACTATGCACACTGGGGGCCCTGGGAATATAAAGACACTGTGTCCCTTAAGGAGTTCATAGTCCGATGGTGGAATCATGATGGGAATTTTAAAATATGAATCGTAAAAGCCATCAAGAGGCTATTATATATGCATGTGTATGTATATAAATATATATATATATATGTGAACATATACATGTGCAAACAAAATGCACATATCATAATTGGATAGGTTCCCAATTGGATGGATATCCATGACTGGGAAAACCAGTTTATCAACTTCTCCTCCAGAAGGGCATCTTCTCCCTGGCCTCTAGCTTTGCACATACTGATTCCTTAGCTGGAATATCTGGAATAAGTGGGAGTAAAATATGTCGCACTATGATGAGAGTTTTCAACCAATGGTATGGGAAGTTAGGCAGAATAGACTCCAGGGTACTAACTTTCTTTTCTCTCTCCCTCTTCCTCTCCCTCTTCTTCTCCCTCTCTCTCCCTCCCTCCCTCTCTTCATCTCTCTCTCCTTCCCTTCCTTCCTGCCTCTCTCCCTCCCTCCAGGTTATAAACTAGATTATAAAAATTCAAACCTGTTTAATGAGAATATATCTTAGTGGATATAAATGTTCAGTGTTGGGACTTTTATGAAATACCTTAGATTTCTCCTCCTACCATGATCACTTTTTTTTTTTAAATAAGCTATTTCTGAGATATACGCTTTCTTTCCTTTTTAAAATTTTCTCATTCACACTCACCTAGGTGACTTGGCTAGATCCTTTTCCAGCAAAAATCTGTTTGCAAAGTCACCAAAACCCAGAAATATCTACTGTTGGTTTTGACGATGGCATTTAAACTGTGCGATTTTCTCAACTTTAAAGGAATACAATGGATGAAAAGATGTCAACAGACTGAGTTTAAGATTACAGTGTTTCTTAAATGGCAAAAGATGCCGATAAACATGTTCCTACAGGGAGGTTCAAGCCTTTCAATTTCCATGCAGAGAAACACAGTGGCTGATAAAACTTCCTAAGCCAAAGGTAGCTTCGATAGGTGTGTCAGAAGTTTGCCTTTGTCATTCTTATGCCGTTCTATACCCTACCACCTCCATCCACCCGTGTCGAAGAGTTCTGGCCATGTCGTTGTTTCATTATTGGGTGCAAAGGCCTAGTCCACAGCAACCCAGCACATTTCTGAGGATTCTATGTAAATTAGTTTCTCACAAATAGCATTATTAACAGGTCCAAGTTCCAGATTTGTAGGTCTTTATTACCTGCTTATATTTACTTTGCTATTCATGTTATTTACATATGTAGTCATATGTCACTTAACGATGGAATATGTTCTGAGAAATGGGTCGTTGGGCGATTTTGTTATTGTGTGAATGTCACAGAGTGCACTTACACAAACCTAGATGGTAGAGCCTACTACGCACCTAGGCCATAGGACATAGCCTGTTGCTCCTGGGCTACAGACTTGGACAGCGTGTTACTGTACCAACACTGTAGGCAGTTGTCACACAATGGTATTTGTGTATCTTAACATCTAAGCATAGAAAAGGCACATTTTAAAAAAAATCATACAAATGTAAACTGCTATGCCTGTATGGGGTGCTTACCACACATGGAGAATGCAGGACTGGAAGTCTCTCTGGGTGAGCCAGTGAGTGAGTGGGGAGGGACTGTGAAGGCCGAGCACGTGACTGTGCACCACTGTGGACCTGATGCGCACTGTCCCACAAGCCTTCCCTCTGAGTGTGTAACGCTGTGGGGACAGGCCGACTGTGCTGAAACAGGTCAGTGGCCGACTAATCGGGAAGTAATCTGTGTACTCAAAATTATGATGCTCTGAGTGTGAGGGAATCTGTTTCCAAGCTCCACAAATATTGCTCCCGTCATGTCAAAAAATTCCTCCTGAACCACTTATCCTTCCATTTCTTACCATCAGTTCGGCTCCATGATAATCTTATGGGACCACTGTCATGTATCAGTCCGCTGCTGGCCGAAACATCATTGTGCAGTGCGTTTGCACGCGCACTCACTCACACACACACGCGCACATAGAGAGCTTTGTATAGATTTTAGTTTAGTCGTTTGCCGAGGTACAGACATTAATTTATAAGTCAGGTACGTGTACTACTCCGACTGCAAAACAGAGGTCGGGATCGTCGTCCTTGGCCATGGGTGTCAGAGTCTCCCCGGTAATGTGAGATTTGGACATCTGACTCTTCAGATTTTCTAAGCTTAGTGTTTTATTTTACTAATAAATAACCTATCATAGGGCTAGGAGGAATAACAGGTTTTTGGTTTATTTGTGTTTGTGCTTTAATTTTGAGTATCATCTTCCATCAACGACGCCTTCGGAGGAAATTTTTTCCAGTTACTTCTCCACTTTATGGGAGTTCGCGTTGCAGGTATCACTAGTCTTCCTCGCCAGCTGGCTTCCGCTACTTCTAGATGTGCTGGAGGATTTACTCTAACTTCTGTGGTTAGATGTAGCTATATGAGCTTGGGCAACAGTGGCATGTTACGTTCGCAGCAGAGCATTTACACGTCGGCGTGAAACTTCCTGTTCTCTCCGGTCAGTATTGTAATCAGGGACTTCCCAACATGGAAAGTGTAAGTAGAAGTTACAGTAATTTATTTCTACCGCTCAAAAGCTGATCTTAACAGTGTCTCAGGACGATGTGAGCTTTAGGAAAAAAAATCTAAACAAAATTATAGGATTATGAACATGACTGGATTTCCTGTGGAAATCAGGAGACAGCACCATGTCGTGTCCTGCTTACTGTGGACCAAACTCCCATAGATGAGAGAGGACTATTATGGGAATTGAAATTTTTAAATTTATTTATTTATTGACTTATTTACTCTTTGTAAGAAACCGAGTAAAAGAATCAGAAGGTCTAAACCCTCTGTGTGGTATAACCAAAGAGCCATGACGTGCTACAGTTAAAAATGTCATGAAATCTTTGTCCTTTAACAAATTCTTAAGCCATAGTTTTAAAATGACGTTAATTATTCCAGGGAGTATTCTTTCTCAAATTAGTATTATAAGATGTGTGTGGTGTTTCCACCTTTGGAAAAGGAAATTTGTCTTGAGAAGCGTATTCCAAAAGAAAGGGCTCGTGTTAGTGATTCTAAGGTAACCTGTGAGTTTCTGTTTGAGCGTGTTGACCTTTAGCTTAAGACAATGTCTTGTGAGGCATTGGTTTTCACAGGTCCCTCAGGAGGTTCCAAAGGCAGACTTTAGTACCTTGATTTTGAGGTATACATCTGGAATGTGGTCAGTGTCTAAAAAACTGTGGACGGGCAATTTTCTAACAGAGTCAATATAATAATTAAAGAGAGATGTGGAAATAGCTTGTTGCAAGCACTCACCTGTCGTTTATTCACGATGCGTTTGGAGGGAGTTCACTTCATCTGCTAAATGCCAGGTGCTGGGCTGCAGAACAAACAAGACACTGTTTCTGTTCTGGAGGAGCTCATAAACTGATGGAGGACACAGAAAATCCATCAGTTACAGAGGACCGAAGCATGGCACAGAAAAGCAGGGCTCCTTATTTTGGGGAAATGGAGGGAGATAGAGGCCTTCGAACATGAAAATGCCTGCTCATTCTGAAGTTTACGGCCCCTTTTGGCCTAAGTCGATCGGGCTGGGTTAAGCTCACGAGGGGCCCAGAATCCTAAACAACGCCCTCAAAATGTAACGCCCTGTCACCTTTCTCTAGACTAGCATTGTATTATTGTTTGTTATATTTTTTCTTCCCAATTAAAGTGTGGACAGAGAGGGATCATGTGTCACCATCTTTGTATCTCATCATGCTTTTAGTATGTGGCAAATGAGAGACGTCTAAATGCCACAGGAAGGCTAAAGGAATGCGTGTTACCTTGCCAAACAGGAGTCCGGAGGCCCTGTTTCTAGCCCGACTGCCCTTCCCCAGCTGTGATCAGATCTCTCTGAAATCCTTGAATCTGATTTGGATGAACCTGGGATTTTTTTCTAATGAGGCTGCGGAGCTGTACTTAGGTTCGGAAATCAGTATTGCTTTTTAGATTTTCTCAGGGCACTTGCTTAGTGCTTTTTAATATTGGAGTGTGTATTCTGAAGTCAGAAAGTCTTTATTCCCAATTCTAGCTCTGTCTAACCTCCACAGACCTTAGCTTTTCCTTTTGTAACATGAAAAATATATATTATTATATAGAGTTATTTTGAAGATTAAATTAGCTCATGTACAAAAAGTGCCAAATATATTGCTCAGCACTTAGGTGCCAGAAAATGTTAGCTCTCCTCTCTAGTTTGCATGGAGTTATTACTCAGTAGATGACGGTCTGTTTTCCCTTAGGTATTAGCTCAAAGCAAAAGGAGCTGATAAAGTTAGACAGAGTCTGCAGTCTTTTCTCACATTGCACTCACCTGAGAAGAGAAAACAGGAGGGTTGACATTTATATATTTACACACTCCTTCCTAGTTCCAAATTTTCATTATCTATTTCACAAAACAAATTTGCTAGGTATCTACTCTGTGAAAGTCATTGCGTTAGATTTTTTAATATAAGAAGTCTGCCTAATAACACTGAGCAAGGAAATGAACACAGTTTGAGAGTCAGGTTTCAAGTTTTTCGAAACTCGAATCAGGAAATATGCCCTGATGAATACCCATATGCTTTTGGGGATGTCGGGATAGACTGTATGAAATTGATTGTCATAGAAATGAGAGCAGCATATATATGAGAGTAATTTTCTTCTCAGGTTCCTGTCACATCCACTTCACCAACCAATTCTTCCTCCTTGGTCAAATATAAGCTCTTTTCTATAGTTATTTCCTCTACCTACTGGGACATGAAATTGTCAGCCGCATACAAATACCTTCAATATCAGAGATAAAGTGACACATGCCCGAGGAGAGGTGATAGACATATTCCTGTAGGAACTGAGAGACAAGATGTCTGCAGCAGGCTCTTTTCTCTCCTT
>NW_006441953.1:23402242-23434858 GCF_000325575.1 Pteropus alecto | reverse complement strand
TACTGCTCAGGGTCCAGGCAACTTACGCTTTCTCGTGAGCTGGAGCATAGTTAGAGCAAGGTCAGAGGAACATCAGTAAATAACACTGTAGATCTGAAGTGGTATCGCTCTTACAATTTGTCACTCTTTACAAGTGTTTTATTTAAAGACAAATGTAGTTAAAGAAGTCATGAATATCTATCTCCTGGTTTTCTAGTACATGGAAATATTTGTCGAATGCAAAGGCATTCTAATTGAACATTGGATAATTGTACACATGCCATGGCTTCCCTCATTTTAAGTTAAATGAAACTTTAAATTCATCTACTTTCTAAGCTGCTCTTATTGTTTGCTCAAAGGACAAATATATATATTTATAATGTTTAATGTATATATGTTCAATTGAGTTTTTTGCAGACCTGTAACATGCACAGCAACTACAACTTCAGGACTTCTTTGGGTCAAAGGTCACGTGGGATAATTACTTGGTCACTGCTGTGGGCTGAGTTATGTCTACCCCTACCCAGGTTCATATGTTGGAGCCCTGACCCTTAATGTGATGGAGTTTGAAGATGGGAAGTAATTTGGTTTCGATGGGGTCCAAGGGTGGGGCCCTCATGATGGGATCAGTGCCCTAATGTGAAAATATACCAGGGCTTGATCATGCACGTGTGCTCTTCCCCCATGTGAGGACTCAATGAGAAAGGTGGCCATCTGTTTGCCAGAAAGAGGCCCATAACCACAACCAGGACATGCTGGCACCGTTGTCTCAGACTTCCAGCCTCCATACTTGTGAGAACATAAATTTTTGTTGTTTAAGCCACCAGTTTCTGGTATTTAGTTATGGCAGCCTGAGCTGACCAATACAGCCACATACATCATCCCTTCATGTACATAGTTGAAACTGAGCATGGAACTCTGGTTGAGTTACTTTCCAGGGAGATTCAAGGCAAGTACTGCCATTTTTCATGCTGCTTCCCTGTTTATCTGAACAGATAGATGACTTGGTATGTCATGGAGGAGATGCATGGAAAGAGTACATGCTCCCCACATGGCTGGAGTAGGGTGGTTTCACTTAAGAGTGGCTTCGAGCCAACTCTGAGCAACTGTGCCCAGGACTCGGCAGGACACCACTGAGAGAACTGGGCAGGAGCCTTCTTTGTGATTTCTGAGGGAAGCAACGGGTGAGGCAGGGCACAGAGGTCTTGCGCTGGAGAGTCTGAACGATTTAAGCAGGCTGTGGGGCACAGCGGCTGTCGCTGGTTGTCTGGCACCTGACCCTGGGGTGATGAGGGCAGGCAGGCAGGCAATTGTCCGTAGTATGAGAGCCCAGTAAGGAAAAGGTTCGAGGGGGTAGAGTACAGATTGGTTGGTGTTCTATTTCAAAAGCGTGTCCTTTGGTGGAGTATTTCTCCCAACAGGTGTCGAGGGCTGTGCGGGAGGCGGGAGGCCAGGACAGGGTGACTCAGACATATCACTGGGTTGTCCAGAACAAGGTGTGTCCACCCCATGCATGGCGGGCAGATGTTACAGCATCGGATTTACGGAAGCTGGTAACTCTCTTAATACAGCTACACTCCTAATTCCTCTTGCTCTAGTTTTTTTCCATAGAATTTTATCACCCTCTAACATGCCAGACCACGTACTCATTATGTTTGTTCATTACCCGTCTCCTTTAAACTATAAGCTTTTCGAGGATGAGGCCTTTTTTGTCTATTTTATTAACCGATATCCCCAGAACCTAGAACAATATCTAGCATGTATGTGTTCTCAGTACTTATTTATTGAGTAAACACCTTTAACGCTACAATCTATAAAACAGTTGACGTTATGTTCATGTCCCAGTCAAGATTTTGAGATGCTCTACTTTGGTTGAAGATCTCTTTGGACCCTGATCGTTCCTGGAGATGAACAGGATACTCTGTACTCTGAAACAAAAGCTAACAACTTGAGAGATCTCAGTCTTAGCCTATTTAATTTTCAACTTGTTTTTATGTTAATGACAACCTGGACAGAGTTTATGGAAGAATATATTTAATATTCTCGGCTCAAGGTGTCACACGCAGCCTTCTTTGTTAATTGATAGCAATGCTCCTTCACCCTGTGACTATCAGCTTAATGTGATTTAAATCCAGAAGTGCTGTGTGTGTGCACACATGTGCTGTGTGTGATGCTTGTGTCACAGCTGGAAGGAGAAGAGGAGGTGGAGAGTATGTCTTCTTTTCTAGTAAATATTGATGTCCCTTTACATATTTTGAGATGCAATTACTATGCAAGCTATTTAAAAACTCAAAAGCATTATAGTTTTATATTCTCTGGTATATATTAGAGTTTCTAATAAAGGGGCCTCAGAGATACTTAACTTCCTAGTCTTTTCTTTCTGATTTTATATCATGCTCACCTTATTTTATACAATGAAAAAATAGAGATTTGTGTTGTTGATGTTGTTTGTAGTCCATGTTAACTTGTTATCTCACAAACTTACCATTGGGTTTAGACTTTCAAGGGAAATATCAAATTTGATATCTCATTAAAACTGTATGTCTCCTTGGAAAAATTTTCTGGATTTAACTGTATTTCTCATTTTATGTTTAAAAAAGCTTTTCCTTCTATGATAGAATAAGAATAATATTTTAAATGTCTCATGTGATAGGAATAATATGACAAATGTCAAAACATTATGGAGATCAGTCTATGCTAGCATGTTTATTTTTACCACCTGCTTTATTAAAAAAATAATTGAGAACTGAACACTGAGACACAAATTATGAAAACATACTTGGTATGCTTGGAACTAGAGACTTTGTCTTTTGTTGTTAAAATATACTACAAAGATGGAGTATCTGGAGAATTGAAACTCATTTTGGTTTTTCACTGCTCTGCATAATATGTTGAGATACAATGATTGCCAACTGGACCTCTCCCTATGCTGTCTATATTTGTACATCATGCCTTGGGCTAGGCGTGATAATGAATGATAAGATATTATACCAGTTGGTGGCAATGTTGTTTTCATAGCAATGGTCACTTAGTTCAAACCACAAGGCTATGCTTATTTTCCTCTTATTCACTCTGTTGTTTTCAATTTCTAAATTGTGCTACAAGTTATTTCTGGCTTGAAAATGAAGCCAGGTTTTCTATAACCCCCAAATATTTATCTTGTTATCTTTAAATCTTTTTCATTACCGAAGGCAAACCGAACATGAAATAATAAAAAGCAGGATTGTGTGGGCTGAAAAAGCAAATTCTTAAGACTGCAGGAAACTATGTCAAACATTGCCTGGCTTCATCAAGAAATTATACATACAGGCAGTTTTGGATTCGGATTCTCAAATGCCTTTGATCTGGTATTCTGTTTTTGAACTATTACTTAATAAGCAGAGTATGTGATATTTAGTGAAAACTTCCCAGAACATCCATTTTTATCCAACTAAAATCAGAAAACTTTCTAGGATAAGCAATTGATAAAGTTTAACTGTCTAAATTTATTTCATGTGTAGAATAGACAGATGGGATACGATAATACATCTGGTGGCTGGGAATTGAGCAGATACGTTCATTGGCCTAAACTTGTACTAGAATTCTTCACTCTCTGGTTCAGATTTCAACTTGTCAAGAAATCCTTCCAAATTACAGCCTAATTTGAATTAATATTTCCTCGTCAACTGATACTGACTTCTAAAATGCCTTATTCATATATCCACTTTTGTACTCATCACAGCTTGATTTACATCTATTATTTGTGTACACATGTTACTCACATTAGATTTGAATTTAATTCAGCAGAGTTCACTGAATGACAACTGTGTGCTAGCCACACTGCTGGTCATCAGTATTGTGAACTTTGCAAAGTCAGAGGCTAGTCTGGTTTAGTTTTGTGTCCCTCATTGCTTCTGGTGTCGTGAACCATTAATAACTGTTTGTTGGTTTGGATGAAATTAGAACCTTCATCTTTAAAGGATGATGCTGGTGTACTTGTTTCTTGAGGAATGCCAATGAGCAAACCTAGTGTCAAGGAACAAATAGATGAGCCGGTTAACAGAGAGTGGGCTGAGACTCAAACGCCAGGGGTAAAGCAGGTGCAGGAACAGCAAAATGAAGCAAGTGGGTTTCGCAGATGCTCAGGAAAACAATAATAGTAGTAATAACAAATAATGAGCACCACAGTTATTGAGTTAGGGACTGTGCTGTGTGCTTTCTATGAATGAACTCATTTACTCCTCTTAACAATATCCTAAGTGGTAATTATTATTGTTACTCCCCACTTACAGATGAGGAACCTTGTAGATGTTATTGTTTCTTTCTTACCTGAGCTGTATTTCCTTTCTATCCATGCCCCGATTTGGTTCACATACCCACCCCTCTGCAATGCATACCAGATGGTTCCCTGGACACTGATGCTGTCCCCAGTTCTTGGTGAGGCCCCGATTGGTTTAATGGTGACTCCATCCCACGCCAATGAATGTGTTCAGGAATCCAGCTCTGATGCCTGGCCATAGGGACTGGTGCAAGAATAGGCCTGTGACTCGATCAAGCTAAAGGCTTGCTGGGGGAAAGAAGATCGATCCTTTACCCTGACGAGAGGGATCCTTAAAGCAAATATCTCATTTCCTCTCGATTTAATAGTGAACAGCTATGAAGTCAGAAGCTGCTACAGACATTTTGCCATCATGACGCAACCGGAGATGACTTCTGGTCTGACGAGCCAGTGCATTTACTCTCTTTAAATGTAACCTGGATCAAAAGTTTTGTTTTGATTGTCAGTTGCTGCTGAAAGCATCCCTACTGACACAAGCCTGAGGCATCAAAGAGGCTGAGTGACTTTTCTAAAGTCATACACACGGTAAGTAAACGAGCCAGCTTTACTGTCACGTCCACGGGACCAGAAGTCCGTGTTCTAAACACGTTTCCGCCTTGCCTCCCTGTGACCGCCTGGGGAATTCTACATCAGTCTTCTGAGAGTGTGCCTGTGCTTTTGCTGAGCTGTTTTATCTTCCTTAGTAGATGTCCATTTCTGTCACTGTTACAGACAACTTCTCTCCAATGCCGATGTTCTTTCATCCGGACCCTTTTACTGGCCTGCTATCTCTAGGCAGTTTCTTGTCCCCACCGCTAGTGACCAGAGCCGCCTTCTTAAACTCCTGGCTGATGAGAGTAAGCTTCATCTCAGGTGAACGACACACCCACCTGTGATTCCATATCTGTTCAGACACCCCTGTGGTCACATGGACTCAGCTGCTCAGCCTCCTAAGAAATGCCATAGCAGTCTTGATTTGGCTAAGTGTTCATTCTTCCTTGAGACACTGAGATTTTGGCTGATGCCCCTTTTTCTTAGTCCTAAAGATGTCAGATTCCAGAATATTCTCTCCCTTGCCAACCCAGCCTTAACATTCTACACCATGTGATTGAAGTGGAACTTGGCTGGAGCAGTATATTTGTTCTGGTCAAAGATAACCCTTATCTACCACTATCACACAAGGCACCATGTGATTAAAGAACAACAATTGACGTCTACAAAAATTAAGTTAGTATAAAAAATAAATTAATCCAAATCTCATTGACAAAAAGAAGAAAAGACGAGAGAAATTAATACAATGGATGAGACTCCCATATCTTATTTTAAACAAGCGTCTAAGAACTCACAATGGTTATGTCCTCCCTCTGTTTCTAAAAGTTTGTGCTGGCTTCTTTCAAGATTTGGAGTTCTTGCTCGGTGAATTTGAAAAATGGAGACACGAATAGCTAGCATATTGAATTGCCTCAAGGACATAATGAAGTTATCTTGGCAGATGCATCAAATGATAGTTCTTAGGCAAAAATCAGGAAAATAATCCATTGTTTATACAGTATTGCCAAGAGTCACATCTTTTAAAATTTCAAAGGAGAAACTAACCGCCTGGAAACCTTGATAAATGTATGTTGACATCCTAAAAAAGAGTGGCCATCCAATTACTTCCATACTATATCAGCTGAACCAGGAGATGAAAAGCATATGGTTGGAAAGTGACCCCGAGTTCATGAGGCCTTTGACTGTTTCTAAAATATTTGATATTAATATCCTTTTTGAGTTCGCCTCGAAGTATTTTCTTTCAAAAAAGGGGGGGGTGGGGATTAGCCCAAGGTAGAGTCAATTCAGATCAAATACACAAATGCATTCATCAGAGGTTTCATTCATTCAGTCGGTCAGTCAGTCAGTCAGTTAATCAGAAACCCTGAAAATACTTATCGGGCACTCACTTTACTACAGACTCTGTGTTAGGCAAGCTATTGCAAATCATTTAATGACTGAGTCTCACAGTCCTCCACCGAGAAAAGGGAACATAGTTTTCTGTTCTATAAGATTTGTTTTGAAGGTAAAAGATGAGAAGTAAAATAGAAACAGCAGAGTAATGGGTACGGAGTGGGTCAATCATAGATGTTAGTTAAATTTAATTTCCTTGAATTCATCACGAGGGGTGAATGAGACAATGTATGTGAAATGCTTTTTATACAGAGATGTTCAAATCTTTTTTTTTTTTCTAGATAGGATTAGTGTCCAGGCGAGAAATGTGAGTAAGAAGGGAGTGCAGAGATTATCTGAATCAAGTCCACCTTTTTGATTAGTAAATTCATGTATACCTAAATCATTTAAAATAAGAAATTGCATCATTTATAGATAAACTGAGGCCCCGAGGGCAGACGGGCTCAGGTAAACATGGTTTGCTTGGCAGAAAGCAGAATAACTGCCTCCCCGTAGCCCAGGCCACTGCTCTTTCTCTGTATTTCTTTTAGATGAAATTGTTATGGTAATTTCATTGTTATGGTAGTTTTTACTTTTATTATTTTCCAATGGCGAACATTTAGAGTATGTGTATTACATAGATATATGTATATAAGATATTCAAATATCTTATATTGGTTATGGTACCTCTAACCTTGTAGATAGATTCAACTACCTCTAGTTTAAAACACTCTTACTGTATGGAGGAAAAAGGGTAAAAATATTCCTTGAGCAATTGCAAGGAGCCAGGCGTTTAATACCTATCAATGAAATACTATAGCCATTCCTGTTTTACAGATGCAAAGACAGGCACAGAGAAGCTAACATACTGGTCTATGTTTACATAGCTATTTATTGGTAAAGCTCAGGTTTGAATCCAAGAGGTCTGATCCCAGACCCTTTCTTCACTTCTAAAGAAAACGAAAAAATGGCACCAACCTGTGCAAATCAGCTAGGATATGGGTTCTAAGGTAATTTTGGGGATAATTCCTGTATTCTCACCCAGAGTTTTCCTTGGCAACCCTTCAACTGACCTGTAACGGCACCAAGGTCCTTCCTGGGACTCCTTAGTCATGTTTGGACAGAAGGGGGATGGGCATGGTGAGTTGGCTTGGCTGTCTATCCAAGTTCACAGGTGACCTTGAACTGGAGTGGGCATGGCTGAGGAGTGATTCGTGATCTAAGAAATATACAGAGAAGAATGTTGTATGCAATAGGAGCCCATATTCAGTCCGTTTAGTTTAAAGCAGAAGAATCACACCGATGTAATGGAAATTCAATGCAATGTAATGGAAATTCCACCTCTAACATGGTAGTATACCCCACTGCTGACAATGACAATCAAAAAAATGTGTATGCAGTTCTTCCAAGAGTCATTTTTATGTCAACTATTCATTCATCTTAAATATCTTTTATATTCCCTTGGTAAGTAATGAATGTTCTTTGTGTCTCGACCGGCTGTTTCGCCTAATCAGCTTTCTCGGACAAGTGGACAGAAAACATTTGTTGAATAGCCTGTGATAAAAGCTGTCAGGAGTGGTCGAGAATGCCTTTCTTGCTTACTTTATGCAGCCATGGAAGAAATTAGATATGCATGTCATACTGAGGGCATCTCATTTTGAGACTTAACTGGTGCTTTTGAAACAATACTAATTTTCTAATTAGAATCTACGTAAACCATGGAGCTCCTTATGAATGAAAATCAGACATGGCTTGCATTTAGATGAATCCCATGAAGGCAGGATTAACAATACACAGGGCGAAGGAAACTGATGCCAGCTGTAGTCTTTTATACAGAGAGATGAGATGCCGAGGAGGAAATGGTTGGCTCTCAGCGCGGTGTTTATGCCCCATCCAGTACATCTGTGTTTGGATTTTTATATGTTCTTCCTTTTGGAGTTGATGCCAGTGTTCCATTTCACATCAGCATCTATTGATTCACAGTAAAGGCACCACACTTATTTGATGTTTTGGTCGTGCAGTTGCAGTAGGGTTGTTTATTAGCTTGTCAGTTTCATTCAGATTGTTTTTTTTTTTTAAAAATTCAGTGACTTCCTTCCCACTTTACAAAACAGATTTATCACAAAATGATGGACTGGAGATAGGATTCAAAGTTTACTTTTATACCATTTGTATTTTCTTGATTGGCTTAAAGACTGGGATATTATATTACGATTGTATTATTTTTCTTTCCCCAGAATATGTCAGAATGATCAGGCTTTGTATGTATCTCTAAATAATTCTGGGGCTAAAAGGTCACTTAGGAATTATCTAAGCCCACCAACAGCATTTGACAATGAGAAAATTTAGACTCAGTTAATTTAAAATAGGAGTCACAAATTCAGATATTTGCATGATAGAGGCAGGTATCCTCTAGAGGCATAAGACAATAGGACTAAACTACTTACATTTCAATCAAACTTAGCCGATTTCACATTCTTTTTCAAAAACTGAGTAGTCTCAACATTAGGCTACCATTGGGAGGCAGTGTACCTTAAAGGTTTCCCCTGATTTACATCTAGCATCTGATATGTGAGCCCCTATTGGGAAGCCAGGGTTAGGACCTGTTCTAAATCTCGAGGCCAGACCCTTTCCACCACACTGGGTGCCTTTGCCCATTTTCTAACTTCCCGGGCTGCTTCTTTATTTTAATCACATCATCTGTGTTGGTGAGGACAAATTACATCGAAAAGTTTTTGTGGGGAGCAGCAGTCAGGCAATTATACAAATGTTTGGAGGAAATATTTTTATTTTTCATCTCAAGTGTTATGCATATATGTATGCATGTGTTTCTGTGCATGTGAGTGTGTGTCTATGTATACATGTCACTGTGTACGTGTGTGTGTGTATCTGTGTATTGGTTCTCATCTTGGCTCATGAACTAGATTTCTTCCCTGTGTTACCTGCTTGATTGTGGAGGCACAGGTTTATAGGCTGCTATAGTTTTCTTGTCCATATGCTTTGGAATGGTTCTTTTCCCAGTTCGTTATGGGGCGTTCCCTATTTATTGTGACCTGCTTAAAGCAGTGAATGCTCTTGGAGCCTTTCTTTAGCACCATAGATTAGCCAAAGGATATTTACAGAAGAGGTAGACTCTAGAGTTGACAAAAAGCAATCTGTCATGATTTTCCCCTGATTTCTCACCAATGCCTAGTTAAAAATTGGTGTCCTTAGTAGACACCAATGAATTTTTGGCTGCTTATTTTGTACTGTTTTTGGCAAATAGCAAAGGGTTAGTTTTGATATAATTTAATGACTTTCACCCTAATTATAGTGAAAGATACTGTGATGGAAAGGAACCAGAATGCATCACAGATGCACTATGCTTTTTTCTTATGCGTGAAAAGCTTCTCTGGCAGTTTTTGTCCCAGAACCAGTCTTTAATCTTCCAGGATTCCAGAGAAAGCATCAGAACCCAAAGAGGAAAGGTTTATAAACTGGGCATTTGCAGAGGGAATTTGTGAGACCTTGAAACTCACATAAGGATAGAAACAATCGCTTCATCTCTGCAGAGAGAGACTCACCATATTCTTAAAGAAGGATTCATTGCTGGTTGATAGTGAAACCTACATGTGTGTGTTGTAATGTTCAACTTCACTGTTTAGTGCAGTCAAGTAATAGGGTTTTTTTTGTTTATGTCTTTGAACTTGAACTATAAGTAAATAAACCTTATTCAAATCTCAGTCAGGAAAAGTCCTAGTTATTGAAACTAGCTGAATATTGGCTATATAAAAAGTACCACGAGTGACCAAGAGACATTTTGGTGCCCAAAACAAAATGACCAGTCCCTGAGTGTGTCCTCCCACACCATGCCCCACCTACCTGGTAGAAAGGAAAGGAAGAGGAGGATATTTAGTGGATGTGCCATGTTACTCTGATATGTTTCCCACAATAGAACTACATTTGATGATACTCAGCTTACTTTTTCTGCCACTTTCAACCAAGAATCAATAACTTGAATTTCTGTAGGGCTGTGCAATTTGCAGAGCTCCTTCATATACCTTATGACAGCTTTTCCGACCAACGGCCATGCAGGTGGAATCATCCTTACCTGACAATTGTAGAGAAAATAGAAGTAGACGTTTATGAAAGTGCAAGTATGAAAAACAAAGATTCTTCCATGGTGGCTGACGATGCCGAGGTCATAAATGTGACAGCAATAATCACAATTTCCTGAAAGAGCAAAGCTTGCTAGTGGCAAAGCTAGAACTGTATTAATGGTTTTCTGGTTTCAAAACTGGTATCTGTTCGGTAAGTGTTCATTGAATATTTATTGTATGACGGTCAATGTCCTGGTGGCTTAGGCTACAAGTGTAAATAAGACATGGTTCTTGATTTCAAGGATCTCAAATCCAGTGGGGGAGACAGTAAAATATGCAAGCAATTACAACATAGAGTGTGGTAAGTGCTCTCAGAGAGCCAAGTTCAGGGGGCACTGGGAGAGGGAAGCAGCACCTGGCACAGATTTGAGGGGTAGTAACCTCTTTCGAGAGGAACCACAGTTAGAATCTAAGTTCTAAAGGACATATTGACATTTTCTAAATAAAGCAAGATGCGTAAGACATTAGGAACAGTAGGGGGTGCATGTGCGAGGACCCAGAGGTGAGAAAGAATGTGAACTAGAAAGAGAATGAGTGAATACGTCCACCTGGCAATGAAATTCAGTCTCACTGGAGCAGAGATTGAGAAGTACGAAGTGATGAGAGACCAGGCTGGAGGTATTAGCAGGGGGCCTTGTTTGCTGTACCCTTTCTCTCTCCAGCATACTTGGCCACATCTCTGAGCATGTGAGTCAGGCTGCCCCACACCTCTAATTAGGGACACCCTGTTATTCCTGGTGCCTAAATGTAGCCAGAGCTGCTAATGGCCTTCGATTTGACCTTTGGCTTTTGAAGGAGACAGAGTCTTGAAGACTGTCAGAGGAGTCATCGACTTTGACTTACAGGGAAGCGCAGCTGCAATTAGTGAGCCGTGGGCACTTGGCAAAGAGAAATCCCTCTGCTGACAGGGCCTAGCTCTCCAGAAGGCATTAGCCCTATGCTGCTTGCCAAGCTTCTTTAGGCATCGGATCCTGGAAGGTGAGATGACTTGTCAGGGGATCCTGGGAATTCAGTGTTAGGTGCATACATCATAATCCACCTATAGGCTTGTTTTATTGAGACGGGCTTGCTTTATGAGAGGGATACACTTTCTAATATTTCTGTGGCTTGACTTAAAACTCAATTTTGTTAATCCTCTTAGCTAGACTCAATTGGACAGAATGATATGGCTGATTAAATACAAGGTCAAGCACTATATGTTGCTTTAAATTAGCTATTTCCGAGTTCGCAAGATTCTACACGTAGCTGCAGAAACATAGCTCCTAATAGAGGGAGACTGTATTGGGTTAATATTCAAGACACATTTATTGAAACACTTTCGTAGACTAGAGCTCTGATCCACCATGGATGACGAGTGACACATGACAATTCCCAGGGGTATATTATTTCTTTCAGGAATATTTTCACCAAAGATCAGAGGAGACTCCCTTCTTGTCAGGCCACATATTAGTTAGCATTTCCTTATAAAATGCAGTGAGTAAAAGTTTCAGTTTTTTTTCCTTATTTTATTTTTAAAAATTTTTTTATTATAGTAACATTGGTTAATGAAATCTAGTAAGTTTCAAGTGTACAATTAAACAGTAAGTCATATATTTTGCATTAAGTCATATGTTAGTTTTTTTTTTAAAAAAAATATTTTATTTGTCTTCTGTTTAAAAAAATAGTAAAAATAAGGTTTTACCTGCACTGGTTTCATTTTCTTGCGAGATCCTCTTTCAGAATGGCTTAGATGGTGTTGTGGCTTGAATTGTGTCCCCCCCAAAGATATGTTGAAGTCTAACCCACAAAACCTCAAAACATGACCTTATTTAGAAATAGGGTTGTAACAGAGATAGTTAATTAAGAAGAAGTCATACTGGAGTAAGGTAGGCCTTGACCCAATGTAAATGGTCTCCTTACGATAACAGCGGGGAGAAACACATAGAAGGAAAACTATGTAAAGATGGGAGCTAAGATTGGAGTGACATGTCTACAAGCCAAGCAATGCCAAGGACGGCCAGCCCTCAGCAGAAGCCCAGAGACAGGCATGAAGCAGTGTCCCTTAGATATCTCAGAAGGACCCAATCCTGCTGGCACCTTGATTTGGGGTTTATAGCCCCCATAAGTCATAAATTTATGATGTTTCGAGGCATCTCGTTTGTGGCACTTTGTCATGGCAACCCTAGGAAACTGAGACAAATGATCTGAACTGGAAACTCCTTCCTCACAACTGCCCGGGTTAGGGAGGGTGGTCTTGAGCACCATGGATGGGACCCGGCCCCTGTCTGTCTTTCCTGACATGAATTGTCTCTTTTTTAATAGGATATTTGACATGGTGGCTATCCAGTTAGAAACACCTTTTATATTTAGGGCACTGGGAAATGGACTTCTAGTTCTGAAACAAAATGTTACAAAATAGAAAGCACTAAAAAATTTTTATGATGTCATATGACTGCATAATAGCTCTGGCTCATCTGTTATTGTCTCCTCTTGTGATAATGTATGATGAGAATTAGCTTCTGGGACTCTGATGTTCTTGCTCTTCTCTACCATGCTGTCTCCATGACAATTCACCAAGACCATGTGATCACAGGTGAAAGAAAAAAAATCCCAGGACAAATAGCCAAGGCTACAGCCTCCCAGGTAGCATTGTCCAAGGGTCCGTGGTATATTCTGATCCTCAATCTTCCTACTTATTGACAATGGATGGGCAAGGCATGGACAATTTCTTGTATTTTACAGTTTTCCAAGGCAGAACAAGAGACGACAGTTTATGTTAGTTTGGTAACAGCACTGAACTAGTAAGTGATGACAGCCAGTAGATTGTCATAAGGTTCTAGGATACCCTCTTTGGCACTGTTACCCAAGCAGCACAGAGTCCATCAGTCACATGTATTAATTTGGCTTTGACTTTGTGTTAAATTTTGCCTTTTTGTTGGCTTTATTTAATTTCCAACTACACACCCACTCCTTGGATTAATTTGTTATATTGTGCTAGATAAAAATATTCCTATTTAGTTTAATTTAGATAATGATAATCTAACCATTGAGATAGACCTCAGTTTACCACAGCCTGATAATGTTTGTTCGTCGTGAAACAAATGTCATACACTCCTCTTTAGGCACAATGTTGTCCTTCAGCCAATGGGGTGGTTTGAGTAATTAGGTCCTCCAAGGCCACAGAGGACACAGCCTTTACATGGTACTTGTGATAACATTAGTTGGTTTAATTAAATTGTGACACCAAATTCATTGTCCTGTTGTTGCAGTTGTCCAGCCTTTTTACACTGTTGGAGCAATGTTCTGATGTGGTACCCACTCTTTCTTAGAGCAGACCCACGTAAAAGAACCTTATGTGAACTACAAGGAGACAGAGGAAACAGAGAAACTAATACAAGCTTATTCAACTGTGTTGGGTAGCAAGACCACAGGTTGGTTTTGGTTTTGGCAGGTCAGTAGTTTATCCACAAAATAAGAGAAGTAATAGCAGAATGAAATGTCTTTTGGTACATTGAGCCTCGGGCAAGGTAACCATGCAATCGTGTTATAACACTGGGAAGCAGTCTGCACTGTTCACAATAAGAAGTGGTTTTCATAATTTTGGAAAACTTAACACCCAAGAGTGTTAAAGGCTATTATGAACTGGATATTTGTGTCCCCCCAGCATTCATGGGTTAAAATTCTTACCCTAATGTGATGGTATTTGGAGGGGGGGACCTCTGAGAGGTTTAGGTCACGAGGGCAGAGTCCTTATGAATGAATTAGTGCCCTTATATGAAGAGACAGATGAGCTTGCTGGAGCTCTCTGCTCTCCACCACGTGAGGATACAAGGGGAAGACAGCCACCTGCAAGGTAAGAAGCAGGATGTTACCAGACTCCAGATCTGCCAAGACCTTGATCTTGGACATCCCAGCCTCCAAAACTTTCAGAAATAAGTTCTGTGGTTTAAGCCATTCAGTCTGTAGTTTTTTGTTTGTTTGTTTGTTTTTCCTGTTATGGCAAGTGGTCTGAATTCACTGAGACAAAGATTTATTTTTCAAAGGATGAAGCTAAGGCTGCTGGCATTATTAAATTTATAATTTTAGCGTTTTTGATTTTTGAGCTTTACAATATGTATGTTCTCCCATTTAGTGAGTTTTTGTTTTTCTTACATCTTGCTTGCAATATGGAGGTTAAGGGAAGACTATCATTTTGTAGTTATGGTGCTGTTTTCATGTGTCATACAAAAGGAGATTTGAAAATCAGAAAGCATCAGTTCAACTCCAACTCTGCTATTTTCTAAGTGTGTGTCCTTGGGAAAGCTGACCTTTGTGCGTTTGATTTTTCTTTATGGGTAAGCCAGAGTTTGCTAGAGTAAAACCTTAGTTACCTGGAATCCAAGCTCCTAGCGCTGGATCTAATTTATCAGTCCTGCTTGGGGTAAGCAGTAATAACCAGAAGCAGCAGGATGTAGCACTGGCCTTTATTACAGATAAGAACTATGAAAACTGTCTTCTATTGCAGAGAAGGGCAGTCACTAGAAAGGGTCAAAATCAAAGGAAACCTAAGTGCAGTAGAATCTGGCATAAGAAATCCCTTCCTTTAAGACATAACATTTATTCCCTAAAGAAACAAGGGACTATAATGAGACAGAAAAATATTTTTTCACATATTTTTGGTCAGCTGGAGATACACACCATTTACACAGTTTTATATGCTGTTTCATTGTCTTCTATGACAGTACCTTTCTCTGGTGTCATGTATATCCATTGAGTCTCTGTTGCTCCTTTTTTTTAAATTTTTTTAATTCTTCTGAGTTTCTCTCCCTTTAACTGGCTGGTATATGGTAGAGTTCCTTAGACCTGGGCCTGTACCTTATTCTCACCCAGTGGGAAACCTCACATACAACCATAGTTTTAATCATCACCATATGCCAAGAACTCCCAAATATAAATCCCCAAGTCCTGACCTTTCGTTAGTTTCAGATCTGTGTATCCAGTTGTCTGTTTCACATCTCCATCTGGATGTCTCAAAGCCACCTCAAATTGAACACGTCCAAAGACAAATGGCTGGTTGTCATCAGCAAACCTGGATTTCTTTTTCTAAACACTCTCCTCAGTCAGTGATGCTTCTTCCTTCCATCAAGTTGCATAAATGAAATGTTAGAGTCTATCCTGGAAGCTTTCTTCCCATCTTGAATTCACCTATTTCTCTATATTTCCACCATTATTTTTCTATCCAAGCTGATGCCATGTCTTGTTTGAACTACAAAAATATCAAGTCTCCATCTATTTTTGCCCCTCCCAATCCAATTTATATTTTATAGCTGAAGTGATCATTCTAATATGTAAATCTGAATAGCAACGTACCTTTTGCTTCCAGTGGGTGGATGTGCATATGATAGAGGAATAGACTCTTTCCTCACTCTCATCTCATTGTCCAGTTTCCTGATGCTGTTCTCCATTGGATGAACAAATCTCAAAGCTGGAAGGCAAGGGAGCCCATAGATGGAGTTCTTAAAGTCCCACCTTCTATGGCACAGGGTGTGGTGAAGAGTAGGAGGCTGTTTGTATGTTTATTATTTGTGCTACAATAATACTGTGTTATTATTAATTACAAACTCTTAGTGATATAAAATAAGTGGCTTTTATTTAGCTCACAGATCTGTGGGTTAAGTGGAGATTGACTGACCTAGACTAGGTTTGGCTGAGACTCTGCTGATCTTGGTTGTATTTGCTAATACATTAGGAAGTCAGCTGATCATGGCCGGACCCAGCTAGACAGTTGAACTTTGTATCATATCTTCTTCATCTTCCTCTTGAGGCCACCTTGGGAATGTTCTTATAATGACAGCAGAAGCTCAAGAGAATGGGTTAGAAACCTATAACTTTTCTTAAGGCCTAGGCTCAGAACTGGCATGCCACAACTTCTGATGTATTTATCCAATGAAGTCAAGTGACTAAACCCAAAATCATGGTGGGAAAATATACTCCACCCCTTTCGTGGGAGGTAATATAAAGTCGCATAGCAAAGGGCACAAATACAGAGAAGGGTGAAGATGTGAGGCAGGAAAGGATTCTGTGAAGGTAGCACAGTAGGAAGTACCAGGAATCTGACTCTCCACCTGGACAACAAACGTACTTGCAGAATCTGTCTAGTATAATTATTTTGGAATTCTGGAGTGTATGGAAGCTTGCGACTTCCAGGGGGAAGATTTGAATTGTAAATGTATTTACCAAGGAGAGGGAATTAAAGTTGTGTCATCAGAGAGGTAGTGCGTGTGCCAGGGGTGCTCGTACAATGGCCTATTGGTCCTTTCGGCTTCGGTGTTTTCAGAAATCAGTATAGCTGTACTACGGAGAATAGTTATACTACAGAGAATAGTTTGCTAATAATAGTTGCATAAAAGTTCTTTACAGTGACTCCTAAAAATAGCTATGATTTAATTCTAATTATGTGGGTTTTATTTAATAAACATTTTGGTATATTAAGCATTTGCTTATTATGACATGATAATGGAGATCAGATTATAGGCAAAGTTTTAAAGAGCTAAAAATCCAGGTTAATGTAACTCTAAAAATTATTGTGTCTCTAGTAATAAAAAAGATATAATAATTTTTCTGAACTTTTACTATGTGCTAGGCTCTGTTCTAAGTGGCTTACAAGCGTCATCTCATTTAAACCCACAAACCATGCTACGAGGTGATTACCGTCATCACTCTTAATTTACAGTGAAGAGACCGAAGCTCAGAGAGGTGAAGCTACCTGCCTAAGTCTACACAGCTGGCACACGACGAAGCAGGGATTTGAACCCAAGTCTAGAGAGCAAAACTCTTAAACAATAAAGAATATAAACTGAAAGGGGTATGAGTGGAATTTTTCTTAGAGCTTTTGGAGAGAGTATGGCCCTGCTCACACCTTGATTTCATACTTTCTGCCTCCAGAACTGTGAGAAAATGAGTGATGATTGTTTTAAGCTGCCCACTTTGTGGTAATTCGTTCTGGCAGCACTAGGAAACTAATACAGGCAGCTTGACAAAAATAGAAGCATGAGTCCAGTAATCAAGATTTTCCTACAAGTCGAGTAGAGGAGAAGTTGAGGACTTAGGAGCCAAATATGAAGTTTATGAAGCACGATTTTCAAGGAAGTTTACAGAGGCCTGTAATATTGAATTTCTCAGTTTAAACTAGATAGTCATTCTTCAATCCAATGAGGTTTTATGTGTAATCCTGATAGAGAGCGATATGTCTCTTTGTTAAGTTAGTGTTTCGTTTCACGTGTAATTCGGTATGAGCATGGGCATTGATTCTCGAGTAAGTTCTATAGTAGAGATTAACAATGGCTTTGTTTCATGCACACTTTGGTGACCATGGAAAACAATTACCATAGGCCAAGACATCAGTGTCATTGCTGTCAGGGCTCCAGCACAGAGACAAGAGCAAGGTGACACTGAGCCATGAGCAGGGTAAGTAAGACAGGGTGGCTTGCTTCTGTCCTTGGCTGTGCTTAGCAGTCCAAATTCAGTACCACAAGCACACCCATCAAGGGGCATGAACAATCCTGGAGCCCTTAATGGGTCAGATCAGAGGAACGAGCTGGGATAGAGGTTTAGAACGTCAGGAGCCCATCCAAGAACTGGGAGTGGGAATCATACCAAAATTGTGAATCAGATTCTTTTTAAATCTCCTGATTTTTAAGTATTGTCAACAAATTCAAATTATATAACACTGTGGAGAACATGGGGGGCTTTTTACATCAATGTGGACCATGGAGAGTCCTCTGAAGACATTTTTTCTACTTGAGTCTAAGGGCAGCAGGACTCAGGGAGTGAATGTAGAGGGCAGAACTAGGTAAGGATTTTAATTGTCCTCATCTGCAGGTGGCATTCTGTGGTACAGAGCTGGGCTCCACTAGGATATGTTAGCATAGTTAGGGTAAAGAAAAACAAAACAACAAAAATGAAACAAACAAACAAAAAATACTCTCAGTACCAAAGATTGGATCAGCAGGGACTAGTCTAACTGCCTATCCACAGTCCCTGAGTTTAAGGGAGGCTGAGTAAACTGTCTTGCCCTGTTCCCCTGAAGTTTGAGAATTTAGACAGTACAAGCCTGAACTGCTTTTATATCCATTCGTTATTGTGGTTGGAGATTTTAATATCCTGCCAGAATTATTTTTCACTTAATTAGGGTTAAATGATGCTGAAACATAGGTGACTATTATCATTATCCACAATAGGAAAAAAAGGCTGAACAGTAGGGACTGGTGATTGAGATGAAATGTGGAAAACTTAGCTCTTAGAGTTGTACTGTCCAGTAGAGTAGCCGCTAGCTACCTTTGCTCATCTTCATGAAGTCGTGAAGGAACGACTAGTAGGTGTTGAGCTCTTGAAATTTGGCTAGTTCAAACTGAGATGTGCTATTGGTATAGATACATACCGGAGTCCAAAGACATTACAAAAAAAAATAATAATAAGGTAAAAAATATCATTAATATTTTTATGATGATTGTATGTTGAAATAAAAATATTTTGCACATAAAGAGTAAATGAAATACATTATGAAAATTATTTTCAACTGTTTACTTTTACTATTTTTAATGTCGTCACAAAATTTAAAGTTACATGTGCGTCCTGTATTTGTGGTTCACATTTATTTTTATTGGATAACACTACCTCAGAGGATCATGAGTTAGGTAGCCATTTGATATGCATCAAAAACCTGAGTTTTGTTGCTAACATTTCACTTGATAGCTGAATAAGATAGTGTCATGTAGACCCAAGAAGTGTTTATTTTTCAAAAATTAGGCAAATAACATGACCTCACGACACATGACTTTTACAGGATCTGTGTTTTTTACAAATATTTGTTCCAAGTACTTTGGGTCAAATGCAGGAACATGGGGTAGCCGATGAATGCCTGTCAAAGCAATCTTCACTTAGATGAGAAAGTATAATTCTAAATCATAGCAGAAATTATAGTTTACACGCTGCATTAGCCATCTTAATCTGCATAGTATATTTTCTATAATGAATTTTCATGTGATAACAACAAGTCCAGATGTAGCATTTAGATGATCAGTAAGCTTTTAGATCAATTTATTATGAATAAAACAGGCATTTATCTCTTCCTCACACAATTTAATTTGCATTCCCTTTCTAAAAATCTTAAAAGCCCTATAGAGAGAACTGTAATGGACATTAAACCTATTCAAAGTAGTGAGCATTTAGTTTCCTCATGTAACATGGTTGTCCTTGGAATACAAATGGAGACATTAATTTGGAAAGAAAGTATAAATTTTGCTTGGTGATGAAGGAAATATTTGAGTTTATGCTATTCAGGCAAACAAAGAATCATTTGTCAGAAAATTATTGCTTCTAACAAGAAATTCAAATATTGTCAATTTGAATTTAAATTATAGGAAGGATTGCTATATCCATTGAGGAAGACGAGAGTTTAAATGAATGACATTACTAAGATATGCATAATGTTCTTAGCATTATCATATATATGTATATATGACATACATATATTTACTATTGGTGTGTATGTATTTGTAATTGTCATGATCCAATGGCATTTGTCAAATGTCCTTTATGTGCTTAGGTGATGTTAGAATAATGGAATTATGAGCTTTTAGGGCCGGCATGCAGAGGACCTGCAGTCCAGTGCTCTGGCCAAAGTCACACTGAAGTCCTTTCCAGGGGACTGCTGTCTGGACGCCTCTCTGTTAGATGTCCAGCCACCAGGAATTCACAGGTTCATGCAGTAAATTCACGTTTTACCATCTCTTGACACTTTCAGACATTTCCAGTTGTTAGCCATGGTCTGCGTTACCCAGTTTTAAAATCTACTTCCCTAAAACTTATATATTTAGGGAAGTATTTCTTGCTGCCAGATGTGCTTCATTCGTAGGAGTTCATAGAAACACTCAACATGAACTTTTGAATGAATGATACTAAAAAAATTATAAAAATTCATCTTAACATATCATCCTACTTATTCAGGTAATGCAATATTCTGCTCTGTTGTTTTAAGGCTATGGCTTGAGACGGGTTTATAGTTTAAGGACATAGTAGGTAATAATTTGGGCTAGGGAGTAGAATGTCTTAGATTAAAATCTCTTAACATTTCCACTGGTACATTGACATGGGGCAGATTATTTAACTTAGCTCAGAGAATCTATGCTTTTATGTATTCCATGCATTGGCATCTGGAGTCAGACCTCATTTATTATAAGTTATTCTAATTTTAAACATTTGGAAGGTAATAATCCAAACTCCTCACCTCACCCAAATACCAGGTCAAAAAGATCTGTAGAGGGTAAACAAAGAAAAAAGACAAAGTACTTACTCTCAGGGAACTTGTCATTAAGTTGAGAAGATAAAAGATATTCGCGTGGAAAGATAAGTGATTGGCTTGTAGAGGAGGAATGATACGAGGGAGGCAAGGTGGTTAAGAGCATGGGATCTGGAGCTAGGCTGCCTGAGTCACGTTCCCACTTCCTTGCCTGCTAACCGTGTGTCTTGGGCAAACCACTGAATCTTACCGAGTTTCATCTGTAAAACGGATATAATAAAAGTACCTTAAGGCATTCTGAGAATTAAATGGCGTAACACATGTGATGTCTGAACAGTGCAGATGATATAGTAGACCTTCATTAAATATGTATCACATATATACTCACATGCACCTACAGGGGTGGAGGGGAAAGAATATTTGTAAGCAGCGAAGGGCATGAATAAAAGAAATGAAAGGTCCAAGCGTAGTTACTAATTGTCAGATCCTGTGGGGAGCCACTGTGTTTATGCCAGTCTTGAGGGAGCGCTCTATTCTTTGGTGTATTCCAGAAACACTTGTGCCCACGTAATACATAAGTAAGGAATGGATGTTTCCTAAAGATGTCATGGAGAGATGTAAAAGAGGATTCATGACACTTCATATGACCAAACTTCACGAATCTCATTTTGAACCACTCTGTCATTTTCCTAAAATCTCTTTTCTGAGGCTGACCACCTCCTCTCTTCCCCAAGGCGAATCTTCCACGGCTTCTCCAACAATACTCATTCCACCACCATCCTCCTCCTAGTGGGATACCCCAGTATCCCACCTCAACCCCATGCCCCATACGCTTCTTGTTTGTAGCCTCACACTCACCATTCATTCTGCTCAACAGAATCTGCCTCAGGAACTACTCTCATTATACACAGAGGAGGCTGCTAGATCATTCTTCCCCTCCAAAAAGCTAGTCAGTGTAGGAAAGTGATCTCACCTGTCAAGCAATGTCAGAGGGCTAATGTTGCATAAGAATGCCTGACAAAGGTGATTGGACTTTATTCTCTAGGGGCAAGAAACAACTGCAAGATTTTGAGTCAGGGAAATAAGAGAATAAGCAAGATGTTTCTGAAGAGACAGGAGTTTCTGCGATTTGACCTTGAAAAACCTGCTTTGTTTGATTTCTCCAACTTTACAGGGTGGAGAAAACTTTGAGTTTAAAAGTGATTCATTCTTTCCGGATTAGAAATCACAAATATTCAAGGAGCATACCAGATATCACAACATCATTTAGAGCCAGAGCTGAGATAAAAATTATAAGTCTCAGGATCCTGGAAGGCATAGAGAACATGCTCAAGAGTGAAAGTCTTTCACTTCTGAATTGACGTTTTCATGAATAGCTAGAGCGATGAGGATTTTCATGACTTTTCCTTCACAGTGTGCCAGTCAAGGATGAATTCATTGCGTTGCTCTTTTTTGCAAGGCTTTCATGAGATTTTCCCTTTCCTTTGGAGTCTGACCTCTGTCCCTGCTGTCTTCTCTGCAAGCCGTCTTGCCTTTCTAGGGAGAAGAATTGGGACGAAGAAGAGCAAGGCCAGCACCTTTTCTGTGCTGAGCTAGGCTGACACATAGGTAAACACCTGGGAGCTAAATGGTCTGAGTTTTACAGATTACTGGGTTAGTATTTGGAGATGCAAAATAACCTTTTCTGGAGAAATGGCTGAATCTACATCTAGGGTTACCCATTTGGATGATTGAACTGTTTTTAAAAATGTAGGAAGTGAATACTATAAAAGTCAGGATAATAGTTAAGGGGTGATAAGAAGAGGAAGAGGCTATGGTAGAGATACGGCCTGTGAAAGGGACTTTTCAAACAGGGCAAAGGCTGTTTCTTGCCCTGGATGGTTTCCATGTAACAATTAATTAAGCTACACATTTTATTTATGTGATTATATGATTATATTTATATAATGTGATTATATTATGTGGTTATATGATTATATTTCACAATAGAAAGATTGTGAAATTTATCCAAAAATCATCAGAGTGTTGGTGGTGTAGGTAGGATTCGAACACAGCGATGATTCCACAAGGACTCGGAAGTACCCTGCCATTCCTGCGAGTAAAAACCCGGAGCTAATTACTAATCACTTTGGCCAATTAAAGTTTAAGGAAACCCCGTGGAGGCTCCTTATCCCCTTTCTTCAATTTCTAATTTGATTTCAGAGACGCAGGATAAAAACTATTAGGAACTTGAAGAACGATCAGTAACTCCACCAAATTACTAACCTTGCACACAAATGTAAACAAAAATGTCACATGCTAGAGATTGCTTTTTGAGTAAAATGACAAATAATATTCAATTATAGTCCAATACCATTGATTTTATTAGGCCAGGATGTTAAACATTTTATTTGTATTCTGCTGGGTCTTTAGTTACTTCATGATAAGGGGATTTAAGCGGCTTACATGCCTTTGGTCTGGGCTGTCATATCTTCTCCTCCCCCCCCCACAGTAAACTTGTGCAAAGGCCTTTATTTCATTTCTACACTGTACTGTGCTTGAGAGGGATTACAAGTCAAGAATAGATGTTACATTTTGTTGAAATTCATGAGTGCTTTGCTGTTTAAAAAACACTTTTAATATAGGAGACCATTAATTACTAGGATTCTGATTGTAATTGCCTGGTCTCAGAATTGATGAACAAAGCCATTTTGGAAAGCAATCAATTTGAAATCTAATTTGTAGGCGAAATGAACCATATAAACAAAATGCCACTTGCAGTTTGTCTAAAATGAGATGTGCTTAACGAGCCCATCATCTCTGCGATCCTCATCATTATGGGTCGTAGCTACCTCAAATGTCATCGTTCGGATGTGGCACAGAAAGCTGAAATAGGACACTGCACTATGAGCAGAGCAAAATGCAAAACAGATGGCTCCACACTCCCCGCGGGGTGACTTTGGGGGGCCACTCTGGGGTGAAAGCAGAGCAGCAACCACAATGAACTAAATGCAGAAACACATTCATCTGTCCTGTGTTGTGCACCGAAATAGCTGTGGTTGTTTAAGGTATCTCATTCCATACACATGTATTCAGAATACAAAAGATTAAAGTGCAGGAAAACTGGATCTGGGGAAAAGGCTATGAAATAGACGGACACATGCAGGCATGCATACACACACATGTAAAACATGCACATATGTAGAATATATAAAACATATATATGTATATAGTCTTGCGCAGCTTAACAGGGATACATTCTGAGATATGCATCACTGTGTGGACATCCCAGAATGCACTTACACAAACCTAGAAGGTACAGCTTACTACACACCTACGTTGTATGGTCTAGCCTATCACTCCTAGGCTAAAAGCCTGTACAGCACGTTACTATATGAAACGACATGACATTAAATCAAGCCCAGGAGAAAATGATGCAATCAAGAGACACAGTAAACTTAAGATGTGTGAGGCTGCTGCTGGAGTAACACCCATACTGTTTTATAGTAAACTTTTTTTTCAATAAGTAGAAAGTATACAACATAATAAAACAATAAAATGTGTAATATAGTAACTATATAAAGCAGTAATGTAGTTATTATCGTTATCAAGTCCAGTTGACCCTTGAACAACATGGGTTCGAACCTCCCAGTTCCATTTACATGCAGATTTTTTTTTAAATGAATATAGTGGGTCCTTTGTATCCATGAGTTTCACATCTGCAGATTCAATTAACTGCAAATCAAAAACAATATTTTTGCATGCCCAGGCACTGTTTCCCAACCTCAGATTCCCAACTGGGGATTGAAACAGTGTTATTGATCTCTTGGTTGAGTTCATGGATGGGAAGGGCTGACTGTAGAGTCAAAAGTTACACTTGCATTTTTGACTGCATTGCACTGTGACATGATGGCTATGACATCACTAGGCTGTAGGAAATTTTCAGGCCCATTCTATTCTTCTAGGACCACTGTAATCTTATGTGGTCTCTCATTGACCAAAACATCATTAATGTGGCTCATGACTCTATACAGAGAGAGGGATACACAGAGAGATAGACAGAGAGAAAGAAACCAAAAGTTTCTTTTGGACCATATTGTAGAATCTGGGCTTTGTATAAAGTTTGACAGAGCATTCATATGTTCTTTCATTATTTAAAGAAAAATTTCATTTATAAATGTTATTAATCATCTTTGATGACTTATTACTGTATAATTCCCAAACATCGTAAATTCTTGAATCGTGAATTTCTAAATCATAAATGCATTGGGAGAAATTGAGTAAAAAAAAAAATTACTTTATTTTTATTATTTCTTGAAAAATGTAATGTGCATATTTAACTGAACTCTAATGTAAACAGACTTCTTAATCCATGTTTGTTCCATGAATGAATCTTCCTCCATCCAAACAACACGTGATTTTAGAATGCTTTAACTCCAGGTATCTTTTCCACCTTTCATGTTACAAGTAACTAACCTTTTTAGTTCTATCTCATTTTTTAATCCCCTAAATTGGATTTAGGTAACTTTGTACTATGCAGTCAATGTTTTAGACTTACTCATACATTTGTTTACTAGTTTCTTTATTTGCCGATTTTTTTTTTATATTTTTGGAAATTCTTATTGATTTTCATTTGCCTTCTTCCTGGTAGTACATTCTTCTTGCTATTTAGGCCATAATCTCTCTGTTTCTTTTTTCTGACTGCAAAAACAATAATCGAATTGGTATATGATTTTAGATTTACAGATATTTTCTCTCAGCATTTCCAGAGTCATCATCGAGAATTCTTGTATTTAATTTCTTCCCTTTCTAGGCAGTCACCATTTTTTTTTTTCTTTCTGGTTGCTTTAAAAATCTTTGTTGTTGCTGTTAATGATATTATGCAAATTTATTAAGAGATGTCTAGGAGTAAGTTTCTATTTTTGCTCCTGCAGGGTGTTTTTTGTGCATCCCTTTTCTGATTTTTTATGCCATTATCAATTCTTAAAATTCTCAGGTACAATCCCTTCCAGCATTACTTGTCTTTCATCCTTTCTATTCTCTTCTTCTGGAATTCCCATCGGATGCATGTTAGTTTTTGAAAAACTGCGTCCTCAGTGTTTCTCTGTTTCTCCTTCACATATTTCATATCTTTGCCTTTTCATGTTGCATTCTGTAGTTCTGTAGCTTCTTTAGATGTCTTTCCCTTCCGTATTCTTCTGCTGTGTCAAAGCTTTTATTTAGCTATATATTGAGGTTTTAACTAAAGTGTTGACATTTTTCATTTTTAGAAAAGTTATTTTTTACAATGTCTAGTTATATTTTTACAATCTGTTGTTTCTTATTCAGATTTTGAATTCCATCTGTTATTTCTTTAAACATTTCAAGCATAGTTACTTTATATTTTGGATCTGATAATTAGACTATTTGGAATCCCAGAGTCTATTTTTGTGATGTGTTTTCTTACTCATGGTAACTTGTTTTCTCATGAATTGTTAAAGTTTAGGTTGTGAATTTAATCTGCAAAAATCTGTATGGGTCTAGGTTAAGAAGAACTCTTTCACAGAGAATGTGTGTTTCTTTCTGCCTAGCAACTGGAGGTGCCACTACTTTTGGACTACATTACGAAATTTTTTGGCACGGGTTTTCTAGATAAAACAGTAATGTAGTTGTATTTGAAGGCAGATCTATGGTTAGTGATTTGCCTTCTAGTTTTAATTTTTTCTTTCTAATGCCAAAGCCAATATAAACAAGCATTTATATAATCTTTCTTTGTCAGTAGGACACTTAGAATTTCCACACTCTATAAGGGAATCTCCCTTGCCCAGGCTAAAGTCTTCACACATGACATTAAACCAATAGGCTTTAGTTTCCGATATCAGCCAATGCCCTCTGGGCATTTGTGGTTACATGGTTGTACCTTTACTGTACCATTCTCCTTTCATTGCTTGGTTATTTTTGGTCCCTGGTTATTTCTGTGACTGAAATTCAGTAAGACTTTATCATATGAGGTGTCTTCAAAATAAGGCTACCCCATTCTCATTTTTAAGGAACATGTGTAAATATATGTATATACATACACTTTTAAATGTCATAATTTTGGTTTCTTCCCCTTGTTCTGCTTGATAATAGTATTCCAGAGCTCTTCCAGGAACTGCAGAGGCTTCACAGAACACATGAAGATCTTGTCTTTGAGGAGTGTCTCAGAGGATCATAGTGCACTCTAACGCAAGGCGGAAATTCAAGTCCCATAAAAGGAGTCCAGATGAAATGAGAGCAGTGGGGCACATGGTCCAGGACATGCCGTTTTAGGATTGGGTAAAGAACTAGAAAAACTCACTACTTCCATCTTCTTTCGAACAGTGACACCTTTGCCAGTGATACGTGCTCTCTTTGCATGGCTGGTTTCTCCCTCCACTCCTGGCCTAGTTAAAGCCATGCTGCTCTCAGATCTCGGCTCAGTCATCACTTTTAAAGGGCAATCTTCCATGACATCCTTGGAAGGTCGAAGTCCTTGTGATGCAGTCCTAATGCTACATGCCTTTCCTTCACAGAACCTAACAGAATTGCGGTTTTAGACTCATTTCTATGTTTTATTTTAATTTCTCCTCTAGAGTGTGTAGTCTAAGAAAGCATCGATAATACCTGATTTTTGCTCATCATTGAATTCCCAACACCTGGAATTGTGCTTGGAATATAGTTGATTCTAAATATATATTTTTTGAGTAATTAAATGAATTCCTTCAATTTTATGTCATTTGTTAATATCACAGGTCTTTGCTTGTGGCTCTGGTCAGTTCACTACTTAGCATTTTGATTAGTCAAACACAGCTTATTGTTACATGGAACAGTTTCATTGGCCACATTTCCAGTAGCTTTGGCAACGGAGTGACCCAAGTTCAGGACACTTGGGAGGCTCTAGGGTTTATGGGATTGAGAGAGTCTGGGGCTTTCTGCCTTCCCTGGTCTGCACCAACCCACAATTCTTTCCCCTACATCAGTTAAACTTAAAGATTAATAAAAGCCACAGAAGATAATGGCATAAATTTTAGAATTGAGAGAAGTTAGAGATTAAAAAATGCAACAACGAAGCATTAACCTGTTCTTGACTATACAGGAGCCTCTTAGGAATACTCAGAAAGTAGCTTTTGGACTGTACCATGAGGGCCTTGTATCAGGTTTTATTCTATCTACAGTCTCATCAGCAGTGGATATAGATAACAATATTTGTGAGACATAATGGGAAGTCAAAATAAGCAAAAGTAGATCAATATTTAGAAACAAAGAATAAAACTATACAAGTAGGTTTCGAGATGGTAGACCAACCATAACACAGACTGGGTTAATTTTAACTTTCTCAGAACAGGTGTATGGAAGGAGATCGATGTTGTCTCGGGGAGAACAAGTAGTTTTTCCTAGGCTTGTGAAGCCTGTGGTTAGGCTGTGCAAAATGAGAGTCTGCAGGCCTGGCCACAGGGCATAATCTGGCCATCAAGAGGACAGCATCAAATCTGCAGCAGCATTCAGAGGTCTCCGTTGAATGTAAGAAGAAACGGGAGGTCTGCTAGGGAGCTGTAACCATCGAAGCGCTATGTTCAACATGGCGGCCAGGAGAGCGACTGTAGAAGTATTAGGCTGAGCTTTTGTCTCCAGGATAAGCGTCTTCTTGATTCTCCTGGATCATCCACAAAGACTTCTATTGACTTCCTGTTGCTGCCAAGGCCATTGAAGACTGTGTCTGGGGAGGGAGACTGAATCCGAGGCAGTTACGACACACACAGAGCTCTGCCTCCTGACAGGGCTGACTGTGCCAGGCTCCCAGAGGACATAACGCGCTTGTTAAGGTTTGGTGAATAGCACCAGGCTTCAGAGAGTGTGATTTGGGTTCCCATAGAGAAGTCATCAACACAGAGTAAGAATTCAGCCAATTATGCCTCACCTCATCGGTCCTATTTAGATGGTAACCCCATGGGGCATGGACCTTGTCTTTCCTTGTGTATTGTACAGTGTTGAGGAAACATTTGGCACTCAATAAATACCAACTGAGAGCATGTTTCTTGTCCCCTTCAGCCTCCCGCTGAGCTGATCTGAGGAAGGAATTCCCTTTGAAGTCCCTTGTCCCCATGCTTTTGATAAACAACATAGAGGCACAGAGAGAGATGAGGCATCTGGGCGGTCCTGGAACTGTTTTTGGTATCCATAGATGATAAATGCTATCTCTGCAGTGATATAGCTAGGGAGTGAGGGGCATATTTAGTGGGACCATGCAGTGAAAAAAAAACTCCTCTTTCATAAACATTGTCTTCTCATTTCTCACAGATTCATCATTTGTGCTTTCAAACACCCGTTAGTAGTACCGCCAAACTGTCCTGCTGAGCTGAACGATGGAGCCCTTATACATTTTGGTTCTCTTTAGTCGTTCGTGAGTTTTACCATGTGCACAGAGAAAAGCAATGTATAGGTGTGTAAGAAATTAGAAGAGAAAATAAAAATAAACATCATGAGAGTAAAAAAATATTTTTAAAAAGATAGCCCGTGATAACTTTAATAAGCCGGGGCAAGAAGTTACTTATAGCATTGACATGTCTCTATTGAAAAATGGCTTTGTTTTTTATATTGTTAAAATATTATAATTTTTGCATCAAGAAAACATATTTATAAATCTCTTTTATAGGTATTAAGATTCAAAGAAAAGAAAACACAGAAAATATACTGCAAGTGAAATATCTTATAGGCATCTGAATTAACGTGCATGTAATATGCATGTACATCACTAAAGGAATATACAATTTTCTTTGCATACTGAAAACTCTCTCAAAGTGCTGTCTTTAACTACTGAAGCCATAACATGTAATGTCATGAAAGACGGTGCCAGTGAGGTTACGTAATCCCTGCAGGACGGGGCTGTGTGGTGGGACGATGGCGGCTCGAACTTTTTCATGTGTTCATAGTTCCAGAACTATCTCTCTCTCTCTACCTCCCCTACCTCCCCTCTCCACTCCCTCTCTCTCTCTCTCTTTCCTTCTCCCTCTCTCCTCCCATCTGAGTATTTTAATTATAAAAACTATTCCATCTTATAAAACTTATAAGGATAAAAGTTTACTTCGAACTTAGATTCAGTAAGACAGTGTCTCTTACCTTGAATAATATGTAGAATGAAAATAAAGCATGATGCAGCCAGGATTTTAAAGAGGTATCATGCCTACTCATGTTTATTTTGAGAATAAAGTAAAACAGATAATTATGCCCTGAAAAGTGTCACAGCTCTTAAAAGAATGGTAGAAATTAGGAAGAAATTATCTTGATCCAAAGGTAATAGAGATTGGGAGATTTTCTTTTTTTACAAATTTTCCATTCTGTGACTGGTTTATTAAATTTAATCTATCCCTAAATTAAGGCCAAAGGGTAAGGCATTAAAACTGTAATAACTAAAATAAGTGGGAATTTACCCAATGCACTGGGTGTTTTGTCCCCTTTGCTCATAATAATGAGTTCTCAGGTTGAAATCTTAGACTTACAGTGTCTCAAATGATAGCAGAATTAGCCTTTTTCTGCATCAGAGAATCAGATCATACCCAGGGAGCTGTGTTTAGTGTTCAATGTCATATGACCTCAGGAGAGTAACTGGCATACTGAAGAGACTGAAAATCAATAGATTAATGAAAGGTTGAAGAAGTGGGTGAAATCATTCATTTGACAAGGTTGAGAGAGTAAGTGTGCGGGAGAAATTATATTGATATAGGTCATCTTCAGTTTTAAACCAAATATTAAAACACTAGCTTGGGACTGGGGTGAGGTGGTAGTTGATTCAGCAATTTGGGTGATGTTCTTTTCTGCCATAGCGGCTAAGGTACAGGGAGTGATAACGAGCAGGGTGTTCGAATGTTAATACCCCACATCAGATTCATTCATTCAGTTAGTCTCTCAGTAAACACATACTGAGCTCATGCATTAGATAAGGAGAGCTGCTAGGAAATTGGGGTTGAATGAGAATTATGTACTATCTGAACCTATGCGTTTCAGTTTCTAGAAAGACAGACTTTAATTAACCTGCTACGAATTTGGTATTTCATTATATCGTGGTGAGTGCAATAGAGGAAAAGTATAGCGTGATAAGGGAGCATACGGCAGAGGGGGTCTGAGCTTTCCAGATGGTGGGGTGAGGTGGTCACGAAAGTCTTTGCAGAAGAAGTGATATTATTCTGAGATGTGAATATAAAAAGAAAAAAGCAGAGACTGGGCCAGGTAGAGGGAAGAGCAAGTGTGAATGAGAATGTGGGAAGAGGGTCCTAGGGAAGAAGCACCAGGGTACATTTCCAGGAGTGATAAGACTCTGTGTGACAAGGACTTAGAAAGAGAGAGGATAAGTGTCATGTAATGAGAGAGGTGAGGCTCTGCAGGCTTTAAAAAGATTTGGTGAGTTTTTCTAAGAACAAGGAGACGACACTAAAAATGGTTAAGTAGGGCATGGGTATCACAAAATTTATAGTTTTGCAAGATCATATTGGAAGTAGTATGGGGAATTGTTTGAAAGGCTTCAAGGTCGTACATGGGGAGACGTTTTAGAAGGCTATTTAGTAGGCTTCAATTCATAATGGCCTAAGCCACCCTTTCAAGATCCTTATTAAGGAAGATGTAGGTACCAAGGACAAGAGCAGGCAAATATTTATTTATATACCCACAGGGCTCCTTTCCACCTTCTAGTCTGTTCTTTGATCCTGGCAAACTAGGCTGTACACCATAGAAATCTCAAGAATTCTCACCCCCCAATTTTTTTCCTCTTAGGCCTATTCCAGAGCCGGGTTGAAGTGGGTGGTCCCAAGCTCCCATTCCTTAGCTGCCAGGCAGGTGTTAGGCCGCCCCCACCATCCCCTTCCCCCTGTTCTGGGCTGATAAAGAACAGAGAATCTAACCAAAGGGAAAGCCATAGGCCATCTATCAGTAACCACAGGAGCCTTTAACCTCTTTTCATCAAGGTGAAATCACTGGGTTCCTTCTGTGTAACCCAAGGCCCCCAAATATCGGTTTTGTCTCCTATTGGAACTCCTCCTCCCTGTGAAAGAACAGACCTTAATTCATCCTACGCATTGGAATATGCCTCTCACTGAGCATCACGAAAACCTTGTGAGACAGTGTCATCATCCCCAGTGGTACTGGGAGACATTCCACAATTAAACCCGAAGAAAAGAAGAGAGAATTACAATTTCCCCATCAGGGAAAACTTTAAATAGAATGCTGGTTGGAGTTTTTTGTTTCATTTTTTTAAAGTTCTTTGTGTATTTTTATTCCTGCTATTATATTCCCCATCGTAATACATTGATAGATAATAAATGGTGCTCAATTCCGGTTGAATTTCCATGACTATATTACCAATTGGTTAAATGGTTGTATGTAAATTCTTTAATCGAGGCCCAGTTAAAATTATGCCTTTGGATTGCTGTCTTCACAACTTGGATTAGTCATTTAAAAATTTTCTTTGAACCGCTAGATACGTTTTTTTTCTCCAGATTTATTGTGGCATAATTGACAGTTAAAAATTGTATGTATTTAAGGTATACGACTTGATGATTTGATATATGAATGCATTGTGAAATGTTCACCACACTCAAGCCGGTTAGCATCCATGTCACCTCACAAAGTTACCATTTTTGTGTTTGGTGAGAACACTTAAGATGTAACCGCAGCGAATTTCAGGTATATTATATGTGTTGTTACTTTGGTCACATTGTTGTACATTATATCTCCAGAACCATCCATCTTGCCTAACTGGAATTTTGTTCCCCTTGACCAACAGCTTCCGCATCTCTCCTTCCCCAGCCTGTGATAACCACCATTCTCCTCTGCTTCATGGTTTGGACTATTTTAGGTTCTACGTGTACGTGAGATCATGCAGCATTTTTCTTTCTGCATATGGCTTATTTCATTTAGATCAATGTCCTCCAAGTTAATCCATGTTGTCATGAGTGTTAGAATTTCCTTCTTTTTTATGGCTGAATAATATTTCTTTGTATATGCTATATGTGTGTGTGTGTGTGTGTGTGTGTGTGTGTGTGTGTGTGTGT
>NW_006441953.1:23368954-23402175 GCF_000325575.1 Pteropus alecto | reverse complement strand
TATACACCCCACAATTTCTATATCCATTTCATCCATCAATGGACATTTAGGTTGTTTCCATATATTGACTATTGCGAATAATGCTGAAGAGAACAGGAGAATGCAGATATCTTGAGATCCTGACATCCTTTGGGTGGATATCCTTCCAGAAGAAGGATAGCTGAATCGTATAGTCGTTCTATTTTTAATTTTTCGAGGAACCCCTATACTGTTTTCCATAATTTACATTTCCACCAACAGTGTACAAGTGTTCCCTTTTCTGATGTTCTCTCCAACACTAGTTATCGTCTGTGTTTCTGATGACAGGCTTTCTTGCAGGTGTGAGGTGGTATCTCTTTGTGGTCTTGATTTGCATTTCCTTGGTGATTAGTGATGTTGAGCACCTTTTCATATACCTCTTGGTTATTCGTATGTCTTATTTTGAGAAATATCTATTCAGATCTTTCGTCCATTTTTTAATCACATTAATTTTTTTCTATTCAATTGTGTGAGCTTCTTAGATATTTCGGATATGGTGATATTCCTCCAGTATCCGGCACAGAGCTGCTAAAACCCTTGGAATTTCTTAAGTGATGAGAATGATAAAGGTGTCTTTTGATATGTTAATAAGGTGACTTTTAGAAAGCCCCTAGATCAACTAAGCATGGGGGCTAGTTACCACAGGAATCAACCATGTGATTAGGGGGTCAGAGCTTTCGGTCTTATAGCCCTGACCTCCAGGGAGGGGAAAGGGGCTAAAGATTGAATCAGTTGCCAAGGGCCAATGATTTCCTCAGTCATGCCTGTGTAATGAAGCCACTGTAAAACTCCAAAAGGCCGAGGTTTCAAGAGCTTTCGTTGGAGACCAGGGGGAGTGTGGGTGCCTGGAGTGGGCTTGGAAGCTCCATGCCTTTTCCCTGTACCTTGCCTTACCATCTGGCTACTCCTGAATTATGTCATTTTATAATAACTGGTAATCTAGTAAGTAAAGTGTTTCCCGAGTTATGTGAGCCCCTCTATCAAATTAATCGCACCCAAGGAGGAATAGTTTATGGGAGCCTCTAGTTTATAGCCAGTCTGTCTGAAGTACAGGTAACGACCTGGACTTTTGATTGGCCTCCTGAGTTGGAGGTGGTCTTTGGAAACTTCTGTTTGTAGCTAGTGGGTCAGAAGCACAAGTGACAGCCTGGGCTTAGGACTGGGGGCTGAAGTAAAGGAAGGGGCAGCCTTTCATGTCTGAGCCCTCAACCTGTGGAATTTGATGTTCTCTCCTGGTAGTGTCAGGATTTTTGAAATCGTGGACACCCTGCTGGTATCAGAGAGTTTCTTGGTGTTGTGTGGAAAGCTGCCCCACCTCTCCCAACACACATTGGAACTGGGTCCAGGAGTCTAAAAGAGATAGCAACTTTATTCTATTCACTTATTCACCAAGTATTTATTAGTACTGTATATATATCAGGTATATATCTCTGTGTGTGCTTAAAGGAACAGTGGTAAAAAAAATTAACATTATATTTGCTCGCAGGGAGCTTATAGGTATTAAACAAACACATGCAATCATTCAATGAATCTTTATTGATTGCCGAGTAATGTGCAAGCACTGCATTATATACTGGATACATAGAGCTAAACTAATTAGATATTATCTCTGCTCGTGTGGAATATATATGGATTAGCGGTAGAGAGAGAAAACATGCAGTTAGAGAGAAAAATATAAGTACGAGTTCAATTAGTGCAAAGGGAATTTCAGAGGAACATAAGGTAGAAGGATGGAGGTTGGTGATCTAAGAAACCTATCTGAGAAATGATGCTTGGTTGAGAGTTGAATAATCCCTTGAATAAGGGATTCGCCAGGCTCTGTACTGATTGTTTTGTATTTACTCTATTATTTTATGTTTACTTTTTAAGGTGTTTAGAGTATTTATAAGAATTTTACATTTTTGACTTAAGAAGCATATGATCGATGTGAATGGTGGGGGATATTTAATTTGTTAAATCCATATAGTTTTGAGTTGTGAGTTACAGAAGTAGTTGTGAATATTTAGAAAAATATTAGCTATAAAATAATTAGTAAATTAAACTTAGGAAAGAATAGTGATGATTGCTCTTCACACCTGTAAGTCCCCTCAACACTAAAGTGAAAGTCATCTTTAAAGAGTTAATTAAGAGAGAGGTCTTCCTCCTCGGAGATTATATTCTTCCTTACGTGCCTACACGTAATAGAACATACTGCCTTGTGTAGCTGTTCTATATATCTATCCATTCATTTATTTGCTCCCTTTTATGCATCTGTCCATTCATTCAGCTCATTCATACGTTCATTAAACATTCATCAAGTGCCTAATTTAAGTTGGTACAATGATGGCACTGGATGTATAAAACCAATTAAGACAGGAGTCCTGCTGTCAAGGAGCATTTACACCAGAGGAACCTGGAGATAATTAATCTGTTATCACAGAGTGTGCAGCAAGTTCCAAACAGAGCTAAGCCAGAGAGGCATGGGAGCACAGTGGAGGGGCATCTTAATCAGTCAAAAGGAACAAGAAAGGCTTCTGGAGGAAGGTTTCCTCAAACTGAGTTTGTCCTTAAGAACATTGCAGGGAGAGGCAAAAGCATAGCCAAAGACTCTGACAGAATGTTGGTATGGGCCATTCATGAAATAACAAGTAGGTTAGTTTCATTGGAGCAGAGGGTTTATTTAATCCCAGTCATCAGCACCTACCGTGTGGAACATCCTGTGGTAGTCATTGAAGGGATACAGTGCTGTACAAGAAAGATGTTGACTCCATCCTCCTCAAGTTTAAAGATTTTAGGAAATGACAAAAGATGAATTAGAGAATCAAATTATGAAAGACCTTATGTTTTAAGCTAAAATACCTACATTTTTATCCTAAGTAAGGAAATTACAAGTTCAATTAAACTTTACTTATGAAAGACCAACTTGATTGTAGTGTAGAGGATGGTTTGAGGAGATAAAGGTGTTCAGGATTCGAAGAAGACTAATTAGGGGGCACTTTAAGAATTAAGAACTACTGGCTTATTGGACTGAAGCAGGATGTTGTGGACGAAAGTAATTCTGAGATGTTAAAGAGGTAGAATTTATACCGCTGGCTTGGGAGGCTGTGTGACTATTGTAATTCATCAACACTGGGAATGTTAGGAGCACAGGAGTTTGAATGAACCCATAAGCTTGTATTATGTTCTTCTTGTGGATAGGAAGTGTTTCTTAATCATTTCTTGTAACTTATACCTTCCTATGCTCTAAGCAGTCTTCTTCATCTGTATTGGCAACTCAATAAGTAATCATTTAGTTAATTGAGAATTGGATTTGTCATCCCCTAGAGAGAAAAATTTACGTGTTCCTTTTTTTACTTCGAACAAAAAAAAGTGACAGTCTTTGGCGATTTGAGACTTTCCTTTTACTGAGAAAAGGAAATCTAGAATATAAACTAGAAGCAGATAAAGTTCTTTATCTTTGAATTACATATGATAGAAAAGTATAAAAAATTTCATATCTTTAAATAAATAGTGCTTTATATTTTTTTCTGAAATACAAATCTCAAAAGTTTCCTTATTACCCCCAATAAAGAAGTAACCCTATTCTATATCACAGTCCGTAATCCACCCCTATATTCTAGTGATCCATGGACTAGAGGGTCAATTCCTCTCAGAAAATCACCTCTCAGTGAATGAAGAAAAGGCATACCAGTGTCTGGGGGCAGTGAGGGGCAATGTCCAAGTAATCCACAGGGAATCTATGGTAAAGGTTTTACAGGGACGAGTGGAAAGGAGTTGCAAAAGCTCTCTGATGGGAAGTCAATGTGAGCGATGAATGTTTTGCGATACATAGTGTCCTTGATGGATTGCCTGTGCTGAAAGTCCCGCCCCCTGGACACATGCTAACTTTTGCTGAATCTCTTCATCTCTCTCCTGCACTCCTCCTCTATTTAGGCCAGTGGCGGAGACACACACTTAAGATGAAAAAAGCTAGAGTCCTGCTGGCCGCAAATAAACAGTAGAACAAATGCTCAGGGAGTGTGAGTCTAAAAGGGAGAGCAAATCAGCCAGCTAGTATTTCTTGAGTATTATGTCTGGGTCAAGCTACGCATTAGCGAAGATAAAGGAAGTTAAGGAAAGCAGATGTGAGATGGATAAATCACTTTCCAGGTGCTTACAGACTATATGCTGAGCTGTAACAAAGGAAAGGACAGCTAGCAAATGTGTCATTGGAATCATTCTTATGAAACCATCATACAGTAAACTTTCCCACAGAGCTTAGTTGCCTACCCCAATGATGATGATGATTTTTCGTTTTTTATTTCTATAAGAGTTGGGAGGGAAGAGTCTTCAAATCATAGAGTCTCTAAGTTATAAGGAAGACATCGGATATTAAAATAGAATTTCTTGAAGCTTTTGTGTAGCATGACATCATAATGGTATAGCTTGTATGGGAGCCCATTTGATGTCACTGGGGAACAAAGTTTGCTCTCTTTAATCATCTAGAAATGGGCCATATGTCACGTGTTGCATTAACAAGGATGCCTTTCACTGAAAGGCTATTTGAAGAGACAGCCACAGCTTGAGGCACAAGATCACTGTTTAATTCGGGGGCTTCAAGGCAAGAGAAGACATCAAAAGGTCCCAAAGCTAGACATAGCTGGACACTTGCGCCACTCAGCACGGAGAATGGATGATGCAGGCTCAAGTGTGCCAGGGGCGTTTCTGCACTCAAGTCCAGCCCTTTCTCATTGAAGGTTTATGGGGCTTACAATGTCAAGATTCATGAATTTCAGGGACTGTCCTTGGAAGCAGCTTTTGATCAGTGAAGTGAAACAATTAATTATAATAAATAATGCTACTAGGAGTCCTCACACAGTCAGCTGAAGGAGGAGGGGAGCCAAAAAATAAAGCTGGTCTCTGGCACAACCTCATTATCTGGCTGTCGGGATCAGAGCCTGTTTGGCTACGGAAGGCACAGTTGCTTCATCTTCTCTCCCAGTGGATAGTATCAGGGTCTGGTGGGTGGTGGGGGTGCTGGGAGGAGGTCAAAAGAATCAGACGGGAAGGCAAAATTTCTTTCTATTCATCTGCGTTTGATTGCTTTGTGCCCTGAAGCACATGATTTAATTATTTTCATCATTGCCTCAGCTTCCTCAGCTACCAATCTCATTGAGGGCAATAAAATTATTCAGCCTTTACAAAAAATACAGCCGTAATAATTTTTGACTCGATGAATAGCTAGAGCTATAAAATCAGCTGCTGAATGACCATGTCCCATTGAAAACAAAACCTAGGGTTTTCTCAATAGTTAAAGTAAAAACCTTACATGAGATGGAGGTACTCGGCTTGAGATTTTCATAATAGATAGTTAGTTGTTGCTCGTTGCCTACCGCTTACATTCACCATCTCTAACCCGCAAAGGATCCTCAGTGCAGGCATTATGATCTCCAGCCTAAAAATGAGGACAGTAACACTCAGAAACCTTGACATTAGCTGGTGTCTCCCAAGGTAGCTCAAGAAAGCCCTGAGCTAGTGTGCTGAGTTGACATTGTAAGGTGTGTGGGGAAGGGGCGGGCGTGGAGCTAGAGGCAGGCTAGAGATGAGTGCTTGAGGTCTGGATAAAAGCGAATCAAAGGATGAAGCTGGAACAGGAAACTACAAATGGGGAACAGGGGCTCCCACGCCCAGGCCAAAAATCATGAAGGAAAAGTGGGGGAGATGTCAGAAGTGAACCAGAAGACCTTGGGGTTCCTCTAAAAATATAGCTTCCTTGGAAGACCACGGGAGAGAATACTGGCCCTGTCTGGTGTCTGAGAGCCTCCGCTCTGAATTTGTGTGAGTGAGTGTGCATGTCTGTATGCGTGTGTATATGTGCGCTTTAATTTATCCTCCTTTCTTTCGATGATTTCTTTATTAAAATTGCTTGTAAGATCCAGATCTTGGCTCAGTGTGAGCTTGAACAAGCTAATCCTAAGGCTCACTTTTATCACCTGAAATGGGGACAATAAAAGTGCCGTTTTACAGAATAAACGGGTCTGCAGCACTTAGCACAGTGCTTGTTTAAGTACACAGTCATTGTCGGTAACCATCGTTTTTTTAACCTATCTTCTTTCTTCCTTTTACTCTAGTTCACTTCCTCACTTCCTTAAACCCACCAAAGTTTCAGATGATGTTACTCGGCGTTGCCCAGGACCCGTCCTGTAGAAAGGGTTGTCTTGGAGTGGTAGAGATAGGAGTATGCATGAATAGTGGGGGGGTGGGGTGGAGATGGGGGGGCGGGTCCTCTTGAAGATGTTGGACTAGTGTAGCAGCAAAGCTGTCCCCCAAATGTAACGTCTATCCAATAATATTTTACTTCCTGTATGAGGGGTCTATCAGGTGGGACCAGGGTGCTCGGTGGTAACCAGCAGAGACCTGATAGTATGATTGTTGGACCAGGGTGCTCAGTGGTAACCAGCAGAGACCTGATAGTATGATTGTTGGACCAGGGTGCTCGGTGGTAACCAGCAGAGACCCGATAGTATGATTGTTGGAGCTGGTTGGTTTTGCCCAAAGTCGTAGATGGTGTGGGTTTTCTGTTAACATCCGTCAGAGAGGCGTGGTTGACAACTTATTTATAATAAACTTGTCTCTGAGAGATTTTAAGATCTCTTATGACCTTCCCATGTATATATTTGCTTTAAAAGAAAATATACTCACTGTCACCCTGTGATTTCACGGTCTTTCAGAGTTTACAAAGAGTCTCACTAGATGGTCCATTAATATCTCAGACTTGTTGGGCTGATGATGGGAAGAGATGGAGAAGACAGAGGATGAGTTTTCGTGTTGGACAGTGTGGCTCTCAATAATAATTTCTCTACTTACCAGTTGCGTGACCTTGGGCAAATGACTTGATCTCACCAAGCCTGAGTTTTCTTATCTCATGAAATTAATACCTCTCTCCCAGAGGTGCTGTGAAGATTAAATGGGGTGAAACACATTAGATGTCCATCACAGTATCTGGACCTGACCAAACGCATCATCAATGTGGATCCTATTGCTAAATCTCTCAACATACTCAGGGCGAATTCAAGCCTCGGATAAAATGATCTTTAAGTAACTGTCCGCCCCTAAGATTCTATGACATTAAGGTTGCAAACTACGTGGGAACACTAAGAAATCATATGCCTTCAGTTGCAGATATGCTGCCTCTTCCTGTCTTTTACTGTAAATCATTGCATAATGGGGAACACCAGTCACCTGACCTCTCAGGACTTGACATTTTTCAAGTGTTAATGGGATGTTTTGATTTATGTGACAATGGTGAAAAAATGACTGCTGATATTTTAAAATAAAGGGCATTATATGTTCTTAAGTAATTAATCAAGATGCTTTTGCCACGTAAGAATGGATTGAAACTGCAGTGCAAAAATGGAATCCTGGCTTTGGAGACCAAGATGGCTATGTTCAAATTCTGGTTCCTCCAAGGAGCTAGTGACAAATCTCTCTAACTTCTACTTTGCTTATTGATAAAATAGCGGTGATAATCTCTACCCACTGTGTCTTATGAAGATTAAATGAAATAAAGCACATAAAGAACTTCCAAAGAAAAAATATATAATAAAAATAAATAAATAAAAAGAAAGAAAACACATAATGTTCCTGCCAATGAGCCTAATTACGATGCTGAAAGAGTGGATTAACAAAATAATTGCAGTTAGTAGACATACCTCCATTAGACTGGAATTTCTCAGTTTTGAAACTTTTCTAATAATACAAGAATGAGAAGTACTCAGTAAATCATTTTGCTGGACACTGGATGTGCTTCCTTTTACTGTAAAATAGGATTCCATAAACTTTGTCTGTAAAGAGCCACAATTACGATGCTGAAAGAGTGGATTAACAAAATAATTGCAGTTCGTAGACATACCTCCATTAGACTGGAATTTCTCAGTTTTGAAACTTTTCTAATAATACAAGAATGAGAAGTACTCAGTATATCAGTTTGCTGGACACTGGATGTGCTTCCTTTTACTGTAAAATAGGATTCCATAAACTATGTCTGTAAAGGGCCAAATAGTAAATATTTTAGGTTTTGTTGGCCATATGATCTCTGTTGCAACTACTCAATTCTGCTGCTGCATGAAAATAGTCATAATAGGTAAATGAGTAGGTTTGGCTGTAAAACTACTCACAAAAGCAGGCAATAGGCTGGATGGATTGGGTTTGTGGGACATATGTTTGCTAACGCATGCTTTAGAACACTGACTTAGCTAACAATATCTATTAAACACCTACAGTGTTTAAAATACTGTCTTTGAATTGTTTGAGATACAGATAAGAATCAGGGACTTTTATGGGGAAGTAAACACAAATTTGAAACCAAAATCAATCTTTTCTTTTTTAATTACTAGAAAATAATTGGCCAGAAGTAGGTTTTAAAAAAATGTCGACAAGATAATAACTAAGAAGGCATATCCTGTGTTAAATCTCGATTTTTGCAAATTTCTTACTGTGTGACTTTGAGCAAATCATTCAAGGATTCTAAGCATCGATTTTCTCTAGAGCTAGCAAATGGAGATAACAGTATCTGTCTCCCAAAGTTTTGGGGAGAATTAAATAAGATTGCCCACAGAGCACATAGCAAATTGATTGGCACTTAGTAAGCAGTAAATGCACGTTAGTTACTGTCTTTCAGAAGATTGAACAAACATGAGCAGTCACTGCAAGCGTGTCCTCCCCACTCAAGTCACAGTGGAACAAACCACAGTCTGACTCTCTGCTCATCTTAAGGATCGTGAGCAGCTCTTTCTTTGGGAAGATGTCCCCACAGTCATAGAATTGTTATAATATACAGTCTGTACCTGTATTCATGACTCAATTTTCTGCCAGTGTTTAGGCATTGTGATCACGAGCTTCTCTTTGCAGAATTAGTTCCTGCCTCCTATCATTCTCACAGTAGATTTGTTCACTGCTGTAGTGCAGCACAAAGTTCTCAGTGGACAAACACGATGTTGAGGTTTGATTCTACGAGAAATGTCACGTACCACAGCTTCCCACGTTGTCGCAATAATCGTTTCCCTATCAACTTCACATTTTCTGTTGCCACTAGTCTGTAAAGGTTATTAGGATACAATCTATGAATTTTAATTATTCTCAACGTGCATCCAAGACTATTGTCAATAATACATCCTTATCCGTTTAATTCTAAAAGGATTTACTCCCTACGATGAAACCCTCTGGCATGCCTGCTCTTTGCTTTGCTCAGCCTTTCAGCACCACTGTCTAAAATAAACTGTGTTGCTTTCTAGGCTCACTGATGATCAGAAAAGAATAACACTGCTTCATTGTTATTAGGTTAAACTATAAAATTTGCTGTTCTTTTGTAGGTCAAATGGTTGACTATTAAGAATTTTACATGGAATAACCTAAGGCTATTGTTGTTATTATCATATAGTGATCACAGTTTTTGTTTAGACTTTAAGCTGAAAATGAATTCCCACCACTGGGGGAAATATTGATGTTATGATCCTTCTTGTGTATTGCAATTAAATATCTATCTCTTTCAGCTTTAGTTGCAACAACTTAAAATAACCACTGTTTAATCACGTTACATTCAATAATATATAAGTACTTTACATATTGTCAGTTCATTAGTTCAACAGGTGCTATATAATATCTGTAGTACACTTTTATTAACACCAAGCTAAACAAAAGAAGGCATGTGTTTTTAGAAGCACATAGTAGGTTAAAAATATGTGGGGAAGCAGGGGTAAATTCTAGGGGAGCATATCGAATAAGTTTACTAACTCGTTCTAGAAGAGTAGAGGCAGATTTAACAGAGTGATTATGCAGATGGATCCAATCTGTCACGCATCCCCGTATCTACCTCCTTTTTTTTCAGTGACCGTGTGCAGCTTCTCATATCAAGAGGTAGAATCTATTTGTTCACTCCTTGACTTTGGGCTGGCCTGGCAACTTGGCTTTGGTGAATAGAAGACCGCAGAAGTCACATTGTGTCAGGTTTGGACCCTTTCCCACATCCACTTGCTTTTGATGGGGTTCAGGAAATGCTACCCCCAAATAATGATACCTTGGCATGTCGACTGTTTTAAGCTGGAAGAGTTTGAGGGAATGGCGGAAACAGGAAGGTCGCTGTGAACTCCTCCCCTCCTCTCCCTTTCTTTCCTGAAACAGGCTATAAAACACTCATGTGAGGGGTGCCCTCCCTAATCCCAGATAAAGGAGCATCCTTATCTCCCGAGATGAAGGGACATCACGAAGAATCCTAACAAATGGTTCTTGCTAAGTTTCCCCCAATTTACTGCAGTTTCCTCCTACTTCTCAACCTGCCACATTCCTCCCCCACTGTCCACTCTTCATCAAACCCAGCATAAAATACACACATCTGTTTCTTTGGGTCTGTATTTCCTCTTGAAGACTCCTGTGTCATGTAAAACTTGTATTAAATAAATTTGCATGCTTTCCTCTTTTAATATGTCTTTGTCAGTTTAGGGTCCCAGCTAGGGACCCTAAGTAGGTAGAGGAAAACTTTTTCCTCCTCTACAGTTTCACAGAATCTTACCCAGTTTCCCTTTGTACAGCCCAGCCTGACCTGGAGGATGAGAAACCATGTGGATTATAACTGAGCCATCCCACACCAGCCAGCCCCCAGCTGACCTGGCTGGCAGTCAACTGCAGACATACAGGTGAGCCCCAAGTCACCTAGCTGAGCCCTACCCAAACTGCTGATCCACAGAATCATGAGTCCCTAAGGTGTGGAATAGTTGGTTAAATAGAAAATGTTTACTGATAGCTCTCAGAAAGGAAGTTAGATTTTAGCTAGATCTTGAAATTAAAAAAAAAGACTGCTAGATAAAGAAAAAGGAATTGGTAATTCAAGACAGGGTAAGCATTACAGAGATAGGCTTAAATCCATGAAAAAGCTTATTTTGTTCTAAGAAAGTGAGAAACCTAGTAAGTCAGGTTCATACTGATCATATGATGTAGAATATGGAATGTGTGTGTACATGTGTGTTTCAGCATGGTTATGCATGTTTGGAAAATTGGTATAAAAATATGATGAAAGTGAATCTGGAAAAGCAGATTCAGACAAGACTGAAAGAAAAAAGATCTTGTGGAACGAGCTTATGAAATGAGTTTTGTCTTGAATGTTTCCCCCTGTAAATTCTGGGGAAAGAGAATTAGAACATGAAGAGAAAGAGCGACTAGTCAGTGAGAGACCGCCGCGTGCAAGTACTCTGGCGGGTGCTTCTATGCCCGTCACCTCTAACGGTCCTCTCGTCACCTTTAGGGATACTGCGCCAATTTACAGAAAGAGAAAGTCTTAGAGGTAGGGGACCGTATACCCTGCTTTGCCAGGACAGTCTTGACTTACACCTGTTTTCTCGGCAGACAAAAATGTCCCTTTCAAAGTCAAAAAGTTCACCTTTAGATGACAAGTTATATTTTTGTCCTACTTAGAGGTTATGTAAATTGCCTGACTTACAAAATTTACAAAGTGGCAGACCCGATGTTTGAACCTGCGAGTCATATTAATATCAATTATTGTATTCAAATGACAGTACCTCTCACAATGTTTGGTGCATATAGGTGCATTAAATATTTGCTTAATATTTTATTTTTAAAAAGATTTGGGGATGAATATTTTTATCCTGTGGAATATTTCTCTGGCATGATCCTTGGAGTTGGGAGAAAGCTTGCCTCAGTTTTTAGACAATCATATGGCCATAAGAATGCATCTTTTATACAAATTCAGATTCACCTGTATTGACACAAAAAAGAAACTTTTTAAAATGATACGTTGTGAAAATGTAGACAGGTTTGTGTGCTGCAGGTGCAAGGGCGGAAAGTTCAATCATTTTCACTCAACTTCCAATCACATTTGAAGACTTAGTTAAATCAGTCAACTTGGCATTGACTTTGTTCTTGAACGGTATCATGTCTGCCTTTCTCTGACAACGACCATAATTATCGAGTATATATACCTTCAGTCAATCAAAGCATGATTCTGACTCAAAAATTCAAAGCGATGTCATGGCACTTGACTTAAGTTTTGAAAATAGATCATATTCCCTTTGCCCAGTTGGGCTCATGTGTACCTCTCAGCAGACTTGACATTAATTGCTTTGTTCTAGGGTTGGTCTAGTGTGCTGTCACTTCTTTCTGATTATATTTTTCCTGGAGCTTTTTAGTACCCAAACTTGGCTTGCTCTATCACATACAATCGATGTTATACATGATCAGCAAATTAACAACACACTGCTCAAACAATTTCCTGTGGTTATGAGGCAGTCTGATCAGGAGCTGCTCTAAGGCTTCACCACAAATGAGCAGGTCTAATTTGAAAAATATATTAAAAAAAAAAAAAGATGAAGTTCTGCAGTGTAAAATATAATGCTGCTTTTATAGTGAGGACATGTGGACGTGGCATAGGTATGTTTACCGGAAGGGTTATCATTCTGGGAGCTGGGAGCCATGACCACACGGGTCTTCAGAAATCTGTACCCAGAAGGGCTTCCGGTTTGGGCTTCACAGGTGTTCCCTGAGCTCCTGCTGGGCAGTCCATGCTGTAGGTATAAAAAGCAGAGATGATTCTTGTCCACATGACAGTGAAGGCGGCACCACATCAAAGGGATCCTACTTAAAATCCTACACTCTAAACTTATTAAAGACAATTGATTGATTTGTTTTTGAAGACTAAATATTTGTTTTCAGATTATAAAAGGAAGGTATTTAGAAATTTGAAAAATTTGCAAAATTCAGAAAAGAATTAGCAAAAATTATCATCAGACTTGACAACTATTAAAATGTTAGTTATTTCCTTTAAATCTTTTCCCTCTGTTTATACACAGATGCATAGTTGTGTCATACTTGTGTTTACACTAGATCGATATCATTTATACATTTCTTTTTACTACATAGCATTAACCAAATGTGTGGATTTTTTAATCTATTAATGTTCTTTGCAAACATTTTACTGGCTTATGCTTTTCAAAGTTATGGAGGACATTTAGATTATTTTCAATCTTTATTATGAACTCTTTGAGAAGTATCTTAATACATTTGTGTTTGCATTTCTGATTATTTCTTTTATCTAGGTTATAGCATTGCTATTAATGGTTTCAAAGAATATGATCTTAAATGATTAGTTTTATATTTATATATTAATACTTGTTCATAATTTTTAAAAGTTTAATAATTCTGATGGTTTTCTGATTAAAATAGCATTAGATATTTTTTAAACTGAAAACAAACCTGGCTTTCTCCTTCTTAGGGGAAATAACTTTCAAAAGTTTTGTTCTTTTCTTATAGTATTTAACGTCACATCACCTAATAACATGTTTCTATTGCTGGATCGAAACTTTCCAAGATTAGACATCATTTAATGTCTTTCTGTAATGAAAGGCAAAGGTTTGGTTCTTGTAAAACGCTTATTTTTCTCCTCATCATTTCTTCAAACGCTGCTCTTCATTCATTGACATAATATAGTTATAGCAAATTGGTTGCATCAATATTTAATGTTTATGGTATTATGATTGTATCAATATTATTCACTGGTGTGCCAAAGTATATATGTTAGAACTCATTTTTTGAAAACTTTTAAATTTTTCCTGGAGCTCATCATTGCCTGTATTTTTAATTGGCGAATTTTCTATTTACCTAGGACCAACTCATCTTCACGTATTCTAAGAAAACTATAACATATGTGCATAGTCAAATATAATAAGGGAATATGTAAGAAAGTCTGTAGCTTATATTTTTTATGTCAGTGTTCCTCTTGGAGTCTTCTGACTCCAAGGCAAAACCCAATTCGTGGCAACCACTAATCTGTTCTCTTTCTTCATAATTCTGTCATTTCAAGAATGCTATATAAGTGGAATCATAGAATATAATCTTTTTAGGCTGTTGTTTTCAATCGGCATAATTCTCTTGCTATCTAAGTCAGTGTTTAGATCAGGGCTTTGTTCCTTGTTGTTACTGTGTGGTGTTTCATGATGCGGTTGTGCCACGTGGACGGCTTTACCATTTACCCGTCGAAAGACATCTGCGTCGCTTCCATTCCTCAGCTGCACGTACATACATTTTCCACAAAAGAGATCTTAATTTTCATCTCCAAAAACATTATAGTTAAATATGTGTCTGCTCACTGGTTTGAGTTGAAGTGTTGTGTAACATATCAATACCCGTGTCCCAGACCTTGCGTAGTTCTACCACTTAATGAATACTCAAAGTAAATTTGATTTCCGAATGTCATTTAAGATGTTCCAAGGCAGAAGAGTAACTGCCATAGGATTCCCGAGATCATTGTGTTTGAGGATGCCACCGTGCTTCACAGAGTAAAAAGGACTCACGGTGTCCTTTAAAGGGTACACGTGATATGGTCAAGCCACTCAGAGTGAGTGGGGAAGCTGCCACATCGCTTAATTAAAGGTATTTAGCAAGGAAAGTACATTAAAAAGAACTATGTGGATTGAGTTAGATAAGAAGCAGAGTTTGTGTTTATGAGTCAAGGGAAATGGGAAGGAAAGATAGATTGAGGCCAAGTTGAGCATGGCCTGGAATATCCAGCTAAAGATTTTGACATTTTTTTCTCATAGACTTTCAAAAGCCATGTCAGGTTCACGTTCAGAGAGGGACTGATGAAGGCTGCATGTAGTAAGTAACTTGGTGACATTTGCCACAAGATTGCAGTTATTTATGTCCAGGTGATGTGTATATCCTTGCCTGCAGTTGGAGAAATCTCAAGAGCTGTATTGTTTTTGGATAAGCAGTCACGACATCAGGAGTTAGGACCTATGAAAGGTTTCTATTACCAATTAGAGGAAGGATCTACAAGAAGGGTAGGAGCTCTGAAGGCTGTCACCAGAATCCTCATCAGGCAGAGAACAGAGACTAGAAAATTTAGTTCCTAAGTCTGACCCATTTTTGCCTTGCTTCCTGTCCTAGCTGTTAAAGCCTCATAATAATAGTAAAATAGCGCAGCTGCCTGACTTTTGCTCCTTCCCTGTAGGTTACACATAATATATCATTTAATCCTCACTGCAAGCCTGTATGGAAGGCATTTTTACTCTCATTCTAGAGAATAAGTGCCTTAGTCCTGTGGATGTGTCTTGTGGGGTCAAGACACTGCCTATCACAGGAAAATAAGTGTGTGTGTGTGTGTGTGTGTGTGTGTGTGTGTGTGTGTGTGTGTGTAGAGAAAGAGTGACAGACACACACACACACACACTGGTGGATCTTCGAAAGTCAAACTTGAGGAATTCTGGTATTATCGCTAAATCAAAGGGGTAGTAATGAAGTAATGCATGGAAGAAAGTGAAGTGTGAAGAGCAGGGAGGAAATTGGAGTGAAATAAAATGACCCAAAGAGAGTCCTGGGTGGGGATGGACCTCCAAAAGCACCGCAGTGATGATGGTTATTTGCTTTACTGACCTTGTTATATGAGCAGATTTGCTCAACTTAAAGAAATAGGATATATGTTTATCTCTACCTCTGTCTCTAGAGATAGATATTTACTTTAAGGAATTGGCTCATGCAATTGGTTTTCCTTAGCATTTTGATTTCACAGCCTTGAGGCATTTATTTACAGACTTGGATTTGGGTTTGCTTATATAAGCTGTCATGGTATTAGAGCCACCTCAGTCTAATAGCCTCCTGGTTTAATTAATTGAATAGCACCTCTAAACACATACCCCGATCACACTAAGCTTTTCCTCTTCTTGATCACATCAAGATACTCCACGATTCTGACCCTCTGTGCTGTTCCTCCTCCCCAAATGCCCTCCACCCAGTCGTCAAACTTGGGACACGTCCCCTCATCCTTCCTGTGCAGATCAAGTGTATCTCTCCTTCTGTGAAACCTTCTCAGATCAGCATAACTACTGAGCTTACCAGTTTCTGCTGTGCATTATGTACCTGCTTCTATCAGAGCATCCATGATAGACACCATTATTTGTCCGTATGTGTGCCGACGCTGGTACCCAGGTGCTCTTGAAGACAGGAAGCACTACATGCTATTAATTGTAGTGTCCCGGGCTTGACACTTAATAGGGATCCAAAATGCATTTGTTGAATAAGCATGTAAATGAATCCTTACTATTTGAAGATAATATTTTAATATAATAGGACAATAATTTTTCCCAGTTGTGTGGTTTTCTTTAGTGAAGTGATAGTCCTTTACTAATTTGTTAAAAAAATTTTTTTAAAAGCAAATTTAGAAAATGAATTTTAACATACATAGTGCTATGATTTTTAAACAACTAAATGAACTATGTAAATGTGTAACCAATGTACTGTGTACGTGAAACTAATAATAATAATAAAAACTAAGTGAACTGTTTATTAGGAAATTCAAAAGTAAAGTTAAAGACTCAATGAAGCACGAAAATGACTTAGAATATTATTACCTACCTCTGGATTATTTTTTCTTGAGAGAAAGCCAAAATCAAAAGTAAAACAAAAGAAAGCATTTTTTGTGAGCCACTGAAATTTGGCCTCCAGGCAAAGGAATAATTAGCTAGAAAATGACATAGAATTTATTTTACAGACTAATTGTGAATAATTTAAAAGGTATCCATTGGATAAATGGCAATACAGATTGAAAAAGTGTTGTTGGATAAAATGAAGTGGAGTGAGTAATAAAATACTGTATTTGAGAGTCCAGTTACCTATTTGTCAAAAATTGACCTGTGATGTGATACCAAAAATACCCACTAGATGGCAGGGTTCCCATTTCAAAAGGAGCACTATTTTTCTTGTTCCAAAATAAGACCTCCAACAAACAGAATTTGAAATGTGTTTATTTCTATGGCTATAAATATGGCACATCTGATCCAGTTTTCCACTGGGTTTCATGTTTTTCAGTGATTTGCAGCCAGTTTTTTTTTTAAAGCCAGTTTTAGGAAGTTATGTGATATGCAGCCACATTCTTTCCAAATAATCAAAGTTAATCCCCATTTCTCCTTTTTAATCAGATATTGCATGTTCACAGTGTCATTAGCAGGAAAAAATGATGCAACCAGCTATTAAGTAGTGTGCAGTCTTTGAGCGGTTCCACGGAGCCTTCAGCACATGTCAGGGTGCTGGAATTTCTTTATGCAGTTCCAGAAAGCCAGAGCAACACCTGCTAAAATGTCACTGGATTCCTGACAGGACAATATTTGCTGGTGAAAAACCACTCCTACGCTGGCCAATTGTGACTGGCTGAGACAAAATATTGTATAGGCAAATTAGACCAAATTTTCAGGCACTTGAAAGTACTTTAATCAACTAATAAATATATGTGGCTAGCATTTGAAAAACAAATGGCATGCGTACAGGAAAGCTATTTTTATTATTACCAACTATCATGATTATTATTGTTGCTGACTTTTATTTCTAAAACCTTCAGAGAAGAGTTTTTTCCAAGAAACGTGGAGTCAAGAAAAAGAAATACATTTCTTTCAAATTTAACATAGCAGACCAAATGTTTCAACCCCCAATTTTTTTCACTCGCAAAGTTCATGCTGAGTAATACTTTATTAAAGAGAAAAAGGAATCATCCAGACATCTCTGAAAATTTGATTTTCTAATTTCTAATATTTTTCAGAATTGTTAGACTTTCTAGCTCAAAGGAATGAAAATTACCCTAAGACAGCGTTATCTGAAGCATTTGTAACCCTGCCTTTTATTTGCAAAGAAACACAGCACACTGGAATCCCCCTTAACATAAAGCGATGTGTCATGTAGTCTGCAGGCCAAAAAATGCAACAAATATAAAAAGGTGCTTCCTTCCTCCATTAAACAAAAAAAAACAAAACAAAACAAAACTAGGTTATTCTTGAAATGTCCCCTCGTGATGACCAGTGGGATTTTAAATCCCCCTCCAGCCTCTGGGCAGTATTTAGACACAAAGTATTTTCGTGTATCATGAGATCTGTTGCAACCCTACTGTATTATAATGCCTCTTAGCACAATGGAGATGCCTGCATGCCTGATTTCCATAAATTACACAGCCCGGTGTTTTCATAAAGACAAATTCCAATCGTAAACGATTAAACCTAATACAGCGTCCTTTGATGTCTCTGAGAAAGACTGAGGGGGGAGTTGAAGTATTCCCACGAGGGAAGGTTTCCTGGGGTAGGTGAAGGAAGAGGAGGGAGAGAATCTTTTGCCCCTGTATCTCTTTATTAACTTGGATGGGCTCTTTCTGAGACTGAAGTTAGTCCCCTTCCAGAAAAATTTTAAACATTTCTAAATGCTGTTGACAAACTAACGTATATCACTTCTCCCGGGAGCTAAACTCTAAACCTAAATCAAAAGAAAGTCTGGACCTGTGACTTGATTGCTCCTCCTCAGGTGGAAGCCCAGTCCAGCTGCCCCCAAGCAACGGTCTCACTCATTAGGAACTTTTTATTTTTTTTCATTTCTAAACTCTCTCCTTCTAAGCTTCTTTGTAATTTGGTCCTTAGATCAAAGCAAGCCATCCGGGCCTCTCCAGGAATGAGTGAGTGAGTGAGTGAGTGAGTTCGGGTACCAACACATTTTCATCATCCAGTTGTGGAATTTCCTCGACAGAGCTTGTTCTCAGCATCCTGTTGACATAATTTCACATACAGGTTACAAAGAATTCTGTGAACCTTCTCCCTTCCTGTTTACTTTTGCTCCTCAATGGAGCCCAGTGCTCAGAAGCGGCTCCTTTACATCCCCCTCAAAGCAGGAAAGGTGTGAAAAGCAAACAGAGGCGAGGGAGTACAGTGGCTTTTCAACAGTTCCTCATTGCCGCCTTCGCCTTCGTCTGAGAAGTGATTCAGGGAGCGAGAATGCTGCGTGGGAGGCAGGATGGGGACCATGGATACATTTCTAGGTCCTGCTGAGTTGGTCCTTCACAGGGTGGCTTTGTTATAAGATGTGAAGAGTTATGAATTCCTGGGGACCCCCCACCCACCCACATGCTCACCCCAGCATGCAAATATAAGTGAATTTACACACAAGAGAAGGCTTTCAGATTCAGATTCAGGGCCTCTAGCTAGAACTAGTGAGCTGGAAGCTTCCTTAGTCCTATGCTTACTCCTGCTGGGATAATCCATGCACACCTCTGGGAAGAGCATCTTTTCCCAACTGTGTTTGTAAACCCTGGCTGGAAACTGCGAGGGCCTGGCCAAAAATCTCCATGTGGGTAATCTCAGGTCCACATGAGTCAAAATGTCATAACAGAGGAGTAATGCCAAAAAGTCCCTTAACACCAACTTGAACTCTGAAAGCACAATACAAAGCAGCTGTTGATGGCCCCAGGCTCGCGGAATGCTGTGGGTGTGAGCCTGAGGTGTCTGTGGGCGGGCGGGAGGGTTGGGGTAGGCAGCAAGAATCCCTGGGCTGGATGCCGGATGCCGGAATCCTTTACTTGCATGGCTACCAGTGAAGGGATGCAAATTTCAGGGTAGGTAGGAACTTTCTCAGTTCCTGGTGCACCATGAAATTTTTCTGAAATCCGTTTTGACAAGCTAGCCGCAGAAAGGCAGGCATCTGGACCGAGAAAGGACAGGGGTGAAGCCGTGCCCAGCGTGCGTTCTGGGCATCTGAGTACAAGCTTAGGCAAACTGCAGTCCCTCCGTTCACATCTTTCCTTGTAAATTCACTTTTAAAAATTATGACTCGTAACATTTTTTGAAATTATCCACAATGAAAAATTATGCATGTAGTCAGCATGGTTTTATTCTGCTACTTTTTAACCCACATTCCAATTTTTGTTGACATTATCTGAGACTTAAAACCTAGATTTAGAATAAACGTGTATTTTAAATTATGTAATTATGATGTTAACATTATCAGCATTTAACTACATATTATTTTTATTTATAGTTCTTTGAAGAAAGTGTTTCCTCATTTGCCGCGAGTATACAAACTTTAACAATACTGTTTAGACTTCCTGTACGTTTAGTTTAATTTCTCATTATCGGTTGTTAATACCGTGATGCCGCTGTATCTTGATGTCCATTCTTCCACTCATTTCGCAGGGAACTGCCATGCAGAGCTGAGTATGTTTTTCACAAAGCGCGTGGGAGCGACGTGTGCTCTCTGAATTTGCTTATGAGATCGTCTTCCTGTTTTTCTCAGAACAGGACAACAATATGGCTTGCTGTACAATTGTGGATTCCAAAGTTTGTTCACTTCAAATACTAAAATTTCATTTATTTAACCCATTTATTGAGAACTTACTATCTGCTGGCACCTCCTAGGTGCTGTAGACAAGTGAACAAGGTTACAGGCTTTGACATTTTTGAACTTGTCTGTATTTATTAGAGGTTCAAAGACATTTTCTTTTATTTCCTTTCTCCCGCCCTCCCTCTTCCTCTTCTTCCTTATTCTGAGTGGGTACATGTGGGTGTTTTTCTCTTTTATTTTTGAAAAGTAAAGATGCTATTGAGTATAGGTATGAGTGTATCTCTTTCTACTTATTTTTCTTGGTCTTTGGATGACCTTTCGAAATGTGAAGTGTTATGTTAAACACATGTTAAACACTCTTGCATCTTCATGCATTATTTTAATCTTTTCTCTCTTTGTTTTCATCTCTTTTTTTTTTTATTTTGACATATAGAATAATTTATTAGGCTAGTTCTTTTCTTCACTAATTTGTTCTTTCATTGTATTCAGTTACTACCTACATCGCAGTTTTCGATTCAGCGATTCTGCTTAATCCTCGCGTAATCCTTCCTGGTCTTAGATCGTGCCCTCGTAATGACGACTTTCTAGTCGTTTAGTGATATATGTCTTCTCTAAGTCATTAAAAACAAAATAGAGATATTTTCAAAGATATTCTTTCTTGCAGCAAATCTGTTCTGCTGACATCCATTCAGCACTTTCTCGAGACAGTTCTCTTTCTTTTCAAAGGCAGTGTCTTTCATATGTCTCAACAGTTCTCTCTTTTTGCTCATCTTCACAAAGAGAGAGCTCTGCTGCCTTTGTATAGATTGTGTAGGGTGAAATGAGTCCTGGCAGCGAGCTTCCTGTCTGATTCTCGCAGACCCCTTTATGAGGAGATAAAGAAAGAGTTGCCATTTACTCTACATTCATTTAGCCATTTCTGAGATTCAGTGAAGGGGAACAGGTGGATGGTGGGGATGAAAAGGGAAGCTGATGCCACAACTTCCTCCGGCCCAGGTAATTGCTTTGCCGTTTTGTTGAAACCCACTCCTAGGTAGTTCTCTTTTCCCGACACCCACAGATGCTGCTGTGGACTTTCTGATCTCTGTGGCCTCTGTCGTCAGAGCTGCCAGCACCTTGCCAGGAGTTCTCGTGGGTCACAAGTCCATTCTACCTTCTCTACTAGACCTTCCAATTTCGATAGCAGTGGTTTTGTTAAGTTCTTGTCCATTTTTTTTTTTTCCAGGATACGGTATGACCTCTTCATACAAAAGGAGTTACTATTCCTTTTACATTAATCTGATTATGTCCAAACTGTATTACAGCACAGACTATTAGCTTTTCCTCAATAACTCTCTCTCTCTCTTTTTTTTTTTTGTATACATATAGATGTTTTATCTGGTCATGTACCTGACCAGCTAAAGAAAACATCAACCATCTTCCCTCCCCGTTGGTTTTGACCATGTGATTAGATTCAGGGAAAAGGTAGGGGAAAGAGATGTGGCATGTGTGATATCATGGCTTTAAAGGGAAAGGGAAGCATATAGTCCTTTTCTTTTCTCTTCCTGCTAGAAGAGTCACCTTAGACGTGACATGGGAGAATATTAAGGGTGGCAGAAAAAAGAGATCGAATAAGCCTGGGTTCTGACAATGTGCAACGGTATAGCACATCTGGAATGCATATGCTTGGACGGCTATGTGAGTGAGAAACACACATCTTCGTTGTGTAAGCACTGTTATACTGCTCCTTATCACCTCTGATAAAAATCTCTGTGTAGTGTCACCCTGCCCTGGTTTCCAGTAGCGGGATGGATTTTTCCTCATTTGCTGCTTATGTCACTGATTTATGAGGTATCTTAAGAGTTGGTGACGTCACCACCTGCTCCTATTCTTGAAATGATTTCAAAGACTGACAGAATTCTATGTCAAGACAATGTCATTTTACTTGTAATTGTTTTCTCCTTTTCCGACCTGCTTTTTGTGACACTCCTGTTACACTATCAAAAGGCAGTGCTTTAATTCATCGACGAAACACAGCGTTTAGAACCAAGTGCTATCCAGCCTCCACTGAGCCCCGGTGATACTTCAGGATTCCTCAAAGACACTATCACTTAATAGAAAGTGACAGAGATGTGAGAAATAAGCACAGGAATGTCCAGGGAACAGTGAGAACAGAGGAAGGGGTGACAGCTGAGTTTTGACCAAACGGGACCCCTGCAGCTCCTATTTAGAAGCTCTTAAAAGAATTCACGTTTAATATTTTATTTCCATGAGATTCCCAGTCATACAAACGGATAGATTTTTCTCTCTTTGTTGTGAGAAATGAGTACTTAAAAGGTAATTAGTTAAGGATCTGGAGATAGTTGTCATTAAGTTGTAACTGTGAGTCATACTGAGAAGTGGCTTTAACTGGTTGTACAACTCAAGAAATATTTAGTGCTAACCTACAGGATTCCTTCCCTTTTAAACGCCTACAACAGAAGATTTCTTTGTTATAAATTTTGCTATAAATTATATGCTTAAGATAGGGTATAGACCTGTCAGTGCCAAGCAAAGTGTCAGACGAGCAATAGAATCAATGATCATTCTCCAGATATTGGGTGTTTATTATAGTTGTGTGTGAACACAGCTCAAGTCTCCAGAATAGGGGAGAAGAAAGATGAAGAATTACGTACTGGTTATTTACCGCAACTACCTACTAGAAAGAGGTGCTGGCAAATAACAGAGACAAAATTATTCAATCGGTTAACATTTGATCATTGGATTTGGCATGATGGGCACACGGCTGTAGTGTCACGGAGGCAGAGATGGAGGCCATGTACGGGTTCAAGCATTACTAAGGCTGACCCAGCTGTCGCTGCCTCTGAATTGTCCAATTTTCAGCAACAGAGATGAACATTGAGCCCAAAACCCTATGTGGCACTATTCTTCAGAGGGACCATCTAGCCATTTGGTGGCAATTTGACATCAGGTCCCTTCCACCTTCAATTAGCCATTCGTCTATTTCAGGTATAGATTTCTTTTCTTGCCTGCAGTGTCTTAGCTATTACCACTATCCAGGTCCTTGTGGAATGCCTGATCCATAGCCCTGAGTTCCACACAGCTTAGCATCCCACCAGGGAACTTATTAGTGAACGAGGCATGAGAGCATGCCCATTGCCCTGCCCTTGGGTCCACCGGACATGTCATGTACAATGTCATCTCAAAGCAACTGGCTTCCTAGAACACTAGAACAGCCTTCTAGCTGTATAACTGAAGTACTAGTTCCCAGAAAACACTCCAGAAGATGGGAAGCTGTTCTTTAGGGTAGAGTTATACTATTAAATCAGAGACCTTTACATGACCCTGACCACACAAGGATGGGCATACGGGTCCAAGAACCAGGATATGGAAGCAGGAAGGGAAGGGCCCCGCTAACCATCATCTGCAGTGACCCACTAGAGGATTTGTTCTTGCTGTTTCCTCAACTCTGAGCTCTGCTGGGCCGAACCAGGATATGGAAGCAGGAAGGGAAGGGCCCCGTTAACCATCATCTGCAGTGACGCACTAGAGGATTTTGTTTTTGCTGTTTCCTCAACTCTGAGCTCTGCTGGGCTGGAGATTTTAATCTCAAAAGAGACCAACAGATAAAGCAAAGGACCCATTGAATTATAATTTATCTCTGCTACCAGCGTATTTTAGATTCTTTGTGCCCTGAGACCAGCAGGAGCAAGTGACCCTTATCGAGGGGAAAAGATAGGGCTGCTTACACATGATGGCAGGGAGAAGTAAATGAGGAACTCAGATGACCTTCTCAGGTACCTTCTGGTGCACACCTGTCCCGTTGTAACCGTGGATGGATATGCGCAGCCACCCACACCCCAGGAGGATATGACTACCAATCAGGGGTTAAGGGGGTTAAGATTTGGATCACACCATCAGGGTAAGCCACCAGAACATTCCAAGATTACAGCTTGAGGGTGAGGGGGATTCAGAATGCCTCGTGGAGGTGGGAGAAGATGCGCGAGTGCCCAACATCAGCTGTGCTCCGAGATCAACTTCCACCACAGGGATGTAGTCCATCTCGTGAGCCTCCTTTCTCCAGGCTTGTGGGTGAGCCGACACTTCCTGGAGGGTGATGGGATTACAGTCTGTTCCAGTTCGAGCTAGTGCTTCCGAAAGAGCCTTCTTCTAAAAGTTAACCTTGTGGGGGAGGGTAACTCACTTTACTACCTGTGCATAGCACTTCATGGTTACAATAAGGCGAACGCATTTAACCATGTCGGGAGGCTGCGAGTAATGAAAAACACGTGAGCCTATGTGAGACTCACAGAAAGAGAGGAAGAGGGAGAATGTGTGTGCATTTTGGAGGCTAACAATGGAAATAGAGCTAAATCATCTTCCACGGAGAAGGCAAGAGATGAACTCTAAAACTGAAAAAGCAAGTAATAGTAGTAAAAGCATGATTGAAGAAGGCAAATAAGAATATTCAGCTCAAAAAATTGAGAGTGATTGCTCTGGGGAAAGGAAAATGAGGTAGAGTGAGATGACTTGTGGTTTTAAAAGGAGAAGTATTCTTCCTTAAATATGTGCGTGCTTATTTATGATTGAAAACATAAAAAAGAACAAAAGGAAATCTGATTGTCTACCGAGCAATATGAACGCTTAGTATTATTTTATTTCTTCTAAATCCCTCACCTAACTTCCTCTTCATAATGAACGGCTTAGGGTTTTAAATTCAGTGTTATTAGTATTAAATTAGAATATCGTTTATCTTCTCTTCCATGTTTAACTTTATATTTGCAATAATTTTCTAATTATATTAATAACATTATAGATGTAGCTATATTTCAGGGATCTCCCTCCCTTCTTCCTTCTCTTCCTTTCCTTCCCTTTGTTTCTAAATTTAATTTTGTCATTCTCCAATTCCTTATTTTGATTTTTCTCTACCCAGCTGGACTAAAACTTTGGATATTTTTAATAGCACATCCAGGGAAGGCAAATGGGTACTTGCATCCTGGGATAAAATTCCAGAGACAGCATTATACAAGGATATTATAGCATAAAAAGTGTTGTATTTCAGGTAAGTGAGGATGATGTGCTTTGGTGATTGGTGTTAGAAGACTTGAAACTTGACTTGAGTGATGATGAAGGTACTGATGTTGAATATGTATGTAAACAATTAGAATAAAATAGGTTGTATTTAATGAGTTGAAAAAGCAGTATTTTAAATTCCAGCATTAGTTACATAAATCATTATTTTATATGAGTGCATAACAATTTAATTACTATAAGTATGCATTTAAATATTTTAAATGTTTATAAAAATGTACATCAAATTTGCCAAAAATTTATCTTCAGATATTCTTGTTGTAGAAATTGTTTTCAGTCTTTATTGACCAGTCAATCTTCAAATGACCCAATAAGTTTAGTCTTTACTGTGCAAATGAGCAAACCCAGGCTCAGAAAGTTAAACTTATGCTCAGTGTCACAGCTGGTAGAGAAGAGAGGTGAGAAATAAATGCAGTTCTAATTCATTGCCAAAAAATTTTTAGACATCTTAGTATTATCTGTATAATTCCTTTCTTTAGGGGAAGCAGTCTTAAAATCTGAGCTAGGAATGAGGAAAGCCAGGCAGGCAAAGTCTCACGTACAGGATGGTCTTAGGCTGAAGATTGCAGTAGGGATTTGGGGAAAGAAGGGCAGGACTCTAAAGAGGTCAGCACTCGAGTGAGGGGTGTATGGCAAAACACAACACACCCGTGGCCAGCTCATACTCGCCTCATCATCTTCTCAGGCCTTGCCAAGGCTTCTCCCTGTGTGGCACCTCGTCTTTTCTGTAATTGCCTAGAAGTCTGCTCCTCCATCAAGGCCTTTTCAAGTTTCTGCTCTGCTAGAATGCCTTCTATGACCTACCTATTCCTTCTTCTGAGCTCCCTTGTGTATATATCTGCCACCATCACCCTCACCATCACTATCATCACCATCTTCACCATCATCATCATCACCATCATCACCATCACTATCATCACCATCACCGTCTTCACCATCTTCACCATCTTCACCATCTTCACCATCAACATCATCATCACCATCAGCATCAGTATCATCCAGTAAATCACTTGGTAATTATTAATTGCATGCCTAACTTCACACTGGATTGTAAGCTGCTTGGGGTCACTGTTTAAGTTTTTTAAAGGCATTTCTCTGCACAGGCTAGCTGAGTATCTGGAACTCAACATGTGACCAGTGACAGAGCTGGGATTTGAACCCAGCTCTAGTTATTACATGAATGAATGAATGGATGAATGATAAACAGATTCTCTCATAGGTTTATTTGGGCAATAGGGTTTATGAGTACATTTTAAATGATTTTTCCTTGTTTGGATATTTTTATTTTGGAGGAAAAAATGTGTGATGTTTCACAGAATGGTAGATTACATTTCAAAACCCTAGAGATAATTTAATGTATGATTATCTCTCATTCCATAATTCGTTTTCCAGAGCTGATTGTGTTGTATCATCTTGAATATTTGGACCTTACGTTGAGAACATGAAGTACTGCAATACTAGATTGGGGAATAAAGGATGAGCAGCATATGGTTATGTGGGAGGGAGAGAGCTTGCCTTCGCATTACTTCCCCATGAGACACTTATGCAAATTTATAGTGCTCTTAATTTGAAAGCTCTTAAAATTACAGAACCAACTTTTCTAATAGACACCTTGACATAAAATTGAGTGAAAAAGAAGTAATTTCGTTAAACTGATAGTAGAAAATGAGCCCCAGTTGATAACTCTATAGTGACGCACGTTCTGAATTGTCGGGCTGTCCTAGTGTGACTAATTGTTCTCTGATAAATCTGAAGGAGAAATCTTTGGAGATTGTTTTTCAGAAGAGTTGATTGCTTAGCTGTTTGAGAACCAGTGGAGGGGCAAGTTGGTGTCCCCTCCCCCTTGGGAAGTGCTGTTTTTCCCATGGGGTGTCACTTCAATTCATGCTATAAAGCATAGCCACAGACTTTAAAGAATTTGTTCGAGAAAGTTATTCATTTCTGCAGGAAGCCTACATTTCTACGCTCTCCTGTAGAGATATCTCAAATATGCTTTTTTATCCCTCACCACTAGTTTATGCAAAGGACTTCTGACCCTGGGGTATCTTTTGTTTTTTAATGAATTTACTTCAATGACAGGTAAATGTGGTGAGTATTTCAGAAAGCACCCATAGCAGTTCATCCACGGATAGTTTGAAATTCTCTCACATGTGTAATATCTCTGAGCCTACATTTTGGTTGAAATGTATAGATTTTGTTTCCTTTTTCTTCTCTTTCCATCTGAAACATTGTCTTCCTAACTTATCGTGGACCATAGACCTCATCGTTGGAGATAATCTCTCCGTGGCTTCAAATACCACTTCATGTGATTGATCCTCAGCCAAGTTTTTGAAAGATAGATGGACATGGTCAATCACATATTACACAAATACATCAATGCCGGCATGTTAAACTGAGCCAACTGTCTTAACAGGTTTCCTATTGTCTTCGGAGGTGGTGAATAATGCCCCCATCTCTTCTGTTATGCAGAAAGAGACTAGGCATCATCCTTGCTATTACAGCTGCCTTAACTACCACATACATGGCTGTGTGTTTGCCCTAAAGTTCTCCTCATGCATGGCTCCTGTTAAACTGGCCTTGATGAACTTGAAGATGGATGGATCATTTTTGAATAAAGACAGTATTTTTGTAATACTTGATATATATACTTTTGGATAGCTATACTTTCTTTCTGTTAAGATTAGATCATGAGATTGAAATAAGACATGAGAGGGACATGCTATAAGAAAACAGAGAAGAGAGGAAGGGGACATAGAAAGCTCTCTTCTGGGTTGGGTGTCCGTCAGGGAAACGGGGATCAAAGGGCAAGGAGTGGGATGTCTATGTACAATTTTCTACTGATCCCCTTCGAAGGAATAGTGTTTTCTATTCATCAGGGCGTAGCCTGCGGCAACTCTGGCCTTGTATTTAGCAAGACATTAGTGCATTCTGATGCATAGAAAGTGGTTTACACACAATTGAAGAAGGTATCTGCACGGATTTAGCGATCTCCCAAACAAATGGAGGCCTGGGGTTGAGACGAGGAGGTCACAGGGGCAGGGACTTTCTTACCTAGGACTAGAAGTTATGACACAGATATCAACAGTAAGTAGACTGTAAACATAGTCAGGCAAGGTTTTCTGCCTCTTTTGCTTACTATTGCGTATTTCCAGAATTTAGAACATTGCCTGGTATATTCTGGTACCCAATAAATATTTATTGAATAAATTGGTGTGACAAGATACCTGAAGGAATCAGATATGATCAACTGCATTTCTGTAGACATTATTACAGGGCATCCAGAGACCAGACAGGGCAAGGGATATCTCTGGGAGACAGGAGAAGCCTCCAGCGTCCCCTCCCTCCCTCTCTCAATTTCTCAGCTTTGGTTAAGTCAAATTAAGTTCTAGTATAAAGAAGGGATACAGTGGATAAGACATGACTAGATTTGAGTTTGGACTCATTTCGGCCACACACAAGCTCTGCAGCCTTGGCAAAGTCATTAGATGCATTTGATTTCAATTTCTTCTTTTATTTAAGGAGAAGTAATAGTTAGCTTCCAATGGTGGTTCTAAGTAAAAAGGTGCTAACATACGTGTCTGCTCTTTGGAACGGTAAAGCAACCTCGTTTCTCAGGATCTTGCCTTTTGGAATGTCCCTTGTCCCCTATTCATTTCTTCAAATCAGAAGCAGGAAAACAAATCCTCAAATGGGAGTTGGATTGGTATTGATTGGAAGAATAAAATAAGAAACATTTTTATAATAACTAGTGCTGCAATCACTACTAAGATTGGCTCTCATTTTATAATGAAACATGATTCCGTGAAATAGTAGTTAGCTAAATGTCAACTGAAGGTTATTCTATTAAAATGCCGTTTTAGTCCAATCAAGCAAAGACAAGCTCGTGCCTCTATTACTGTTGCAGAGTACAGCTATTAGGGTTTTTTTGTATTTATGCAATTTTCTTTGGCAGAAGGAGTTTCTGATATTTTTTATTCAGCTTTCCTACAGTGTAACAGTTTGAGAATCTTGTGTTAATGACAAATCACACATTTCAGTATATAATATATATTAAAGTAACTCTATAGTGCAGATATGTGTATCTGTGTGAGTGTGTGTGAGTGTGTGTATATGTGTGTGTATAATTCTTATCTGTTATTTCAAAATAGGGCCACATGTTAAGGAATTAAAACATATGTCTTGATATGGAGGTTTGGTGAAATACAGTTTGCTCTGTGTCAAGCAGAACTAGCTTTAAAAGCAGAAGCAGAATATTTTGTCTTAGGTGCTACACTTAAAAATGAATTTGGCCAAATAATTTAAACTCCCTGAGGCTCAGTTTACCTATCTATGAAATTAAAGTTATAATTCCTCAACCTTGTTATCTCTTATTTGTTGTAAGAGGCAAAATGATAACTTTAAAATTGAAATATAAAGTAACAAATGAATTCAAGAATATTATTATGAAGCCCAGAGCATAGCCTTTGGGGCAGATGTACCGGACTTATATTGTGCCTACCAATTACTAACTGGGTGACCTTAAGCTGATTACTTAGAACTCAGTCTTCTATAGCCCCGTATGTTAAAAAGGGGGGAAAGGGTTTTGCCTCTGAGGAATCCATGGGGTGACATTTGTAAAAGGCCTTGCGTCTGATGGACATGGAACTATTAGCCATCTTAGTACCCGCTCCCCCACCCTCCCCGCCGCTTCAACCACGCCACTAAGTCCAAACAAATCAAGCTTTTTCATTTTTCTGAAGAAATTAGTTGAATACAGTCTCACCGGTAAGGCCCATACCTTGTTTCTGATGATAGTTATGGCAGTTCTTTTTATTTTCTTTTTCAAAAAAGACGAGGCCTGGAATCTTGACGCGCTGTAGAATGCCTCTCCCACTCGTCCCTTGTTCTCTTGTCACCTTGACTTGACATTGAGTAAGTGCAGGTGAGTCAAAGGCTCTCTTAAAGTCCCTTTCTCAACAAATGTCTTTATGAAAAATGAAAAAAAGGTTACTTTGCTTTTATTTCTTATTATTTTTGTTTTATTGGGGAAGAATTTAGTGATAAAATAAAGGACACGATAGAAAATATATTTATTGCTTATCCATATTTCTTCTCTGTTATTTGCTCTGCGCTCCTTGTTGACAAGTACAGAGCTAAACTTCACCAGCAGAGTCATGATAAATAGGGTCCATTTCATTTGGTTTTTCAGCACATAAATGGAAAAACTGTTTTATGTCAACCGAATGGTGTTCTCTCCACGTCTACCACACTTCTCTGTCTTCTGTATTATTTTTTTTGCTCCTTTAAAGCTCCTATTTTTTGCATGTGTTATAATACACACACGTACAAATATGCATATGTGCATATATGTATATATACACATGTACATACAATCCATATACAGGTGGACGTGTGTATATGTGCACATACACACACATGTATATGCATATGTATATGTCTGTATGTATATACACATGTGGATATGTGTCTTTGTGCGTATCTCCCGAGAACCACTGTTCAGCATAATTCAGAGTCTCACACACAGTTCTAGAAATTTAGGCTTGGCAGGGACTATTGGTGGCTGGCATTTTCTTCTTTCATTAATACCCTTTTCAGAATTTCCTCTACAGCAGCCCACTGGCAAGCGTGAAACCTGCTTTATTCCCAGCCACCATGGCAAATAAATAATGCTGTTAATGGCGTATGATGGAATGTCCTTCCTAATATTTATTTCCTTGTTTGAAGAAATATCATGTGTTGGGTCTAAACTACCCAAGGAGGATGCAGTATAGATCTAGACACGTCCAGAGCCAGAAGGACACAAGAAGCTCCCTGTTTACCTTCACGTCTTAGTTCAGGGTTGGAGACAGAGGCGTTGCGGGCTTGCGGAGGTGTGGCCGGAGCTCCAATCCAGTGCCGCCAGCAACGATCACTTTTTCCCCCCAAAGCTTTTATCTGGTAATTTTGCTACTGGTAAACATTAAGAATAATTTCTAAAATTAAAATATTGGCAGCAGGTAACAAATGCCAATAAAGATATTTTAATCAAATGTTATTCTAAGTCATAGAACGTATACCTTAGTAGAAAGATTAGTTTATGAGTTATGTGAGCATGTGGCCATACATTTATCCATCTACCCACCATCCAGTAGCACTTACTGAATATCTACCATGAGTACAAACCTGTGCTAAGGTTGAGAATGAATATGATGATGAAGACTAGTCCATTCCCTAAGGCATTTACAGCTTCCTAGCAGCTAAAGGACAACTGTAGAATGGTCTATAGTTCAGGGTAAAATATGGTAAGTGTCTTGAGAGGGGCATGGGAAGTTACCCTTGGGGTATGGAGAAGGAAACAAACATGCTTCTAGCTTGGGCTCAGCCTAAGTGAGAAGGATACCTTGAATCAAACGAGGAAGTTAGTCGATTTTGAGAACAAGCTGGATGAACGAACACACAGAGATAGGACAAAAAGTGAAGGATGAGGAACGACCAAGGTTTCATAGGAAGGAGGTAGTGAGAGGTAAAGCCAGAGAAAGAGTATGAGATTTGATCTTGAAGGGCACCGAAGGTCAGGGCGTAGGGTTTGGTTTTGTGGCAGAGTGGGGGGTCATTGAATATTCTATGTGTAATGGCTTGAGGAGAAAAATGAGTCAATGAAAACTACTCTCCAGAGGGGAAACGTGTCATTATTTAAGCTGAGTGAGTGGAGAATTTTAAATAAAAGATGGTAAACAAAGACTTTGAATAAAATTGGTATGATGAAAATGCACACACACACACATTGATATAAGTGACTAGAATGTGGCATTTGAGAATATAGTTAGAGTGATTGTGTTGGAAGCCAGGTTGAAGCAGGCCAGGTTGCATGAAGCAGTGACTAAGTGTTCTGTAATTAGTAGACAGAGGAACTATGATAAATATTTTAAGAAATTTGCCATTGTTCTTCCGCCAGTGTCTACCATGGTGCCTAACACATTGTAAGCACTCAGTTAACATTTGCGCAGTGAAAAAGCAAAAGACATATAAATCTTGATAAGCCACACAGTAGCTACACTTACTGCATACGTAGAACCAGCCATCTGGTTCATTAAGTAAAACACAAATCTGAGTGTTTGACAATTTTAAAATGTATATCTAAATTTGAAAATATTTATGGATATTATAGAAGATTAATAAAGGAAAAAAGAGTTCGATTGCCTGAGTTTTAATAGTCGCTTTGCCTTAGACAAGTTCTTTAACCTCTTCTTGTCAGTTTCTTCCATTCTACTGAATGGAGATTATAAAGTAAGTAGCTCATAGCCATGGAATGAGGATTATGCATTAAGATAGGTAAAGAGCTTAGAAGGGACTCTGACACATGGCACACACAATATTAATGCTTGGATAGTATTATTATTATTAAAAATTTTACTTTTGAGGATTTGCGTGGTTCCTTTAAAATTCCACCTTAAAATTTACAAACCACGTTCACATCCAAAATCTTAGTTTATTCCTCCATCCCATCTCCTCCATGCTGTCAGAGAAGAAAATAAAAATCTGTTAAGTTAATTGACCTGCCTAAGAAGGTACAACTGAGTCTCAAGCCTAGATCTTCTAGTGAATGACCATTAATTTCTAAATGGTCGTTGTGTGGTAGGCATTGTTTTAAGAACTCCCATCAAAATAATCTCATTGAATCGTTATTAAGCAAGAATGGGACACAGAAGATCAGAGAGGTTAAATGCATTACCCAGAGTCACACAGCTAGAAAGTCATGGGAGCAGGTAGAATATGAAGTCTGGTCCCATGTGTTCAAAGCTTAGTCTCTCGGACAGCAAGCCAGAAAGATGTCCAAGGAATGCAGTGTGTGAGGACACTAGGTGAAGGTGGAGGAAAAGCATCTCTAAATGCCCTCAGACTAATCTCTGCCTTCCTAGGATCCCAGTCTGGCAGATGCCTCTCCTGGTGCTGACCTGCCAGAGCCAAGCTCTTCTCTCCACTTTATTTCCGAGCCCCATGGCTTTGATGCCCCTGGCCTCACTCTGCCTGGGCTCTGAGTCAACAGG
>NW_006441953.1:23347259-23368922 GCF_000325575.1 Pteropus alecto | reverse complement strand
AGGTCACTGTAGTCAGCGTTTGCTGCCAACTGCCCATCAAAGCCTCATAAACTCTGTTACGAGGCCCATAAAACGCTGTGTCCCCCTGTTAGAAGCGCAGAGAGAACAGCCATCAGACCCACGTCGTGCTGGCTTCCTTTGCTTCCCTTCCATGTATCAGACTCCTGGGAAAACCAAACGCAGGCCACGGCCAAATCATAAAGCGGTCTTTGTGTTTCTGCGGTTCTGTTACCAGGCCTCCCACGTCCCGTGATACACGGTAGTGTTTGATGACCTGGGGAGCAGTTCTGGGTGGTGGAGGAGTCGGCAGCGAGGGTTGCTGGGAATCACTGTCTTTCGAGCTGGAGGAGTGCTGACTGCTGAGTGGGTTCTGTTTTCCTCCCCGTCGACCACGAGAGCGAAGTCCACTTCCTGACAGCCTCTCGCGACTTCCTCGCTGCGTTGTTTCCCTGTGTACACTCATGTGCCTGCCATGGGATGTGCTTACGAGAAGAAAAGATGACCGACCACCTTGTTACTTAGGTTCATGGAAGGACCAGGACCCCTCGCTGGAGGTTTTCTTATCTCTGCCTCACATAATGCTTCATCTTCTCTGCTCTGTCATAGGGACCAGCCAATTTTATAATGCAGGGATAGGAATATAGATGGAAGGCAATTTGCGAGTAACCTAATTCTCCAGTTAGTAGTATTTTCCAATTTTAGTATATGTGCTGCCGAAGAGAGTACAAGTCAGTAGTATTTTCATCCCACAATACTGTAAGCTCCTTTAGAAACAGGCTTTGCTTGTATTTCTTTATAAATGTCTACTTTGTGCCTGGTTTATATAGAAAAATGCAAAACTCTTCGATAAAAGAATCACTATTATTATATGTGTTAGTCAGTATATGCTAGGTTATACTGTGGTAACAAACACAGCATTGAATATTTCTCATTCTTGCTGTAAGTCCATCTCAAATTGGATGTTCCATGCCATCTTTACTCTGAGATCCAGACTAATGGAACTGTTTCTATCTGGAATATTCCTAGTCTCTTGGCAGAAAGAAAAGAAGACAATGACATGGAACACATGTTGGTTCAAAACTTTCAACCTCAGAGTTAGAGACCTCACTTGTGCTCACATTAACTTTTCATTGGCTAATTCAGATGAAGACCAGGCCTGACTTCAAGGGGCTGGGAAATTATAATTCTCCCATACACTACCACTTTCTTAATTTCCTTTGTGTTTTGCCAGAGTTTAATATTTACTGGCATTTGCTACCCCTAAGATATAATTTAGAGAACATGATATATTGTTGTAATTCCAAATAGGCACAACTAATCTGAAAATTTCAATAGCAGATATATTTTTAGCACTTGAGGATAAAGCCAGTGACAAGACAACAACCAATATTGATGATATAGAGTGGAAAAGCTTTATTCAGTCGTTAAAGACAACTTATGTTATTACCATCAACTTATGGTTACTAAGGCAAAGCGAAAGTTTGGCATATTTCAGGAAGATTTTCAACAAAAATTATTTGAAATAAACAAACATGAAAGCCTTTCCGTTGAAGCCATTTTTCAGTTCTTACAGGAATGTAGGGAGGCAGAAGAACTTCACATTCACGAGTGGTTTTATTCTACTTCTTAGATTATTCTGTGCAAGAAACCATTCCTCCAAGTAAATGACCTTCGATAAAACTATAACCGAGGTTTAAAGAGTTTGCTAATAGACTAGAAAGGCAAAGAAAACAACGAAATTAAAAATAAAGTCCTTATCAATAAATAAAAGGTTTTCTGAGAGGGAATGCATGAGGGGTTTATGTCAATTTTAAGGATTTGAGAGGAGAGAGAAATTCACGTTGACTGATTTAACATTTACAAAAACATTGTGCGGCATGCTTTTTACATATGGGATTTTGTAATAACTCAGTGTAAGAGTTACCTTTTATGAGAAATCTCTCCTTTTACCCTTCAAAATTAGTTAACGATTAAATATATTAACAACAAATGTGTTGAACATTTATTAAGTGCTTACCAGTAACAAATATTAGACAGCTAAATTAAGTAACTAATTTAATCCTCACAATACTTGTTATGAACACATAGTATTGTTATCTAACTTTTGCAGATTAGAAAACTGTGCTGAGTGTTAAGTAACTTGCCCAACATTTTGTAGCTCGTGAGAGTTGGAGCCCACGTTTGAAGATGGCCGTCATTCTCTAGTCTCCACATTCTTAACCACTATCCCTTGACTTCTCCCACTGTGACGTAAGTTTTGGGAGGACAGGAACTCTGCATGTCCTCAACTGTTTTCCATCAAACCTTCAGCACAATGCCTATAACAGTGTTTTTAAAGTAGTCACTGACTGAGTAAATGAATTAAGCAGTTTACTCTCACTGTTTACCTGGTGAGTACCAGTTATTTAAGAAAGTTACTCTCAACTTTCAATCTAAATGAGTCTTTTATAAAATATTCTTTATAAATTTTAGTTATGCATTTTTTTTATACCAAGCAGAAGTCATTTATTCATTATTCAGTAATAATACACTTATTTTCCACTGATATGAGCCTCTGGTCAACATGAGGTGAAGTTATGTTGGCTGGACTGGACTCTTGTTTGGAGAGTGGGAAAGAATCCATTTACAAGCTCATTCTTCCTCAGTCCTGTTGTTGGCAGAATTCAGTTCCTGTTATTGGCAGAATTCAGTTCCTTGTGGTTGTAAGACCGAGGTCTTTCCTTACTGACTGACAGCCAGGGCCCATCTCAGCTCCTTAGGGAAATCTGCATCCTTTCTTTTAAAGCACCTTCATTTTCAAGCCAGTAATGATCCATCTAATCCCTGCATGCTGTGAATCTTTGACTTCACTGACCACCAGTCAGTGAAAGCTCTTTGCTTTTAAGGGCTCACGTGATTACAATGAGCCTATCCAGATAGTCTTCCTATTTTAAGGTCAACTGTGCCTTATAGCATAACATAATTATGGAAGTGACATCTCATTATATTCCCAAACTCCAGGGATTAGAGCATGGAATCTATGGCAGGGGTGAATGGGAAATAGGTTCAAGTAAGAAATTCTGCCTACCACACAGCACGTAATGAATACTCATTATACTCCAGATAAGGGCCTACTGTAGCCAGCCTCTTGATGTTGGACTTGTGATGCTCTGAGCACAGATCTAAGTGGATTATGACCTACAGAGCTGTGAGCTAATACATGATGTTATTATAAACCACTAAATTCGTGATAATTCTGCATTTATGGAGCTCATATTATAATGGAGAGATATATGATATATAGTTGTTGCCTTATCAATATTTTTTCACTAAGCGAATAGATGAATATTCAATTATTAACTATTACTAATGAAAGATAATTTTTACTACATGCATGTATTGTTAGAAGTACTTCACGCATTTAATTATTTAATCCTCACAACAACCCTGTATAGTAAGTTACTATTCTTATCTCCATTTTAAAAATGAAGACATGGGCACAGAGAGGTTAACAACTTGTCAGAGGTTGCAAAGCTAATAAATTTGGAGCTGAGATTTAATCCTAGGCAGTCTGGCTTTAGAATTTGTTAATAAATTATTCTAAGTTGCTTATTTGACTGAGATAAGTAATATCAAGAAGTGGATTTCACGTGAGGGGAGATGACCTAGGCTGAGGCATCAGGGAAGGCTTTGTAAAGACTTGAGTTTTAAGCTGAACATTGAAGGGCCAATAGCAATTAGCTAGGAAAAGAGGCTGGAAAAATATTTTAAAAATAAGAACTTGGGAGATTTCTAGTGAAAAGCATGAGACTTACATTTCTGTTAGTCTATGCATGCTAGATAAAGGTATTATTTTCATCAAACTTTAATATTGAGAAGAGTTTAAGGACATCCAAAAATTTGGTTATCTTAGGTTAGGAACCAGTGAATGTTGATAACACTAGTTTGATAGCCACATAGGAAAAATGAAAAAAAAAAAAATCAGAATACCTTTTTTATCCCACTAGAACTGGACTTGAAAACTATAGTCCACAGGCCAAATATGGCACGCTTAGGTTTTTGTAAATAAAGTTTTATTAGAACATAGCCACACTCATTCCTTTACCTATTGTCTATGGCTGATTCCAAGCTACGAGAGCAGGGTTAAATGCTTGTGACAGAGACCATATGGTGTGCAAGGCCTAAATATTCACTCTCTGGATATTTTCAGACAACATTTCCTGACCTCTGCCATAGAACAAAGCTGCCACTATTTGAAAAATAATATTTTTTGTAAATTATATGGTCCAATAATACTTTTTTTCCAGGAGTAATATCCAGACCTATTCTGTTGGCTTTGGAAAGTGTAAAGAACCTGGCAGTTGGGCTCTTGTTTGCGTAGAGATTACCCGAATGATAGTGGCTGTGGCCTGAGAAATCAGTACACCTGCTTGACTGAATAAGTGGAAGGCCTTTTGGAAGCACAATAATATAGCTATATACTTTTATATGCTTAATAATATTTTAGGAGGTTTAATTTCTGCCAGAGTTCCCATGACAAAAAACAAACAAACACAACAATAATAACAAAAAACATATATTTAAAGCAGCATGCAAACAAACCTAAAAGAGATCTATAATTGGAACTGCATATGGATTTCAGGACTCTGAAATACATCAAGGTGACCAGAGTTCCTTGCTAGTATCTGTTTCCAAAACACATATTTTTGTTCATAAATTTTTAGATAATTTTTTCAAACTTTCACATTATTCAGATCCTCTTAGTGAATAATTATTTAAAATATAAGTCCAATGACTTCGCCATGGCGGCTTTTTTCTATAGCACTGAATATGGAAAACTAATGGATGTAGAGGCCATTTTTACAACTTGGTACTGAAGTACAACATAGGTACAGAAAAATGAACATATCAGATGTCCAGTTCAATGTATTCTCACAAATTAAACACATCTGTGTAAACAGCATGTAGATCAAGGAACGGAGAGTCTCCAGCAGCGTTCTTATGCCCGTTGAGTCAAAACTCATCACCAGGGTAACACTTATCCTCACTTCTAACACAATTTGTTAGTTTTGCCGGCTGTTGTTTACTCTTGTGTCTTTTGCTCAACTTGATGTCTGTGAGATTCATCCATGTTGTTGCATACAGTGGTAATTTGTTCATTCTCGTGGCTGTGAAGTGTTCTATTGGGTGGATACATAATTTTTATTTATTTTACTGTTGAGGAGCATTTGGGTAGTTTCCAGACTGAGGCTATTATGAATAGTGTTCCAATGAACATTCTTTTACATGCCTTTTGTTGAACCTATAAATACATTTCTTTTTACACAGGGAAATACAGATATTCGTTGAACCTGTGTAAAATGACTTATCTTCTCTCTTACGCGACACCTGATTTTCTATAAATAGAGTTTAATTTTGTTAGTTATTTTTGGCAAACACGTGTAATTATCGTATCACATGTGAGATATGGTCAGTGAACATCTCGTGATAACTTTCACTTGTTCATTCAACAGTTAATTATTGAACATGTATTGACCAAATAAAATGGACTGTTTGAGTGTCTGCTCTTAAGGAGCGTGCAGCTGGTGAGAGAGGTAGACTTCTAGACCTTCTAGTATGAAACATACGGTAATAGCTGCAACACAGGTGACCACAAAGGTGTACCCAGCCCATTTCAGAGGTTGTCTCTTGACCCCTGGGGTGAAGATACCCAAGGCTTCTGGAGAGCAGGACCTGTATTGTATGCACAACGTGCCTGGAAGGGAGTGATGGGAGCCTGGAGGAGGGTTAAGGAACTGAGATAAGCAGAGTTCAGAGAGGAGGCTAAGGGTCAACTAGAGACTAGATTCTTAAGGGCTTTTTGAAAGGTTCTCCGAACTCAACGGAGTACCAAGAAAGTGTTTAAGGAGTGAAGCAACATGATTGGACTGGATGTTTCCAGAAACTCGTGACCCCTGCTCACCACTCTGTTGTACAGTCAGCTTTACAGGGCTGTGTTTTTATCTTTAATAATTTCTTTTAAAAGTTTTTAAAAATTTATTTTTAGTTACAGTTGGCATATAGTGTTATATTCATTTCACGTTACAACATAATGATTAGACATTTATATATCTTAAAAAGCGATCATCCTGATAAGTCTAGTATCCACCTGGCACCACACATAGTTATTACAATATTATTGACTATATTCCCTATGCTGCATTTTACATCCCATGACTATTTTTAAAACTGGCAGTTGGTACTTTTTAATCCCTTCACTTTTTTACCCATCCTCCCAAACCCCCACCCCCCCATCTGGCAATTATGAGTTTGTTCTCTGTATCTATGAGTTTGTTTCTGTTTTGTTTATTCATTAATTTTGTTTTTTAGATTTCATACAGAAGTGAAATCATATGGTATTTTTCTTTCTCTGTCTGATTTTTGTCACTTAGCATAAAATCCTCTAGGTCCACCCATGTTGCATGTTTAACAATTTCAGTTTAAACAGTTTTATCGTTGAATAAATAACATTTCTGTAGTCAATATATAGTTAATCTTTAATGAAACAGACATTTTTTTTTTCCTAAACCAGATTTGAAAATTTCATTTTTCCTGGCTCTCTCATAGATGTTCACTTCAGACTTCAAATATTTATTTCATTTAACTGGTGTTGGTGGATTTACTATCTTTGAAAACTAAGTGTGACATAACTTTATTTCATATTAATAACGCTGTCTGAGCTTGGTTTCTATGGCTTTTGGATACTATTCGGAATAGAAAGACCATCTCCTGCAAGTGGAATAAGACCTTTGCAGCTGTGCTTGTGTAAAGCGGTTTTGGTCCAAAAATAATCACGCTCTCATATTACCATAGGGCACTGGGCTCGCTGTTGTGTTCAACACTGATTTGGAGCTGTAAAATTTAGTACGCCAAGCTTGCCATCAAATCCTTGGAACTCGGGAGAGAGAATGGAGTTCGAGCTTAGTGTTACAGAAACGGCACTTTTTATTAATATTGAAAAATAGCCACGTTGATTCAAAGAAGGGCGGAGAAGAAGTCCTATGTCCCTTTCAGTCTGAAATGACACGAAATCTCTTGCTAAGTGATTTACTCCAAAGAGCCGAAAATGTATAGTGCTGGGCCGCCTGAAAGTCAGTGCTGGCGAGAGGAGAAGTAATTGAATAATATCTTTCCTTCAAAAAATGTCAAGGTCTTTGCCTGAGCAGGTTTATTTGCCCACCGCTCTCCAGCACACATCAAATCCAGCTCTTTAACATCAGTCAGATCGTTAAGGCGACAAGCACAGAATTTAACTCTACCGATTGCTCTGGGCCTGTATTTTCGCATTTGCCTTGGCTGGCCTAGGTTCCCTCAGTGAGCTGTCTTGGAATGAGTAAAGAGAGAAATCGTGCCCACACAGAACCTGTGTTCAAAAATTACCTTCAGCCTTCAAACCAGTTCAAACTATCTGTACCTAAAATGAGAGAAACTTGGATCACCCAGCCCCTCATTGCAAAAGTCCTGCCTGGTCGTCACCTTCCTTTAATCGATTATGCTACTCATTGTTATAAATGGAAAATCGTGTCCCCCAAAAGATGTTGAAGTCTTAACCCTCACTACCCCAATGCTGAAGTCTTAACCCCTGCTACTTCAGAATGAGACCTAATTTGGAAATAGGATTGTTACAGATGTCTTTAGTTAAGATGAGGTCATACTGGCAGTATGGTGGGCACATAATCCACAATGACTGTAACCTAATAAGAAAGGGAAATTTGGACACAGAGACACACGCAGGGAGAACTCCACGTGAAGGCAGGAGGTCTGCCCCCACAAGCCAAGGAGCAAGTTTCTAGTAAGATGCTAGGAGACAGGCCCGAAACAGACTCTTTGCTAACGCTGTGAGGGAGCGCGTTCCTGCTGGCACCTTGATCCCAGACTCCTGAGCCTCCAGTTCTGGGAGACAACAAATTCCTATTGTTTAAGCCACTCGATTTGTGGCACTTTGTGATGGCAACCGAGGAAGCCAAAACGCTCTGTTTACTCACCTCACTGGCGCCGTCTCACCGCCTGCCTGCCTGCCTGCCTTCCTTTCTTCCTTTCTTCCTTCCTTCCTCCCTCCCTCCCTCCCTCCCTCCCTTCCTTCCTTCCTTTCTTCCATTTCATGAGCATATCCACTAAGCTGAAGGTAAACTTGACATTTTGGTACCCTGAACTAAAGAGCATCTGGGCTTCTTCTCTAAGTGGCTGTGCCTTGAGCTGTTCTAATATAATTGCTTTATTTAGGGCTCACACCAAGACTTGTTATCAACCAGCTAGTGGCAGCCTTGCCTAGTTTGTCCTAGTTGTCCAGCGACAGTGCCTACATACCCTCCCAAGCCCAGCTGTAGGCCGTGGTGGCAGGCCCCTCTTTGTGTCAGGCCAGATGGACCATGTTAAAAGGCTTTTGGCATAGCCCCAATATGACTGTCACCAGCCAAGCTAGGGCCACAATTCATTTTTAGTACATAGGTCCTTTATTCTACCATTAACTCTAGAAATAAAATTTGTCAGCTGGGAATGTTGGCTTTAGAACTCTCAAGGTAATTTAAGATGAGGTTAACCATACTTCTATTTGTAATAAATTGGGTAACCATCTTACAGTCTTTCCAAAACTCTTTCTATGGTGTATTCAGTAGACTCATTCGAATATTAACCACGTGCAGTACATTGTGTAGAAGACGCAAAAGTGAATGTTTAGAAAGCGAGCTCCTCTGCATGTCCAAATTAATAAATGCTTGTTGAGTGAGAATGAACTCGAGGGAATATCAACTCATTTAACAATGAATTATTTGGATGTCACCGTGTGCCCATTGGTGTGCTGCACCTTGGAGGGACAGTCGTGGGTAAGATAAAGTGGGCCCCACTCTGAGGCATTTCCATTGTGGAAGAGGATCTCTGTTCAGTTCTCACGGAATATGCCATCTGGAAGGGGAGCAGATAAATGCAAAAATAACTATGCAGCAATCAGATGTAAATAAAGAGGCTTGAGTGCTAGGCAAATTTCTATGAGCAAATAGAAGTGAAAACAAATACAATTATACAATTAAAAATGAAGTAGGACAAATCATTGTAATATTAGTCCAAACCAAGGATAACGATTGTGTCAAATGAGGTTCTCAGACCTTTATTCTGGCAAACTGCTGCTCTTGGGCTGTACCTTTCCACCTCTGAATATGCCTTCCCCTTCTCCCTTTTCACCTTTGCAATCTCAAGAACAGATTCTTTGCATAAGATGCTTATTAAGTTTATAGCGACACAGACAACAGCAGCGTATTATTAGAAAATTTCTGAGCTCATTATCACAAAAACACGATTACACGCTTTTTACTGTACAGTGGAGGAGTGAGTGGGTCAACATGGGCATGCTCACTTCTTTTATGCTCACTTCAGTGGAGAGGAGGGGATGGTAATTTATCTGAGGGGATCTGCTTTAGGCTGGTATACCAGTATGTGCTCTTACAATTAAAACGACCAGCCCTGATTACTTTACAAGTAAAGTCCGTTTGGAGAAAACATTCTAAAATGGAAAAAAAACACATATTTTTTCAAGATTTTAATTTAAATATCAATGGAGATAGTTATCACAAATGATTCATTTAAGAAGGACTAGTATACAGAGTCAATGGAGATAGTTATCACAAATGATTCATTTAAGGACTAGTATACAGAAGTAGGAACTAAACAGGAAGTGTGGAGTCCTTGGTTCTAGTTTCTGTTGTGTAGTTATAGATAAAACATGTTTTCTCTCTGAGCATTAATTTTACCTTCAGAATTGGGTGAATTGGCCTGGCTGATCTCGTAAGTTTCCTTTCAGCTTTGGGATTCCATCTTATAAAATTAGCTCGTTTAAAGCAAGAGGCTCATGATGTACATACATGTCTTAGATTCTGTCTGGCTGGATGCTGGCTAGCTACTCTTGCCTGCATAGGCTTAGCCATCTCTAGTAATGTTAACTCTTGAGGAGATAGCTAGTAATCACAGGGCACATTTGTGCCAGACAGTCTGCCAAGGGTCTTACACGCTCCATCATGTGATTTTTCACTACCAGCCAGGGCACAGGTGCTTATACTATCCACATTATATAGATGAGAAAAGTGTTCCTGGTCATTCAGTTGAGAATTGAAGACCAGATTTCCAGCCAGGTGAACCTGAGCCCAGAGGCTGGGCTTTGGAACCTGAGACTTTATTAGTGGGCTAAATGGTGACTCTCCAAAAGACATGACTTACCCCTGGAAACTGTAGATATGACTGAACTTATTTGGAAAAAAGTTCTTTGGGGATGTGATTAAGAATCTCAAGATAAGATTATCCTGGATTTAGAGTAGGCTGTAAATTTAATGACCCATGTCCTTATAAGAGACAGAAGGAGGGGACACAGGGACACACAAGAGTGAAGGCCACGTGAAGACAGAAGAAGACCCTGGAGTGGGGTAGCCCAAGTGCAGGGATGCCTGGAGCCACGAGAAGCTGGTAGGCAGGGGTGGTAGTCCCCTGGAGCCTCTGGGAGGGAGTGTGCCCCGAAGATGTCCTGGCTTTGGGCTTCTGGCCTGTAGAATTGTGAGAGAATAAATGTCTGTTGTTTTAATCTAACAAGTTTGTGGTAATTTTTTATGGAGACTCTAGGAAACTATCATAGTCGCCTTTCTGGTTGGTCTTTAAAATCATAGGAAGCTTTGCTTAAAAGCAGACATAAGGGCCAGATAAAGTGGATGAGGATGATATCTGTAAACACCAGGCCATTTAGTTGCCATTAGTTCACAGAAAGCTGTACTTTGGGAATGACCCCTTCCCACACCTCTATACCACCATGGTGTACACCTGTGTCAGGTGACTGAAATGAGCCACACCGTGGGCAACTGCCTCAGCAAGAGAGCCAGAATCCACACCCTGAGCTCCCTGAACCTTCCTCATGCTTCTCATTGCTCAGAAATTACTGACAAAATATTGCAACAATTCAATACGATTTTTATTTGAACTGGAAAATAAAATATCAACAAAGCCCCAAAAGCTCACAAATGAAAAAGTCAGTGTTCATGTAGCTGCTGCTTTCCTTGGTCACTGAAAGGTAAATGAAAACTCTTCAGCAGAGTGGTAGGCAGTCAGGTAGGAATTTAGGTCACTCCTCGAGTTCAGGCATCAGAGTGATCATCTGTTTATTATTTGGTTTTATTATAGATATTTGTTTCAGTGTAGAATAATCCTTTTAAAAAAATGCAATCTCATTTAAAAAGCAGCCTTGTTTCCGCTTTGTAAAATTAGAAGCCACCAGCTTTTGTCCAACTTCTAGAAGTAAAGAGGGCTTTACTTCTGAGAAATTCCAGAATTCTTAGAATGTAAGCATTCTTAGAATGTAAGTATTGCGAGAATATAAATGTACACATATCCCAGTAAATAAAATAACCACAGAGATACAGTTTCCTAGTCTGTGAAATGATAACGGAAGTGACACCTAACTTGCAGGAACCTTTACAAGAGAATTTTGAGAATGAGATGACACCTGACACAAAGTTTGGCACAGATAGGTGTGGCCCATATTGTTTTCATTTTTGCTAGTCTTTTAATGGACTTGAGATGGATTTTCTCTTTCAATCTCATCTGCTTTATGTTTTACTAAATGCATGTTTCTTATAAATAACTTTTTAGCAAGAAATTATTCTAGAGTATTTTATATTTATTAATATACTTTGAGGAATTTTTGTAAGGTGTTTATTTAGAAAAGATGCCCAAATGCTGTTTAATGGAGTGGTAATAAAGGTAATACTCTATATAAGGAAAGGTAATGCACTATGGTTACGTAGTAATTTTGTCTCCCTCCATGCTTGAGTGAATCAAGAGTGTTTTATTGGATTCAGTACCGAAGAGATCGAGACCTTCCTTTTGAATTCCAAGGACTAAAAGCAGTTGAAGATTATTCTTGATTTTCTCATTTCCTCATATTTTTCAGCAGAGTCTACTTTGTTTGGGGTTGGGGTAAGGAGTTGTTCTCAAGGAAAAAAAAATCTTTTGATGTATATTTTGCCCTGATTTTGTGGTAACAATAATAATTAATTAAGGATTTGCAAGACCAGTTTTTTCTGTTCTCTCGCTGGCTTCCTTCTCTTTGAAGTCTTTTAATTCGGTAGAGTCTGTTAATCACAGATTCCTGGAAAACTATTTTTTGGTAAATTGTAAGATTTGCCCGTTTCCCTAGAAGACAGTAAGCAATGTTCAAGAAATTACATCAGTGCAGTGTGGTGGGAAAGCTGTTTTGCATCTACAGCCTCAGGCCACCTCCTTAGGTGTAAACTAGTTAGACAGGTAATGGATTCCTTTTACAACTTTTACAGTAATGTGAGTCATTATTTACTAAATTCTGTGGTCTTGGAATTGTAGTAAAACTTTGTATAAATTAGCTCATGTAATCCTCTTCCTATATCCATTTAAAAAGTAAGGAAATTGGAGCTCAGACAAATGATATAATCTGCCTAAGGTCACACAGTGACTGTTAATGATAGCTACAGTAGTGGCATACTATTAGCATAGGATAGTGCCTATGAGTGATCCAAAGTTTCGAGACAATACATGATTTATTATAATCACTATGCACTGCATCAGGAAATGCTCTACACTAAATTGCACAGCAGTCTTCTCTGTGAATGTTTTGGTTTAGCTAAATGTTTTGGTTAAGTTTCATTGATACTGAGTAGTATCAATACAATCAAAGCAAAACATTTAGCATTAAACAGACCTGGCAGAGGAAACTGGCAAGCCCTTATATTAGTTATATTAGTTATCGATCTCTCCATAAAAATTAAAACAAACTTAGACACTTAAAGTAACACATTTATTTTCTCACGGTGTTTGCAGGTCAGGGGTCTGTACAGCCTCCCTGGGTCCCTGGTTCAGTGTCTCTCATGAGACTGGTTACGTTTTCAGCAAGGGCCGGGGTGTCATATGGAAACCCGGCTGAAGAAAGATCTCCTTCCAAGTTCATTATATGGTATTTGCAGAATTAGATTCTTTCTGGCCTATTGTACTGGGAGCCGGAGTTTCTAGTTGGTGGTTGACAGGAGGCTGTCCTCAGTTCCTTGCTACATGACCATCCCCAACATGGCAAGTTGCTTCGTCAGGCAATGGAGGGAGTTCGCTACCAAGGTGGAAGTCAGATTTTTGTAATCTAGTGATGGAGGTGATAGCTCCTAACTTTGAAATGTTCTGCTGGTGACTGAAAGTAAGGCGATGTGAAAGATTGTGGGTGTGGGAGGCAGGAGGCGCTGAGGACCATCTTAAGAAGTAACCTTCTCTAAACCTTTTCTTTCTTTCTTTTTTTTTTTCTTTTTGCCATTTTGCTGTCTTTCTGGAATGCTGTGTTATAGTGCTCTTGATACCTTTCTGCAAATAATTAAATAGGGAACGAGGGTCTTATGTTGAATTCCCTGCCACTGAAATCTCTCTCTTGGCGCCTGCAATGTCATTTGTCTGGGGTTCTACTTCTTGAGATTCTACAACTCTTAGGTGTCCATTGGCTGTAGACTGTGCCTTCTGTTAGCACATCAAAGTTTTTTTTGATCTACGGCCATGCCACCCTGAACGAGCTCGATCCCGTCTGATCTCGGCAGCGAAGCAGGGTCGGGCCTGGTTAGTGTTTGGATGGGAGACCACCTAGGAAGACCAGGTGCTGTAGGCATAAAAAAATAAATAAAAAATAAGAGATTGTAAGCTGACAAGGTCCTTGCAATCTGTGACGTCAACCAAGGGTTGCCTTGCCTAAAAAAAAATAAAATAAAAAATAAAAAAAGGTTTTTTTTTAAAAATTAATTATTTATTAAAATAACTTTACTTTTTAGAGCAGTAGTGGGTTCACAGCAAAATTGGGTAGGAAATACAGAGAGTTTAAATAGACCCTGTGACCCCCACCACACACAGCCTCCCCAGCTATCAGTATCTACTACCATTTGTTATGATTAATGAACCCACACTGACACGTCATTATCACCCAAAGTCCAGAATTTACATTTGGGTTCACTCTTGGTGCTGTACATTTTATAGGTTTTGACAAATATATAATGGTCCATATGTACCGTTACGGTGTCATGCAGAAGAGTTTTGATGCCTTAAATCTCCTCTGTTCTCCACCTATCCATTCCTTCCCTCTTCCCCCAACCTCTGCCAGCCACTACTTTCTCTACAGTATTACGTTTTCCAGAATGCCATGTAGTTGGAATCATATAGTATGTAACCTTTTCAGATTGGCTTCTGTCACTTACTAATATGCATTCAAGTTTCCTCCATGTCTTTTCATGGCTTGATAATTCATTTCTGTTTAGTGCTGATAAGTATTTCATTTTTTGGGGTGTATCACAGTTTATCCATTAACCTACTGAAGGACCTCTTGGTTGCTTCCACATTTTGGCAATTATGAATAGAGCTGCTATAAACATTTGTGTGCAGAATTTTGGATGGACATATGTTTTCAACTCATTTGGGTAATTATCAAAGAACATTATTATTGGATCACATGGCAAAGTATGTTTAGTTTTACACGAAATTGCTAAACTCTCATTCCAAGTGGCTGTACTATTTTGTATTCCCATCAGCAATGAATGCAAGTTCCTGTTGCTCCACATCTTTGTCAGCGATCGATATTGTCAGTGTCTCAAATTTTGGCCATTCCAATAGGTGTGTAGTGGTGTCTCATTGCTGTATTAATTTGCAATTCCCAAATGAAATATGAGATAGAGTATCTTTTTATATACTTATTTGCTTGTGTATCTTCTTTCTTGAAGTGTTTGTTCAGGTCTTTTGCTCCTTTTTAATCAGATTATTCATTTTTTATTACTGAATTTTAAGGGTTTTTGTATACTTTAGATAACTGTCATTTATCAGATATGTTCTTTGTAAATGTTTGCTCCCAGTCTGTGGCCTGTCTTCTCATTCTTTTGACATTGTCTTTTGCAGAACAGAGTTTTTAATTTTAGTACGTATCATTTTTCAATGATTTATTTCGTGGATTATGTTTTTAGTGTTGTATCCACAAAAGTAATCACCAAACCCAACCAAAGTCATCACGAAACCCAAAGTCATCGAGCTTTTCTCTTATGTAATCTGGTAGGAGTTTTATAGTTTTGCATTTTAAATTTAGATCTGTCGACCATTTAGTGTTTATTTTTTTTAAGGTATGAGGCCTATGCCTAGATTTATTTGTTTATTTTTTGCATGTGAATATTCATTTGTTCCAGTACCATTTGTTGAAAAGTCTGTCTTTCCTTCATTGTATTGCCTTAACTCCTCTGTCAAAGATCAATTGACTAAATTTAAGTAGATCTATTTGGGGGCTTTATTCTGTTCCATTTATCTGTGTTTTTTCAATACCACATTGTTTTGATTACCGTGACTCTATAATGTCGTTAGGTTAGGTTGTGTTAGTCCTCTGACTTTTCTCCTTTCCTTCAATATTGCGTCAGCTGTTCTGCATCTTATGCCTTTCCATGTAAGCTTTGTAGTTAGTTTGTTGATATCTAGAGAATAACTTGCTGGGATTTGTTTGAGATTGTGCTAAATCTATAGCTTGAGTAGGGAAGAACTGATGTCTTGACAAACTTAAGTCTTCTCAGCCATGAATATGAAATATCTCTAAGTTTAATTCTTCTTCGATGTTAATCAGAGTTTTGTACTTTTCATCATGTAGATCTTGTACATATTTTTTTGGTTTTTACCTAAGGGTTTTATTTTGAGGGGAGTTGATGTCAATAGTATTGTGTTTTTCATTTCAAATTCCACTTATATATGTAAGATATAGGGAAGCAATTAACTTTTGCATTTTAAACATAGCTCATATAACCCTGCTATAATTAATATTATTTCAAGGAGTTTTTTGTCCTTTTTGATTCTTTAAGATTTTCTACATAGATGATCATGTCATCTGCAGATAAAGATTGTTTCATTTCTTTCCAATTTGTATACCTTTAATTGCTTTTCTTGTCATATTCATTAGCTAAAACTTCCAGTATGATGTTGAAAAGTAGTAGAGAAAGGTTACATCCTTGCCTTTTTTATGATCTTAATAGGAAATCTATGTTCTCACCATTATGAATTGTATTAGCTACAGGTCGTTTGTAGATATTCATTATCAAATTGAGAAAGTTATCCTCTATTCCTAGTTTGCTAAGAGTATTTATCACGAATGGTTGTTAGATTTGTCAAATATTTATTTCTGTTTATCGATATGTCATGTGCCTTTTTTCTTTAGCCTGTTAATGTGTAGTCTATTATTTTTTCAACTAGCCTTATTTGGGAAGGTAGCTGCAGTTTTGACTGAGTAAACTCAATTCAGGAGGAAGAAATAGAAAGCCTGATTTTGCCCATAAGTCCAAACTAACTTCTCCAGTGCAACATATGGTAATAAAACTATTTTCACAGCTATCTGTTATTTATTTGTTTGTTTGTTTGTTTGTTTGTTTATTTATTTTTTACCACTTTTCAATTACTTTAGATTTTGGACAGAGGAAGGAGCGTGATTAATTTGGCCATATAAGTAGAATCATCAGAATTCTTAACAAAAAGTAGTACCAAACTTTTAAGTATTTTATCTATATTAGAGATTTGCATTCAATAGTGCAGTACTTGGTCCATGGTGAACAAATCAAAAGTTATTTCTTCTTCTTTTCCTCTTCTTCCCCTTCATTCTTCCCCTCCTCTTCTCTCTGCTTCTAGTTATGATGATGATGATGATGATGACCAAGATGATGATGGCTATGATCAGATTGAGTTTTCCAAGGATTATACTACATGCTTTTTACTCCCTAGACTACCTATTCATGTGTTATAAATTTTTAATATATTATGTATCTTATATATTCTCAGATAAATCAGAATATGCAAAATAATAAAAATTTTAACAAAGATAAGTAAATTTTTTTATATCTGGTTAAGGGGAAATGTAGAAGGGGTAATGCACCAACTTTCATAAGAATACAAGTAAAAAATACTACTATGGAATGATGTAGATGAAATATTTTCCTAGTAGGATCATTCTAGCTAAGGAAATGGGTAGACTCTTAGAATGACCACTGAGAGGCCGTGACTCTAGTGCTTGTGATGCTCTCGTGCCCTAGACTGAGAGGTCTGCAAAAGAACCAGATTACTCTTTGAAAGAAGCTGGGAGTAAGATTTAGAGACTATCACAGAAAAAGAGATAGTATCTTGTAGGTAATGGCTAAAGAGGGATGGTGATGAGGACAGGCTTTTATTTTGATGTTAGTAGTTTGGTGTGCAATACAAATTCTCTCCTTCATTTATCACAAACTGTTTCAGTAAACTCCAAAACTCCAAAAAATCTGCATTGCTCATGAATAGTCTGATAAAATGATATATTTTGGAGGGAGAAGATCCAGAACTAAAGCTTTTTTAAAGATTGGTTTGGTGTGAAAACAAAGGCTACCCTTTGAAAAAGAGGCACATATGAACAAATAATTGGACTTCTTGAGTATGCTCAGTAATGTGTTATGTGATGTGGATCTAGAACTCATGATATAGACCCTGCCTCCACGGAGGCCACGGTCATTACTTCAGCATATCTTGTAAATCTCATAATATATTACTTATGAACCTGTTGAGAGTTATTGATAAATGTGCCTTGAAAAAGCATTCCTTAATTAAAGAGTTTTGGAAAATGCTGCATACTCTAACTCCTCTTGAGATTCTCGAAGCACATTATACATTAAAGACTCAGAAGTCTGTAATTAAATGTACTCACAGTCATGTATGCTTATTTAACTTTATTTAAGCCCGTTTTTCCCAAATGTCATTATTTGCTCGTGAAATTCATTTTTTAAAAAACACTCCCATTATCTCCTCTTGGATAATATTCCCTAGGAAAATCTCATTTGGAAAATACAACTTCAGCAGAAAAAATAAAGTACAGAATATTATGTTTTTGTAAGGGAGCATGAATTTGTTAACATAATAGCATGTTGGAAAGAACTATCATTCTCTTTGATGTTTTTTGAGAATGATAACCCTGTTAGGTCATTGTATTAGTTAGGGTAAGTAAGCAGAGCTGCAGTAAAAAACAATCCCTAAATCTCAGTGACTGAGCATAATAAAAGCTTATTTCTTGCTCATGTCACAGTTGCAATGCTGGTTGGCTGAGAGCCTTGCTCTGTGGAGTCATGTAGTGAGTCAGGCTTCCTCTAGCATGTGGAACGTATTTTAAGTCATCCAGTGAGTCAGGCTACTTGCGACTATATTCTAAAGCTTCAGAAGACTTCACTTGATTACAGAAAATTATGTAGATAGTATTGGGGTCAGGCCTAGAAATGGCAGGCAACTTCTGCCCACATTTCATTGTCTAGAACTTGGTTGTATAGCCTTACGTCTATTATTGTGCCCAACAATAAGAGGAGAACAGAGATAAGGATGAACATTTGAAATTCTTATCACAACTTTTTAAAAGTGTTTAGGGGTTTACTAGTGAAACAAAGTAGGTAAGAATATTTCAGGTACAAGGAGCCACACACCTAAAGTGCACAAATTCACAAGATTGAAGGGGATTTTGAAGAACTCAGAAGTCCAGGTGGCAGATGAGTCTGGAGAGAGTTTTGAAACAGACCGTAAAGAATTTTAAGCCATGTTAAAGATTTCGGACTTTATATCGTAAATGATAGGGAATCAATGGGTGCATGAGTATATTTATTTCATATAAAGGCTTCTGATAAGAGTGTACACAATAAACTGGAGAGAGGAAAGACTTGGGGAAATAGAGGATAAGAGATAGGAAGCTGTTCTACTTGTCTGGAAGAGAGATTTCAGACCCATTATGAGGATTGCATTGGAAGTAAAGAAGATAAACTAATCTGGACAGATAATTTCTTGGAAAAATTAGTAAGATTTGATAAATGATTTGTTGTGTTAGAGAGCTGAGAGAGAGACATAATTTTAAAGCTTCTAGTTTTTGAGCTTGAGAGGATAGTGTCATAATTTATCAAATATTATTTTGGAGCTGGAACAGATTTAAGGATAAAGATAATAAGTTATATTTTTTCACATTAAGTTAATGTGATTGTTGGATGTACGTGGCTGGAGTTGGAAAGTGAGTAAACTATATCTTGGAGAAGAAATAGTTTAATACAAGAAATAGTTTAAATAAGCACTTAGACTCAACTTGAAACCTTGGGGACAGGTGAGATCACTCATCGATAACAATTAGAAAAAAGGGGGACAAGAGCCAGGGAGAGAACTCTACACAAGGCTGAGAGTTAGGTGATGGGTAGAGAAATAAAAACACCGATGTTACCTTAGTGATCAGAGATAAAAATATATCCAGGTTAGGGAGGTGTCCCATTGGGAAGAAATGCCCTTTTATAAAACATGACATCGAAGAACTTTCCTTCCTTCAGTAGCACAGACATTTTTGTCAATGTTAAATAAAAAAAAAAATGTGTCACCATTAGTAGAGAAGGAAATCTCTGTGACCAGTACTTGAAACATGGTTCTGAACTTGTTGCTTGACTAATAGAAAGCATTTGTTTTGAGAACACTGGAGCTGCTATCACTTTTTTCCATAGTATCAATATTTTCAATATTTGGTAAATACCAGATTTTATTAAAAAATAAGTTGAAGCAATTTTAATATTTGTATGCATGCTATGGAATAAGTGACCATATGGGAAGTCAGGATGCTCCAGTAATCTTTGACCACTGATGCTGGCATGTTGAATTAGTGGAGAAATGGGAACGTTTGTCACATTTTTATTTACTTAGAGGAAGAAATATGAAAAGAGTTCCAGGAAAAAATGTATATCCAAGAGATATTGCTATGTAGGAGAAAAGAAATAGCTGCTAAATGTATTCTGATTTGGGGCATAACCAAAACTTGACCATTTCCATATTTATTTATTTGCAAACATTTCCTTCCTAACTTTTCAAATGGACATATATAAAAGTTTGAGTATTTTTGGCAGGAGAAATATATAAACAATGTGGTACCATTTTGGGATTTGAATAAGGAAACAAAAATGCATTAGTCTATCCATTTTCTTACGTTGTTTAAAGAAAGAGAAGGATCTTGAGCATTAGCTATTTTGTTAAATTAAGTTTCTGTATGGATCTGTGCATCATCCATATGTATGTATGTTCCATGTGTGCCTCTTTGCCCTAAACGTTACTTTCTCTTTCTATCTTCCTTACTTCTATACAAAGTGAACCAGCAGTCTTCCCAGTAGATTGGAATGAAGTAGAGAAAAAGTATAGAGATCATTTTATCTCTGCTCTCTGCACGACACAGCCAAACTTCTCCAAAAGTTTTTTGGAGTCACAGCCCGCTTTACTTCCCTATGGCCAAGACACTTTCCCAGTCCTACATTGCATCAGAACTGAGCGAGGCTGTGGCGATCGCTCCGAACGGTGCCCTGAGCACAAGGTGCTTTACGCGTCCACCCAGGTGACAGCTCTCTCGTTTGCTGCTTTGGCTTCCATGAAACCGTTTACTTCTGGTTCTTTTTTTACTCTATGGCTACACCCTCTCTTGTCTATTACATACCTCTGTAGGACACTTAAATATGGTTTGTCCGCAGATTCTTTTCTTTAAGGCTCCTTTCTGCTGACTCTATACTACATTCCTAATTTTCCATTATGAACTCATGGCCTTACGAAATTAGAAAATTGGGTTTGGAGATTATATTCAAATGGATTAACAGACCTAAAACAACATTAAAAAGTCATTTATAGTTATGACACAATTAACTTAAGAATATTTTACGATGTAAGAAAAATCCATAGTCATTATACTACTTGAATAGGCTCCTTCAACGTGGGTTAGCTGAGGTTGTCCTAATCATAAAGGCTCTTACTGATTAATCAGGTAAACTTCTAACACATTTCAGCAAAATCTTGGTCATTTTTTGGCACTAGTTTGATTTTATAATACACCTGTACTTACGGCACATTGTACCTCATTGTACAAAATATCACCATGCAACAAAATGTCACAGTCTGTTGAGGTCAGTGTTCTGCCTCTTAGACTATTCCACTGCAACCAGATAGGCTTTAGACACAGACACAAATGCAGCATATCTGTGAAGGTATTTTGGGGGTTCATGCATCTCCTGGGAACCGTGCTTGATTGCCATGCTCCTTCTGGTTACGTTCTAAGCAGTCCTCAAGGAACTACACATCCTTCTAAATGCCAGTGACTCCCCAAAAGCATTTCTAACTACCTAGTTAGAACTTCTAAGTGGTAGTTTTGCATCTACATCGAGCCAAAGATGGGTCCTTACTTGTTACCGCTCTCCTATCAAACACATCCACCTGTCTTACTAATTGTTTGTAGCACCACCATCCAGCTAAGTGTGTACTGAGAAATTAAATTGTTGTTTTAATCCTCTTAATACCCTTTAATATCCCCTCTGCTTTGCTCCCCTCTCTTTACCCTGCTCAATCTCTGCCTAATCACGTACCAGCTAATAGGTTTTATCAGTCTTGCCCTATACATAGTTCTTAATTCAGTGTCTTGGTTTCTATTCACCATATATCCTACAGTTAACTTACAATGTTAGTAATATTTTATGACAGAGATAAGAAGTTATATCCAGGAGCTTTCCAATGTTTCCCAACTTTCCTTTGTGGTCAGATTATAGGCACAGGACTGTTTTGGCCAATGAACTTTGAGTAGAAGTGGCACGTGTTTCT
>NW_006441953.1:23336886-23346685 GCF_000325575.1 Pteropus alecto | reverse complement strand
TTCCTTTCTTCCTTTCTTCCTTTCTGTCCTTCCTTCTTTCCTTCCTTCCTTCCTTCCTTCCTTCCTTCCTTCCTTCCTTCCTCCCTCCCTTTCTCTCTCTCTTTCTTTCTTTTTCTTTGACATATGCTATTTCCTTTATTTTTATGCAAGTAACAGATAAATATATTCTCACCATAACAGGTCAAATAACGTAGGAGAATGTAGAGCAAAATGTAAAACTCACTATTTCTTTTTCCTTTTATTCATTTCCATTCTTGAAATTAAAAACCACGGTCTAGCAACATTTTGGGGGTGTATTCTTTCAGTCTGCTTTCCATGAGTTTACTTAGGTAAATGTATATACATATATCTTTTTCTTAAAATAAGTGCAAATTATAAGACCACTTCCATCTGCAAGTGAACATGGGAAATATAGTTTTAGTTGGATAAATTGCCATATCCAACAAATCTAAGCTCTGTTAGGATAGAAAAAGAGAAGAACAGTTATTGACTTTCCTGGACTATAGGAACATTCGGATGTCTAATGTGATGAGCTACATTATGTACTAACTCCTCCACCTACCAGCTGTAGTACGTTTAGCAAGTCACATAAATTCCCTGAATCTCAATTTCTTAATTTAAAAAAATGGAGCTGTTAAAAATCTCATCTACTTTCCTCAAAGGGTGCCTATGAATCTTGAAGGAGATTATGTATGGAAAACTACCTATAGGCATACATTGTAAAGAATGTATTTGAAGAAGACTTATTAAGTACCTACTGTGTTCAGGTACCATCTATGTGCTAGACCTAGATCAGTTCATTAACTTCACAACAGTATTTCTAGGTAGGAATAAATAGAGCCATTTATTGCTGAAATTGAAAAGCATGGTAAAAATTGAAGCGAGAGAGGTTGATAGAGATTTGATTCTAAAAAGCCTTGTAGATATTATAAGAGAGAGGTTTTATTTTTTAATGTTATGAGGAGTCTTTGAAGCCTGCTTAACAAATGAGAGACATAATGAGATCTAGATTTTGGAAATGTCAACCTCAGTGGCAGGGAGGAGGGTCGTTAGGGGTGAAGGGAAACGGTAGGATGGAGACATCAGGATCAGCAACACGAGACTTGCTTAATTGTTTTTCACATCCTCTTTAATCCTGTGTTGCAAATTATTAACTTTTTTTTTTATCATCTAAGAGGAAAATCATGCAAATACAGGTTTTGAAATAAATGTTTCACTGAGAAGATTTGCTAAACCTGGATCAAAGTTGATGTCCAAGGGGGGATTAAGATTAGAATTTCGTGGGAACTTTCGTTGATCTGTTTTTGCTGATTAAGCTCTAATGCCTTTATGCTGTGAAAGGGTATGGATTTGACTTAGGGCCCTGTGCCCCCTGATCAGTACAGAGTTTGCCTGTGATTGGATTCAGTGTGGGGCATGATGTGTGTCTGACTGTTTCTGGGCTTGTGCGGGTTTTCATACATGATCCCCTGCACCTGTTTCCACGTATCTGATTTTGTGTATATGACAGATACATTCTCAGCATGTCACAGAGGTGAGAAGGAGCATCTATCATCTCTGGAAAACCCCAAGTCTGTTTCAGAGAAATCAAACATTGGTTTTTCCAGAATCATATATGCAAACATATGCCTATGTTTTATTATTTTATTTGAAAACTTTGATTGCTATAAGCCAAGGTATGTCTTTTTCTAAAAATTTTATTATTAATTTAAAGTATACAGTACATTGGTTAGACATTTATATAGTTTATAAAATGATGCCCCTAATTGCTCTTTGTCTCCTCTGGCTCTCCACCTAGCCATTACATTAATGCTGACTGCATTCCCTATGCCGTGCTCCCCGTCCCCGTGACCATCTGTCAGCTACTAATTTGTACTTTTTTAACCTTTCAGCCTATTCTCCCAGCCCCCTCTCCTCTGGCCATCACCAGGTTGTCCTGTTTGCGAGTCTGTTTTTGATTAGTTTGTTCTTTTTCTTCCTTAGATTCCACATATAAGTTAAATCATATGGTATTTATCTTTCTCTGTCTGACTTATTTCACTCAGCCTACTACCCTCTATGTCCATCCATATGATTGCAAATGGTAGCCTTTCTTTTTTTTTTTTAATGGCTGAGTAATATTCCATTGTATATATGAATCATAACTTCTTTATCCAATCGTCTGTTGATGGGCATTTAGGTTGCTTCCATATCTTGGCTATTGTAAACTGTGCTACCATGAACATAGGGGTGCACAGATCTTTACAAAATGCTGTTTTGGTTTTCTTTGGCTAAATAGCCAGAAATGCAATTTCTCTGTCAAAAGGTATATGCACTTGTAACTTTCTGAGAATCCTCCAGACGGTTTTCCTTAGCAGCTGTACCAACTTGCAGTCCCACCCACAGTGCGGTGTCATGTCTTACCTTGTGGCCTGTGTCGGTGTGGGCGGGGTGGTCCTTGGCACCATCCCCCGTGTTTCTCTTGTGCTCCCCTTGGTATCTCAGGAGCTAGAAGATCGGGGACTACATTTCCCACCGTTTCTTATTATATGTTTTCGGCCCGCTTTCCTCTAAGAAATGACAGCGTGTGAGTGTTGGAAGATGGAAGAGAGCAGAAGCCATGATGCTTCTTTGTCAGTGGCAGGAAGAACCTGAGCTTCAGCAGATGTGAGGTTCAGCATCAGCAGTGTCTTCTGGGAACCATTTGAAAACCACCTGTCCTAATGCTCTAGGCAGCAGTGACCATTTGACAGCGGTTTCCTGGGGTTCTTGACCTTGTTGAAACTTGTTGATTCTTAGAAGGCTGGTCAGGTGAATTGAGAGCTCGCGTCAGCCTTCTCTGATCTTGGTTCATTCAGCCCTTCTAACGGTATTAAGGGCACCAAATTCTGGGTAAGAAATCTTTTTCTGCTTACAATATCTAGAACAGCCCCTGTTTTATTTTCCAAACCTGTTTAATGTACCCTATGGATCCTGGTACCTGCCATATTACTTAGAAATCTGAAGAGAAAATCATGTTTTTAATTGCTGATTACTCATATCAGGACCCATGGCAGACTGAAAGGCCATCCGAGTGACAGAACAGCTGGAGACATTGAGACATTCCTCCTACCCAACATGTCATCACATTCCTGAACCAAACCTTGAAAATTCACGATCTCTTCTTTTGATATGTCGCTTCTACACACCGGAGGCCGTCTCTCCTTGTAGAAAACAATTTCTTAACAGGGCTTATCTCTAACTCCTCAGATATACCTGCAAGAATTCCAGAGTGAACACAATGAACCCATCACCTGAGACCTCTGTTATGCACATATGAACATTATATTAAATAAGCACGACTCATGACTTAAAACACCTCTGTATTATGGTCTTCCTCCATGTTTTTGTTCAACCAGTCTTAAATAAAACACACTCTGATAGTCACTTTAGGAAATAAACACTATCTTAATTCAGAAAATTCGACATCCAGTGTAAATTATTAATCAAAACCCTGAACTTGAATTAACGTCGGTCTTCTCCCTTTCTCAAGCTCTCACCTTTTTCAGGGCATAGGCCTGTCATCAGTTGGCTTCTATACTATTTCTCTGCCTTCTTGTCCTCCTCTACTTTCATTTTTTTTTTTTCTGAGAGCTCCAAGTTTAAAGGAAGGGGTTAGAGAATTTGTAACATAAAGAAAGTACATAACTTTAATTGGTTCTCATGTAACAGGCTGTGTGCTCTCTGGTCCTTTCTTACATTTAAAGCTATATTTTTCTTTACCATAGGGTCACTATTTTTGGCCTCGTTGAAAAGTCCCTCTTGGACTCCTCTAACTGTAGTTCCTTCGACCTGGGAACAGGTGCATCCTCAATCCAGCTTTTTGCCTCAGGCTTTCAGAACCCCTGACAAACCAATGTTCACATAACGTGTTGATGGGTTTCCTCTGCCCCATGAGCCAACTGTGGGAAGATACTAAGCTAAGCAGACTCTCCGCCTCCTCATTTGCCCTCATCAGGTCTATGAGGACCACCCACGAATCCTTCTCACTGACAAACTCAGAGACCACAGCCATCCACAACTCCCTTTCTAATTTTTTTTTTTTGACATGTATGATCTTTCCTGCCCCTCGTTTTTCATGAACATCTGTGATGGCCTTTTCTTTATTTCCTTCATTTGAGCTTCATTATTTCAATGCCTTTGTTCAATTACATCGAATGTGAGTATTGTTTTTCATTCCCATGGAGGTAACTTTTTAAAAATTATGTAACCTTGTTCTGTTTTCTAGAACCTATTTTCTGCTCCTTTCTCTGATAGAATTGTGAGATATTGGTTTCTGGAGATAGAATAAGTCTTTGGAGGTCTTTCTCTGCCCTTCACCAACTGCATGACCTTGAGTCAGTTATTTAATTTCTCTGTGTCTTACTTCCCTAACCTGTAAAATGGGGATAAGAATAGGATCTAAGACACAGGTTTCTTGTGAAAAATAAATGATATGATCTACGTGAAGTGTTTAGCACCATGCCTAATCGGAAGGTGATTAGACTCCTCCCTGAAAAATCATTTCAATTATTACTTTGAAAAGATAATGCTTAAGAAGTGTCATTCTGGGAAGTAGAAGTATAATTAGACATAGATAACAACAGCAAAATAGCCAAAATTTGTTGAGCACCAGGCTAGTGTCACTTGAATGGAGGGAGAATGTGACCAAAACACTAATGTGGGGAAAGGAATACATAGGACAAAGGGCAAGCCTTGGAGTTGAAAGGAAGAGAAGGAACTAGCAAAATAAACAAACAAATAAACAAATGAACAGCTATTAATGCAAAATAAACAAAGAAATAAACAAATGAACAGCTGTTAATGCTAGGTAAAAAATAGGAAAACTCAGTATGCAAATATGAAGTGAGAGGCACTTGGTGGAGGGATGTCAGTGTTACTAATTATGGTGGAGGGGTTAAGGAAATCAGCGGCCTTCAGCGGCCTTTAAGTGAGGAATTGCCTGCTATACACCAAGCTCTGCTCTGGGCAGTGGCTCCAAGGCCAACCTAGCAGGTCCAAACCATGTCTTCAGAGTTATGGTTAAGAAAATCATTTCCTGAAGATACCAAAAAGAAAACTATTTGTGTCCTGCTTGAGCTGTGATTCTCAACCTAGAGAACTTTAAAAAACACCTATGCCTGGGTTTTACCCCCAAAGATTCTAACTTATTTGATTTGAGTAGTCTGATATTATAGAAAACTTCCAAGTTAATTCTAATCTTCAGTCAAGAATGAGAATCACATGCTAGAGGATGATTCTCAAAGAATGGCTTGGACCAGATTTGTGTCCTGCTTGAGCTGTGATTCTCAACCTAGAGAACTTTAAAAAACACCTATGCCTGGGTTTTACCCCCAAAGATTCTAACTTATTTGATTTGAGTAGTCTGATATTATAGAAAACTTCCAAGTTAATTCTAATCTTCAGTCAAGAATGAGAATCACATGCTAGGGAATGATTCTTAGAGTATGGCTTGGACCATACTTTAAGAATCATCCCCTAGCATGTGATTCTCATTCTCATTCTCACCAGAATCAGCATCACTTACGCGTTTGCTGGAAATGCAGATTCACTGGCCATTTCCCACACAGACTGCATCGGAAATACTGGGAGTGGGCCTAGCATTTCATCAGGCCCTGCAGGTCATTCTGAGGCACACTAACACTTGAGAACTGTCATCGTGTTAGTGTAGAGTGTCAGGGGTGTATTGGGCGGGGGAAGCTAGATTGCCAGCCTTTGTGTAGAAGACGTATGATAAGAAAATCAAGGCAGGAATGAATACAGCCATAGTTTTGTGGTAGAGGGTGGTCGGGCTGTTTCTCCTTCTTCTGCTTCTGCTTCCATTTCATCTTTGTCTTCTCCTGGTTCATGCAGCTTTGTTCTATTCATTCATGTGTTAACATTGTATTTCTTAAACACTGCGTATAAGTTGAACTGCCATATGCACTTTCCTCCTGGTTGGAAAATTCTATGAAATTTGACGTAGAGACTAGGGAGAACTGGAAGGGGAAAATCAGCACATGAGTGCTCAGGGAGGTTACGTAACTTGCCCGCTGCTTCTTAATGAGTAGATCTCAGACCTGGGTTTAGAATCCAGGGCTTTTTCTCTCTAAAATATGTTCTTTTTCCTTACTATAGCACAGGTCAGCGTCTATTTCCTGGGTTCCCTTTTAGACACAACACCCGGTCTTTCTTGCAGTGAGACATAGCCACGTGATGGAGTGCTAGTTTGCGCGAGGAGAAGTGAGCACACCTTCCAGGTCTGGCTTATGAAATATCACAGCTGTTTTTCTCCGTCCTTTTTCTCTTTCTGGCAGCTTTATGTAAATACGCCTGGCAGCCCTGTCAGTGAAGGCGGAGCAGCAAACAGGGTGGTAGGGGCCTGGGCTCCCAGACTCCCAGACTGTCACATGGAAGACATGTGACACGCTTTGGACTTCACGTAGAGTTGAAAAACTTCTGAAATTTGAATGGTCATTGAAAAGGAAGCTGGCACAACCCTAAAAGACTCTGAATCTGCAGTGATCACTCAGAACACATCTACATCCGTGCTAAACATGTCTTCCTCTTTCTTATCTGTCCTGCTCACTGTCACACCTGCTCCCTTTAGACACTTTCCGGCACCTCTAAAGCAGTCTGAGCCTTTCTGTCTCACTTGCTTCTACTTTTTTCCAAGATGGATTAATTTCTGCCTATAGTTTGCCTGCTTTGTGCAGATTTAAGAGTGAGACTTTGTCTCCAGAATGAGATTCTAGTCCCTCCTCAGTTAAAGCGTGGCCAGTCAGCTAACCAGTGAGTCAGTGTTTGAGCTATCATCTATCTAGACTCTCTTGGAGACCCTCTGTGCTTCTACAGTGCTGATCTTTGATTCAAAACTCCCACTTGCTTCAGATATCTTGTTGAACCAAACTTAGAGAGAAAATTAATCCCCAAGGGTTTTCTGCAAATCAGCAAAACAGACTTGAGCCCATCATACATTCTTCAACAACATTCATGAGGTTAGCGTCATTAGAAAGAAAATTCAGATTATCTCTCTTCCTATGTATTTTTAAATGCACTTTAACTAAATAGAGCCTGATGCTACAACTGGTTCTCATTATGCACTAATTACTTACTAAATTTGATTCAGAAGAACAAAGGAATTTTGAGTTATTCAAGGACAAAAAGTCTCCGATCCTCAAAAATATACATTTTTTACATTCCTACTACTCAAAAATAGCTAACACATATTTCTTCATGTTTGAAGGGAAAATCTCCCAGGCTCAGGAATCTGTTCCAAGTTTTTTCAAGGAAAGAATTTATGCTCTAATTTGGTGCCTTAAAATAGAAGAAGGTTGGAATAAGGCGATCTTCTTGGCTCTAAAAATGCCTTTACTTAATAGTATTTTTAGCACGATTTTGACTTTGAATTTTTGGTATGATTTTGACTTTCCCAAAATGTTGTGACTCTCGATAATATATTAATGTAGATTTTAAACTTTTATTATTATTATTTTTAGCAAATGCTTGTGGAAAACTTTTCATGCTGTGTACTTTCTTTGAAATTCGCAATGTCACCAGCATATTGAAGGCTCTGGTATACCCTCCTGTAAAGACAGCCTCCCTTTCCCCTGGCCAAACTTTGATTTGTAAAAAAAAAAAACTTGCTTCCTGAATGTGGTTAGCCACTTCTGTATTTTTAAGTACTTCCCCCAGAAATTCCTTCTGTAAAAGCAACCTTCTGCCTGTTCTTTTTCTAACTCCACCTGTTTCTCTCAAAGTGTGTCCTGCAACATCAGTGTGATTCTAATACATTTGAATTTCTGTCATTTATATTGTTTACTGTTCCCTTCATTATGTATCATAGTGCTATGATAGACACCTAATACATATTTCTTAAAAACCTGACTGAAGAAGAAAGCAAGCTGATAGAAATGTATAAAAATTCTGCCTCACTTTTCTACATATAATGTAACATTTCTCAAAATGGTTTGGATTTTTCTGTTAACATTTGACCTGTTCAGATGAGGTGTAATGGGATCAGTCCGGGCAGTGACATGTAATTGGGAAGAACATGTGTATCGAGAATGTGCACCTTTCCAGGATTAGAGGACCCAGTTCTGACCTAGAAATGCTTTTGTGATGTAGCTCTGGTATAATTACCTGTTTGTTTGTCTTCCCTGCTGGACTGCAAATGCTTGAGGGCAAGAGCTTTGTTACTTCCTCTGTCTCCATGTCTGCACGGCCTAGTGCAGTGACTGACAGAAATATTCAACGGATATTTAGTTAACGTGTGATTGAACGCACGTAGAGGAAGAAACCCTACTTGTAGTTCTAAGTCATCTAATGCATTTATACAGTCAAGTTCAGTGGTTTGGGGAGATGGATCCATATTATATCCTCACTGTATGATCTGTCAGGGAATTTTCCATATTTATGATTTGCCTTGTGAATACTAATTTAATTCTCATAGGTCCCCGTGTATTAATGGATGGTTTATTTCCCAGAGTCTAATGCTTGCACTTACTGCTGTAAGTTTGAAAACTATTTGAGCTGGAGGTGTCGTATTAACCACCAGTTTCTTCTCTCATTCGTCATAGCCACGAATGATTGTATTGTTTTTATCTTCCCATATCAACTATAGAAACAGAATATTCATGTTTAAGAAATGTGAACCAGCTAAGATAGCTTCATGCAGCACATTGCCCATAATTTGAAGCTGTTGGTTTTCCTGAAATTTGTGACTTCTCTCATAAATGAGGGTAAACTCTTCTACTAATGCAATATACAAATCAACTAAAGGCATGTAACAAAAAAAAAAAAAGGGAAAAAATATAAGTGATTCAAAAATGTAATTTAAGGAGAAATTATCATTGCTATAGATGTCACTAATATTAATACAAATTAGTTAATTGATTAATTAATATTGTTTAAAAAATTATTTGTGACACTTGTTAAAGAACAGTAAGGCAGACTTTATTCAGAACCTCCACTATAGATGTAGGGACCACTGCAATGGGGGAGAGAGACAGAGCTCAACTCCAGGTATGACAAGAAAAAGTGAGGATTCGTAGCCAAGGAGCAGGGTGGAGGTTAGTGGCTGGAAAACTAAGAGAAAACATCAAGGATAAGAGTCGGGCCTGGCTCAGCCAACCTAACATGAGTTTTACTGAAGCCAAGCCTGGGTGATCACACGTCACCTGGAGGATGGTGCAGGATAGAGAACTCAATTAGGCATGGAGGGTGATTAGACAGTGAGGCTGGAGGAAACAGCCTCACTGACTTATCAGGATTCTTGGTAAAGTTGGACAGTATAGAGATGAACAAAGCCCAAAAGTCAGGGACCAGTTGGGAAGAGGTTCAGAATAACCTGACTAGAGTTTGGTCAAGGAGGGATTTGTTTTCAGTTTGTATGCAACCTTTATAAACCAGTTTCACTCAAAGCAAATTGGTATTGACATATCAAGATGGCTAATGGTCAATGATTAAATTCATATTCTTTTAACACTTGTTGAGTTTTATTTAATGGGATAAACTGTGTATTTAAAATATGCAAACTAGGAAGATATTCAAATCCTAATATCAATACTAATTTTATTTAAATTTAAAAAATTTTTTTAAAGAATTTACATTTGAAACATTATATTCGAAAACTATAATTAGATAAATCAGTTGGTAACATTAAATAGCACCATAATAGGTGTATTCAGCTTCAAAATTTCTGTAAAGTTCATGACGCATGAAGGTAACAACAGCGACAATAGCAAACTTGCAGATATGAGCAAGCGCTGTAAAGAAATTGCCAAAGTCGTAGGAATTTGAA
>NW_006441953.1:23334563-23336838 GCF_000325575.1 Pteropus alecto | reverse complement strand
TGAGGCTAATTTTACCTGATGTGACCCACCAGGCTCCATTCAGTCCCCCAAATGGTGTCACTTGTGCAAGAGTACATTTTAATCTTGACTTGTAGCTGTCAAATGAATGGGGAGATCACCCGCTCTGTCCCAGGCCTCTCCGAAAATTGCCTTTCTCTCCAAGCTCCTACAGCTTCAGATCCCTAAGACTTGCTTTCTTCCATCTCTCTTGCACAACATCATTTCATGAACATCATCCACGCTGCCCGTGTGGCCTGAAGGTAGGGTAGCCCTCTGCAGAGGCCAGGAAGAAAGAGAAGTCATATGTGGAACAAGGCGAAGGCGAGGTCCCTCATACGTCAGTGACGTTCCACATCATGTCAGTTTTTTTCAGTTTATTCTTATGATGTTTTCAGATGGAGGAAAAATCTGCTGGCTGCTCAGCCAGTTGCTGCTAATTTGCTAATCTGAGTGTTGTTCTGACTGGGTGTATGAGAAGCATGGGTTACGGCTTGGGATGGAGCAGCTGAAGAATCGATAAATGTATTCCAGCGACAGACGTTTGTCACTAGTGATCCGTTGCTAAAATCATCCTTTTAGTTTATATCTTTATAATTATAGATCATTAACAAAATTTGAGAAATGCTGTCTGAAAAATTATAGGAGTTCTGAGAACATTTTTGCCGATATTATTATTTTCTCTTACTATGTCCTACATTTCTAATGAACTTGTAAGTTCCTGGCATGCTCATTTCTAACAATAAAATTCACATAAAAAAGTAGAATTTTAGTACTGCAGTATTGCAATATTTACGGTCGGGAACTGGCATTCTTGGTGGCTGAGATCTTACAAAGATGCCTGACTCCCACACTGATGATTTAATTATCACATGGTTGATGCCCATGGTGGACCCATCAGTATCAAAGGTAGGGGAATAGAGTTGAGAGGTGAAAGGATGTTAAAACGCTTGCCTCTTTGGCCTCTGAAATAATGGAGAAAGCATGGAATTTGAAGATGGGCATCTGGGTTGGAAAAAAATGCTCCCATATTTTTCCTTATCTTTAAAACTGGGAATAATAGTACTTATTCTTTAGAGTTGGGAAGAACCTCATATACCTTAGGCATGCTGTAGACTGGAACTGTTATTCTGCAGCTATATATGGGAATTATTATTCCACAGGTAATGCAATGTAGCTTTTAATTTCCCACATTAAAGTTAGCCTTTTAATGTGCCCCATTCAAAACCCTGTAGAATGTGCAATCTTTAATTTCTTCCTTGAACTTCCTTTTCTACCATAACTTCTGTAATTGGAACCATATGGGAATGTAGATGTTGGGCTTATGCTCCCAAGGCTAAGAAATAAGAACTAAATAGAACAACTAAAAAAAAAAAAAAAAAAAAACTTGGTAAACATTCTTCAGGGCTGATGATTTCATCTGATATCCTGATTCTGTGATCTTGGTGGAAATTGGAAGAATGTGCTAAGTGATTTTGTAATCATGAGGAAGATTATTCTACATCCTGAATGAACCAGAATATAAGCTGCCTAGGCGGGGACAGCTATCACCAAAGTATACACACAGTTGTTTTCAACATTAGAAGATGCCAATTGATAGAAATTCTCATCTGTGTATATCAGTCATATAGATGTGAAATCGTAGTGTAATTTACACCATGAGATAGATGTGGTTTTCTTTCCTTTCATCATTTTAAAGTGGAGCTAACTCTGGCATCAGTGATTAGGAGTGTGGGCTTTGAGTACTACACTTAGCTTCAATCATTTGAGGAGTAAGAGATGCTAAATAACCTAATACTGGAGATACACTATAAAATTACAAGATGCGTAAAAATAAAAGTCACTGTTATTGTTATATATAAAAAGCCATTGTGTGTGTGTGAGTGTGTGAATATGTCTGAGTGTGTTGGCTGGCTTTTAGGTCTTGCATTAAACTTCCCATATATCCAGGTAACTATTAAAAATTGTGTCCAAACCAGAAATCTATTCTACTACATGTAATAATTTAATATGCTATATTGAAAGTACAGTACATTCATGGAGAAATGAAAGATTACTTAATATATTATATTGGCACACTTGGCAAGCTATTTGAAATAATGGCTGATTTATGTTTTTATCTGTCGGGGTTATTTGTCATTTTTTGGCAACTCAACATCTTTTGAACACCCATGTGTTGTTTGGAGAACTTCGCACATTGTAAATTCTACCTCTCCAAAGTCAAAGTTTGGAACTGTCTCCTAATCGCCTTTGAAAGTAGATCAGAGCATTCGACCTG
>NW_006441953.1:23306986-23334531 GCF_000325575.1 Pteropus alecto | reverse complement strand
AAGAAGTGGGTGACATTTAATTCGATCTTTTGGTAAAGATGGTGGCAGGGACATCTGACTTTTTGTTTGTTTGTTTTTGTTTGTTTGTTTGTTTGTAATCATGATCCCTGACTGATATATCATTTTACCCTGTGCATCGAAAGAAATTTCAAATGGATTAAAGAGTTACATTTTAAAATTTAGATTTTTAAAAAGAATATACAAAAAGTAAAAGTGAATCGCTATCAAATTGAGGAAAGGAAAAGCATTTTAATTTAAAAAGAGATGGAAGCAGTTACAAAAGGGAAATTAATATATAAAAATAAATTATTTCTACATCTATAAATATACTCAACACATACAACAGGCAGTGGATCAGTTGCTTTATCATATAATGAGCTCATATAAGACCTAGGACAACACAAATATTGTTACTGAAAGTTTGAGTTAAATAGCAAAGAAATGAGAAAAGAGAATTTCTAAAGTAAAAAGACAAATGGATAATAAATATTTGAGTAAGATATTCAAATTCATTAGAAATGAAATTTAAATTTAAGCCATGATCAAACATAACTTATTGCCTGTCCAGTCAGTAATATTTTTCTTTTTAACAGAAATACCTTGTGCCGAGGAGTGTATATAATGGTGGTATACTCATATACTTTGAGGAGAGTACAGATTGATATAACCTTTTTGGAGGAACCATTTTAGAAATATATAACAAAATGTTAATGTTTTCTGAACTAATATTTCCCCTCCTAGGAATATTTTGTTGATGAAATAATTTGAAACATCTACCAAGATTTATGCATAGGATGCTTATAGAAACATTAATTGTTAAAGTACAAAAAATTTTAAATTAAAGAACAAGAACAACTTAAATATCCAACAATAAAGAAATGCTTTAGTACAGTATGGATGATTCATAAAGTGAATATTACAAAATTGTTAAAATGTTAAAATTGTCAAATTGTGTTCCTGAAGAGTTTTCAATAACAGAAAAACACATATTGTAAATTGAATAAAAAATGAGATACAGTTATGTCTGAGTTTAACTATGTAAAATACAGAGAAAAAAGGTAGGAAGGGTGCCAGCAATCAATTCCTCTAGGTATGACTTGGTATAATTTTTCCAGTTTTTAATATTCATACTTGCAAATTAATTTTTTTAATAATTAAGAAAAAAGTGTCCTAAAATAATTTTGTCCACAAGAAAAACTGGTTTGACTAAATTTGGTTTAAAAATAAAATGTTGAATGAACAGTCCTCGTTGGAAACAACTTATTTGATGGAAATATTCGTTTTTCACTTTTCTGCTGCCAAGATTATTATTTTAGACAATGCTTTTATCTTGTGCCCTTTTTAGAAACCTCATTGGCTCCCTGTTTCTTATGCTTTCAAGTATAAATTTCTTTGACTGCTTTCAAGGCCTTCTGTAATTTTGTTCGATCAAAAATGATTTCCTCTTCTTCTTGCCTAGATTCCAACATGTATTGAAATCACCCTTGAAGCTCCATTCTTGCTCATAAAACACACACACTCACGCACACATACACCCTTAAACTGTCTGCCCACCAGTTTGAGTTTCTGCCATGGACCAGGTGCTGTTATAGGTACTAGGGATACAAATGCTCCCATGGAAATTTTTGCTCAGATGGAAAATTATTTAGCAATAGACTTCTAGAGGCCATGAGGCGGGTAGACTCCTCTATAAATTTAAGGTCTAGCCTTAGAACTTAATTGTGGCTCCAGACTTCTGTGTGTTGGGTCAAATTAATTGGGTACCTCGGAGGAAAGAAAACCTCCACTGATTTTTGTCTTCGATTGCCCCATCTCCCCTAATAGTTACAAGAAACAACTACATAAAATGTACTGTCACATGTGAAGATGTTGTTGAGGGCAGTATTTCTTTATGCCATTCTGTTTTTCCTTATAAAGTTTACATGCCAGTCTTATTTTATAATGCACTACCAAAGAAAGTTTTATTTCCTCTGAAAAATTAGTTTGCTTTCGCCTCTTTGATAAAGGTAAGGGTATGATACATCCTGTTTCCCTTTTTACTCTGACTACCAGGAAGATCGGCGCCATGTTCTTCAGTTGCAGTGACATCTACAAATACTGGCGTACTTGCATTAGTATTATTTTTAGATGTTGATTTTCATTTCTAATTATGTTACTTTCTTTTATTGCCTGTAACTTCTCTGAAGGAGGCCCAAACTCCTGTGGAAAGAAAAAAAGGTGTCATTCAGATGCTGCCTGGTGGATTGAGGTTTTCATCCCAGCTGCTTGGAGTGGTCGTAACCATTGGCTGTCAAGCCATGCCCCTCTTTGGTAAATACCCTCAGTCAGAAAGAGCCTGCTTTTCGAGGCTATGTCCCCCTCACTGAGGCATCTCATATCTCGCATTCCATACCTGGTTGACTGAGGCAGGAATATAAAACCCCTAGTCCTTTTTTCTCAAGGGAGGATAATGCTTAAGGCCATCCTGGATCAACTTCTTCCTCAGCCAGCCCCGCATCTCCTACCCTGACAGGTGCTGCTCTCTCAAGCATTCGCCAGTGCATCTCATTCATACAAATGTCCGTCTCAGTGTCTGTTTCTCAGGAAATCCTACCTACAATAACTATATTAATAAAAAGTGAAAACGGAAATATTTTCTATTAGTTGCCCATAGGTACCCTCACCTAGGTCAGGTTAATAGCCTTGCTTACCCAAGCCCATATGTCACATTGTATCTATGAGGACACCATTGGTTATTGATCTCCATTTTGCCATGGACTTCTGCAGATCTAAGAGTCAGAACCACACTTATTAGTACTTAATTCTTTATTGACATCTGTTGTTCACTGTTGTTTCAGAATCTTAGAGCCATATGGTTATATCTGAGACCCCTTCTTACCGATCCTTACCTTTTTTTGTGTGTTTATAGTAAACTTTCAAGAAGTACTGGAAACTTTTGCAATGACTTTGGAGAGATTCAGCTACTTTATAGCTATTGTGCTTCTTGTGTGTTCACTTTCTGCCTGTATCACTACTTGTGCAGAGAATATAATTTTATTGTCTGAAATTACAGTCTTATACTCACAAGAGACAAACCTCTAGCTCGTACATGGCCATTTGTGGTGTTGCTTGAGAATTATGATCTCCCTTATGCCCATAATTAGAATTGAGGTTGTTTCAGTTTATTAGGGCTTATGAAACAAAGTAGCACTAACTTGGTGGCTTAAAACAACAAACATTTATTCTCCCACGGTTCTGGAGACCAAAATTCCAAAATCAAGGAGTTGGCAGAGGAAGGCTGTCTCTGAAGGCTCTAGACAAAGATCCTTCCTTGCTGCTTCCTGGTGCCTAGTGGATGCTGGCAATCTTTAGAGTTCCTTGACTTGTAAAACCATCACTCCAGTCTCTGCATCTATCATCATATGTCTTTCTCCCCAGTGCCTCTGTGTCCAAATTTTCCTCCTCTTATAAGGTTACCAGTCATATTGTATGAGGACCCCCCTAATCCAACAGGATTTCATCTTAACTTAATTACATCATCAAAGATCCTTTTTCCTAATAAGGTCATATTCACAGGTATCAGGAGTTAGGACTTGAACATATCTTTTCAATGGACACAGTTTAGCCCACAGCAAAGGTATACTTCACTCTGTTCTTAGCTTTCTGACCCGAGAAGACCATTATGAGAGATGCTTCCGTAATATTAAGCATCTTCAGTTAAGTAAAATTACTTTTATTTATTTATTGAAATGTGACACCACACCTAGGCAAAGTTTGCAGTACATTACATTAAATACCAATGGAGCCATTGCTGTAAATATTGGGCTTATTTGGTGCCCTCCTCATCCCTTTTTCTGCCTGTGCCTGTCTCTCCTTTGCCTGAGGTACGCAGGGTACAACATTTGGCAGGACTCTATAAATCTCCTCTCATCAATTGTACTTTTTGTTTCAAACCATTTTCTTATCCTTTCCTGCCATCCACCTTTCATGTCCTGTGTATCAATCTTCAGGATTGTGTGAAATAATGAGAGTCGTTCTGATGGCTCCTCATTTTCTAAACTTTCTACATTAACTTCTAAAATGAAATAAATGTGGAGTATTACTTTAGGAAGATATTAAGAGATATTTTAAAATGTGTAGATTGAAAGTGCTCCAAATGAATTGAGGGGATATTGTGTACTAAGTCTCCTCTTCCAGATTCACAAAGTCTTTAGAATATTTAGGTTGCGAGAATTCCCACAGGCAAACAGAGAAAACCAACAGAATGTGTTGATCTTGTTTTAAGTCAGCATTTCCTAAAAGCATTTAATCACAAAATACACTGAGGAAAACCCTGGTGTAGAACTTTTTCATAGCTTCTATCTGGGAAACAAAGTAAAGCTGTCATCATCTTGGTATGTCTCCTCACATAGAAGGCTTTTTAGATTCATCTGTGATCCAAAATGCTTAAAGTCAGTGAGTGAGAATCATAGACAGTAGTACTGTTTTCTAAGGGAAAATTTCCCCACCTTTCAGGATGTACGTTAGCATAGATTTTAGAAATATGGCTTCCAGAATCTCCTTGCTTGAGTTTAAATTACTTCTTCCCGGTTATAAGCTATGTGTCTTTAACCAAATTATCTAATCTCCTTTAGCTCAGTTTTCTCATTTATAAAGTGATTGTAATGACAATAATACCTACTCACACATGATTGCGAAGATGGAGCAATCAATGTAAAATACCTAGCGTAGTCCTCAGCACACAATTCAGTGGCAGCCAGAAGGCTCCCTGCTCCTGACCCTCATTCTCTCTCTCATCTCACACACACACACACACACGCACACACACACTCATGCAGCATTATTAATGCTAAATGATATTAAATGGTGGATACTTCCATTTTGTTCCATCTTACAGCTTGAACTTGCTTTTTAACTTTAGAAAATTAAAAACTCTTGGGAGTTAGGCCATCAGAACTCTAGTTCTCATTCTGGGCCCACCCATCTGGGAGGCCCTGGGAAATCAATTCTTTCTAGGTTTCATTTACCTGTAAAATGCACTCAAGAAGCACTCTGCATGGCACGTCCCCATATTTCAGTTTTTACTTTCTGCTAGTTGTTGCCCCAGCAACTCAAAACTGTACATTAGCGTTAAGATGAACTTCTATATAGGATGCCTGAAAGATTTTAAGAAAAATATTGAAATGTCAGCAATCCACTTACCACAGATTCATAGACTATCCTTATTTCACTGGGGACTTAGCTATCAGGCAGCCTAGTATAGATTTAAGGGCATGGACCTGGAGTTATAAGACCTAAATAATTATCTTGATTTTGCTAGTTTTCATTTGCTCAAATCCTCTGTGCTTCAGTTTCCTCATCTGTAAAATGGAGTGTCTACATTCATAGAGTTATTATAAGAAAATATGCACGTTAATATTATAAGATAATACATAAGATAATAAACAATGCCCATTGTCTAGTAGACACTCATACACATGTGCTCTTATGATTGCTAAATAGCCCAGTAGTTTTAAAGATGAGAAAACTGAGGCATGAGATGAAAATGCTTGACCTGGAAGTCACAGAAACTACTCATGTTAGAGTAGTGACTGGAATCAGGTTTAGAGCCTGATTATCCCTCCCTCTCTTCAATAATTGCATTCCAGCAAGGTGGGTGTAAAACCATCTCAGTTAGTTCAGTCAGCCAATCTATTACTCTCTCGAAAGCCCTGAATCACTTTGGCTTATTTTTCAAAGTAAATTAAAATTTTAAGCGAAATCTTTTGATTCAGTATTTTTTTTGTGAGTGGTACGTGAGACACAATGGAATGTTTCTATGAAGATGGCACACAAAAAATTAATTTAATTCAATTCCAGATATTTATTATCTGTTCTCTAAATGAAGAAAATATGTAAAATTTTTGGCCTTATTAGGGGAAAATCCGCCTCCTCCTCATTTTTCATAAGGAAATTTTTTTGCCAGAAATCAGCATGGGTGCATTTATTCATGCAACAATATTGACTTAAAATCTGCTCTATTACCAGATACTGTTCTAGGTGAAGAGGAGAGAGTGGCGAGCAAGACAGGTAAATTCTATTTTCATGGAGTTAATTTACTAACACAGGTGTCATTACACTATGACCTCAGTCCAAATATGGCCTCTACCTGTGTTTGAAAATGAAGTTTTGTTGGTACACAGCTATGCTAATTCATTTTTGTTTTGCCTGTGACTAGTTTCATACTACAGTGGTAGCGTTGAGAAGTTGCATCAGAGACTCTATGAATCTCAAAGCCTAACTTATATACTATCTAGCTCTTTACAGAAAACGTTTGTTCACCCAGATCTAGTAGAATAAGCCATTTGATAAACATGTAAACAAGCAAATAAATAAGATTATTTCAGACCCCATGAATAAAATGAGACAGGATTATATAACAGAGATAACAGAGAGTCTTTATATTTGGGTGATTATTGAAGGTCTTTCTAAGGTCGTGACCTTTGAACTGAGACTAGAATGACAAGAAGGAATAAAACAGGTGAAGAACAATGAGTTGGCAAAGTGTTTCTGGAAATAGGAACAGCGGGTGCAAAGGTCTGACCAAGAGCTGCCTTCGATAGAATGTTGCGAGCAAGGCCAAGACCAGTAGGAGAGAAGGTGAGAGGACACACGGAGTGAATCACATGGGCCCCTAATTGAGGAAGAGTGGCATTTGACCTAGGAAATTGGTTAGAACTCGACATCTGCTAGGGATAAAGGTTAGTACCCATGATGCATGACCTCTTCTCTCCTTGACACCTATCACGAGGCTCTAGAGAAAAGTCATCTGTTTCTGTATGGATAAAAATCTGAATATTTCTGTTCCCTTCCTTCTCCTCTTGCCACTGAGTGGACAATTCTGGGCGCTTTTGGTTTGAAATCCTAGGTTCTGAGAGGCACATAGTAGGTCCTGCCTCATTCTCCAAATAGTTTTATCCGTAATAAAGTTTCACTACTTTGTAGTGTGTTGTTTTACCTTATTGTATATTCCTAATTGCCTGCAACCTGGATAGGAGAGGAAAAGGGATTCATTAGCGCCTCATCCCCAGACTTCTTTCAGTTAGTATACTGGTTTTGATATCACAACATCAAGTCCAGTGAAAATTTTCCTGAATAAAACACAATTTACAGGTGACATAAATGAACCAGCGAGGCAACGTAGAGTCTCACATCATATCCTAAAATGCAAATGAAGTCTTGTGAGCTGCATTTTAAACTGTCACTGTCTGTGGAAGTGAGGGGCAAATGAGCAAAGAACGATTAAAATGCAGAACATCATATAGATAACCACAGCTGTTCTAACTTTAGGGATCTCTGTAAGGAGAACTGGGAAGATTAGAGATAGAAGGTGTATGAAGTTGCCAGAATCGTCCATGCATTTCTCACAACAACCCTTAGAGGCTTCCTCACTGACAGTATGCTTACATTGATTTCACTTTTATCCATGGCACACTTAAGTTGCTTTACTTACATGTTCATATAATCATCATGGTATCCCTATAGTTAATTATTACTAATAATCACTAGCATTAATGTTGTTCATAACATTATTAAATGAATTAAATAATAATAATTAACAATTCATACAAGTAAGTGTAGTGGCAGAGTTGGGACGCCAGTCAAGCCATCTGGTTCCAGAGCCCATGTTCTTAAGACACGTCCTCGGAGCAGCAGTGGGGGTCACTTGGGTGTTTCACCTTTTATATTGGGGTACCAGGTAAAATCAGAATAAAAATTTAACTTCCCATGATAGAATATTCTTTCACTGTGATAAAGTTTCATACCAGCCATCATCTGTTCACCACCATTACATGCCAGGTGAGTCCCTATTGTTTTAGATTTGTTTCTAATCCTTTCAAAAAGCACATAGGATACTGTTAGAGACCATGAGGTTCAGGACATTAATTAACTCGCGGGGGCTGCACATCTGTCACTGAAGTAGCAGAGTTTGGGTTTAGATTCTCTGGTTCCAAAGTCCTTACTCCAGCCTCTCAGCAGTACTTCTCCAAACTTGAAACTGATGAATAAGAAGCATTCGAATCTACCAGTCAAACCTAGTTTTTTAGAAGATGCTGCTTGAGTCCTCCATGGGCTGATCCAAATTTCTGTTCATATTTCCATAGCCTATTTTTCAGTGGCAGGTAAAATGAATGAATCACAACATATGCTGCCAATTCTTTATCTCCTTCCCGTCCCCCTGAAAACAACAACAAACCCTTGCCACCATGTCATTCTAGGAGCTAGTGTTTGAAACTCAAAGGCTTTATTTAGTCGTGTTTTCTTATCATCAAAATGTCTTGCCTTATGTCGATTCACTAGAAAAAAAAAATTATCTAAACCTGCTAAGTTGTCAGTCATCTAAATATTTCTCACACGGATTTTGGTGTGCCAGAAAGGGTAAAGTGATAATCTCGAAAACTTTTATCTTTTGCCTAAACAGATTATTATTTTTGGTTTTCCATTTTGGATCTGAAAGTCTTGACTTGGAAGAAATATTATAACAATATAAGACCAAAATCTGTTTTATTCCAAAAGTTGATTTCTTTGGAAATTTTTTTTCAAGTGGCAAGAAATCTATGGAGAGATCGCTACTGAAATTTATTTAACGTGATCCTTTGATACCTTTTCTTGTTTATTTTTTAAATTTAGAAAAAGAAAAAAGTGGTGAGTAGTTTGGGGGGGAAAAGGAGATAACAGAAAAAACACCTGTACTATTTGAATGAAAAAATGATAAATTTTTATGTCTATTTTTAAACCCATGCAAATGGAAAAACATATGTCTAATTCTATTCATTCACCATGGAAATTTTAATGAATAGAGATTCTGAGCGTAAAAATATGCAGTGCTGTTCTCCTGGACTAAGCTTGCGAAGACTATATTTCATAGCAGCCACCCTGGGCCATTTGGAGAGTCTGGCTTAGGTACAGAATTCCAGCCCACACCCCTGAAGGCTCTGCTTCTAACACAGCATTATGATGTGGGGAGGAATTTTAGACAAGGGAACATGAGGCCACTGGTTAACTGGTGAAAGCTGTTAGGGGAGGTCTTGTGGATATCTGGGGACTTTTGACTGTTCAGAAGCTATTTTCCTTCTTTTGATTTCTCACTGCGATCTTATCCTTCTCACTCTACAAAATCTTTCTGGGACTGTCAATCAAGATGCCACCTTTTCCCTGGCAAATGGGGCACATGTGTTCCAAGCTACGGTTAGCTACTATAGCTGCCAGAAAAGTGTGCCTTAAGCCATGTGACATAAAAATGTAGGACGTAAGTAGATCCCTTAGGAAAATGTCATTATTTCCTACTATACCTAATGACGGCTTTGTTAAGAAATGTTTTTCACCCCTTCCTTGTGATTCTGTGAGATACCTCAAATTCTCAATGCATTATTTCCAATCTCTTTCTTGATTGCTTTCTCTCTCTTTTATTTTAGTCAGATTTAGTTTCTGTTGCTTGCAACTAAAGGAACACAGATTTTAAAAATTTATTTAAATATACAAGGGCAGTACATTAAATAGAAAGCACAACACTGCCATTTTATATATTTACAATATTTCTTGCTGCTTAAATAGCAATAATACAGTGGTCATATTCATTTTCAATTTCATCCCTCAGTCCTGGGACACATTTCAGTGCAATTAGCTTGGACAATAGACATGAACAAGGCTGAATTTTCAGGTTTTGGGAAGAGAATAATTAAATACAGGCTGAAGGGTATTGGAAGGGAACTTATCATGCTACTAGATGGAGAAAAATAGTTTCATATGCATTTATTTTGTTTTATTGTAGATATTATGTACAGAAGCCTTTATCTTTTATACCTGACCCTTCATTAATTTAATACCCAAAATATTGATTTTATATTTAGATGAATCGCCACCTTGATTTGTAGTTCTTTTTTTCTGTTTAAGAAGAGATATAGAAATATAAATCCCTGCATAGAAGAATTTAATTTAAGTGGAATTTGGGGAGAGGTTACTATATATATTTCAGGTCTCAAATGCATTTTGTGACAAATCATATAAAAAATTTTTAAGCCATATTTATTAGCCCTCTTTTCCATATTTCACTGACAGAGGTGCATGCTGGGTCAATTATGAAATTGGCTTGAGAGATCTCTTGTCTCCTTCATTTCATATTTGGACCACTTTTATCCCCTTTACACAATAAGCAATCAGAGTTCACATCGTGCATGGATTTCTTCTTATCAAGGAGAAAGAGACTTAGTAGCTGAAGGTGCTTGGAAGAGATTGCTTTCCCCACCAAAAAAGGATTCATAATGGTATAATTTCAGGTCTAATGACACCTGTGGAGGTGTGGCATTCTAGAAACCAGGGAGAAGTATACATGGAATAACAAACTCCTAATTCTTAATATTCATAGGGCACTTTGTTGGTGCCTAGCTCCTGCTTTCCCTTCACAACCGTCTTGTGAATTAGATTCCTATTTGGTTTTTATTTTAGAAATTAAGAAACTGTGGCTAAGGATTTAAGCAAGATCTATTCAGTTCCCTCAGATGAGAAATGGAGGAGTTTAGATTATAATCTCTGCTTTGTTTGTTTTCCATCTCCCCACAATGCCTTTATAAATTCCTTTTAAACCAGGTGGGCTCAGCCCAACTTCTCATCAGCATAGATTTTCCAGTTCACCTTCTGTTCTTCTCTGTCAACCATTTCCTTTGCAAGTTTCAATTCATTTTATAGGGAAAAAGAAAATAGAGTCCTGTTTTGGTCATTTTTATCTAAAATTGCTCTTCCTCCTCTTAAGATTTAATTTGTTTTAGACGAGAGAACATGAATACACATGTATCAAACCGCCAGTCTTCAAACTAACAAAAACCATAGAGGAGATGAGAAATAAAATTATCAAGTTATAATTTCAACGAATCATAGAATCTCAAGATTGTAAGGAATCTTAAGTCATTAGATTCAATCCTGAAATTTCTGAAGTCGGCTGTGTAATTAGCTGCTGGCACAAGACTATGTCATTTCAGAAATTCGTGTGCCACATAATCACAGTAAAGATATATTTAGTGTTTTCCATTTGTGCCAGACACTATTGTAAGTGAATTACTTATATAGTCATATTATACACAAAGCAGTATAGTCCTAGCCCATAGTATATGTATTATATACTCACAGAGTCATAACTTCAATCGATTCATATAAACCCATATAGTCCTCACGAGAACTCTATGGAGTATTTTTTAAACTGTTCATTTCAGAGAAGAGGAGACAAAAGCAGGGACTGGTTTCACTTCTGTAAGATTACATGGCTCCTATGCAGCAGCCCGAATTTGAAGGCAAGACGTGTGGCTCTCGGACTGGTATACTCCACTCCCTCATGGGGCTGAGGAAAGACCGTTCACCTTCTGCAAGGATCTTAGCACTGCTCAGGAACCGAAACAGTGATCACTTCGTGAATAATGTACTTTTCATTATTTCTTCTAACTTCTTTTCCTGTTTTATAGGAAAACTATTGATTTTTATATGTTTACTTTACTGTTGGGTAAATTACTGATCTCAATTATTCGTTGTAATAGCTTTTCAGTGATGCCTTCTGAGTTTTCTAAGCATACAATCATAGCATCTACAAATAAGAAAACTTTTCTTCCTTTGTACAGTTGTTTATACCTTATGTAAGTTTCCTGGATATAAGTCCTATTAGAAGTTAGTTGTAATGATGAAATGTGTAATATAGGAAATGCTAGTAGCACCTAAGAAACTTCTCAGGTATAATGTAATAATGGTTTGGCCTAAATAATGGCATGGGAAAACCAATAGCTATTACTGAGGGATTTTATATTTAAAATTGACTAAACTTGGGGATATGGCCTGGGAACACTAAAAGGTTTTGAATCTGAAGCGTGCAAGTTTAACTGATCATGACCAGAAAATCAACTTTATTTTAATAGCCGTGGAATTCCACTCATCTATTTATCTGAAACAAGGTGGCTAGAAAGAAATAATTAGAATTGTCAGTTTATAAACAGTTCTAGGAATGTGCCTTTAAGAGAAATAATGTACACACATATGTGTGTGTATATAAATAAAATATAATAATATAATATAATATATGTAATAAAATATATAATATATATTGAAATATAATAATATATAATAAAATATAATAAAATTATATATGTATAATTTTATAGCCTAACAATGATCCGATGCTTGCTCTACTTACAAAATAAATATATAAAGATAGTATAATACTTACTTCATTTATAAAGTAACTTGAAAAACAATATAGTGACTCATTTAGCCTTTTAAAACTCTGAGATGGGTAATGTTCTGGTTTTTTCAAATTCAGTACACTTCAAAATCCTTAGAATAGCTCTTGAGGATGAGTGTTAATAGGAGATTCTTGACTTAGTTCGGGGTGAAGCCTAGGGGACTACATTTTAGCTATTAGTCTAGGTAATTCTGACAAATTGGTCCACAGACTATGCTTTGAGAAAATTTGGTCTTGGTCTTTTCACCAGTACTTTGAATTTGGGAGCTGTCTTTGGTACAAATACCACTGTCATTCACATACCAAGTTTCTACACCTAATGTTTCTCTGAATGTGCCATGTTGGTGAATTTTTACATATTTCTTTCCATATGCTTTTAACTCCTGAGAGTGTCCTGATTTGCCTAGCAGATTATCAGCCAAGTTATCCTTCTAAACTCTATTCAGCTGAGGGGCATCTTTGTCCTTTTCCCTAGGGTGATGAGATTGAGGCTTTGCTTATCCCTCACAAATGGAGGATGCAGCCAAGTCATCTTTTCAGCTCTAGAGGGACTGAGCAGAAAGACCACAGGCGAGGCAGCTTTCCTCCATGTACGTGCCAGCCTCCATGGCAGGCCCCAGCCAATGGAAATACCCCATTCTGGGCAAGCTTGCTGTCACGGCCAAATGAGTATTAAACAAAAGCAAAAAAAAAAAAAAAAGAAATTTGTAAAAGCACTTCCATCACTCCTACTTATTTTGCTTATTCCCAAGGAGAAGTCGGAACAATATTTATCTTGGTCAACTTCATAAAGGTACTATATACATGTGAGCAAACATCTGAATGTACAGGGCTTTTATCTACCTTTGATAATTACTTATAAAGAAAAGGGAGAAAAGATAAAATACACTAAAATTGGGGAATGATGATCAATCTGTTTCTGGAATCTGGGACATATTTCCATTCAATGCAAGAGCAATAGGGATGGATTAAAAAACATAGTAGTGAATCAGAAATACACTGCTACCAAACAGGCATGGGCCTGTTTTCTTGAAAGTAGGTAGAAATACCCAGCTTGTCCCTTGTTCAAAACCCAGGTTGCATGTAGCTGGGAGGGTTGATTAGCCAGCATTCTGAGATACCTGGAAAGGAAGAGAAGACTGGGGGTGTATCGTGGGATTCATCCCATAAATTAACCTCTGGAGTTGGGACTAAAACACAAAAAGTCAAGTCACAGTAGTCATTGGTGCATTCGGTCTTGACTTTCACCTCTGCATGAGTGCCAGACAATCAAGGATTGCCTCAGAAGAGCTCCTCTCAGGGCCAGATATGTGGAATTCCAATCATGGACTCTGCAGAGCACATTCCTGTAATGGCCAGTTTTAAGAAGAACACAAACGAAATGAGTACGGCATACCACACAAAACAACCCACCGATCAACCCACCAGCCAGTCAGCCAGCCGACCAACACACTACAGAACAAGACAAAGAAAATAGCATCCCAAAGACAATCCTCAAAAAAGGTATCACAAACTGTTGCAATCACTGGCAGCATCTTTGGGGTCCATTTACAATTCCAGGGCCAAATGTGATGGAGGCAGCACTCATTTGAATGGAGAGTATCCAAAATATCTGTTTAGAAACAGTCTCAGTATATTACTATTTATATAATTTGGAAGATAGTTTTGCAATTTCTCTCTCTCTCTCTCTCTTTCTCTCTCTCTCTCTCTCTCTCTGGAGAAGAGGAGAGCTCCATTTTTTTTGTTCCTCCTGGGTGGTCCTGTTGTTCCCTGTAGGAGCATAAAGGGTATAATTTTGTCTTCTCTTAGAGATCCTAAGTGGGGGTTATTGCTCTGCCTTTATTGTCTGTGGCATTCTCAGCACAGCCTCGCTCCTCCTGGTTTGTGTAAGGGCCCAGTAGGGGGCTTTTATTATCTTTCTCCTAACTGTCGCCTTCCTCGCTTTCCCCCTTTGTTTTCTTTTTTTCTTCAGGTATCTTCATTTTCATTTTACTAGGATGTTTCTTTGAAAAAAGGAGAAAGTAGTCCTTTAAAAGTACATCTCATTCAAAACATAGATTAATAAATCGAGAGGAAGGGCATGAATTGAGAACGTTAAAACTCCAAAAACTGCAATTGTGAGAGAGAAAAAGGGGGAGAGAACAGTAGATAGCCCCAAAACAATCTAAGGCGGAACCTTGAAAACCTCTATTCAGAAATGCAACAAATTGGACATTCTCTTTAGTCTGTCAATCTCCTGTTCTCAAGTCTTGTATACCATCTCTTTTTCCCGATCCTCAGTCTGAAGTATTTCCTCTCATGAAAAGAATGGAGTTTTTCAAACTCAAGAGCCTAATTAAGAACAAGGTTTCCCATCCTTTCAGTATTACATTGTAAGTTCAGCTTCTCTTTTCTGAACTATTTACAATGGAGGCATTCGTAATAAAGGGGATCACAGTGGGACACTGCCCTCATCGGTAATATCGAAATGAGAACTGTGGAGAGAAAATAGACCTTGAGTTCAAGTACTGTGGTGTCCATTCTTTGTAAGTGTTTTAGTCGAATGGAATAACAGGCAGGCACATACCATATTGCAACCACACTAAGTGGATGGCGAAACGTCTCCACACTATCATTAAATTGCTACGACCATATGAAATGAGCCTCAAATTTAGTATTGGAAAAAGGTTGCTCACTTCCAAATTTTCACACCACTCTTATAGGCTACTTTTGTTTAGTCTTCAGGCAGGAGCAGAACTAGAAATAGAGGAGCCAGAGATAACTGGTAGCAAAGGAAGATTTTTCATGGGAAAGGTATATAGAGTATTAAACACATACGACAGTGCTTCTCAAACTTAGCATGCATGCAGATTAACTGGGAGGCAGGATTCCTGAACCTTGCCACCAAAAGTTCTGCAAAGGAGCCCAATAACTTGCATTTTTGATATACTTCCTGGTGATGTCCATTCTTCAAGGAAATACAATGACCACACTTAGAGAAGCAAGGACATAAGGCACAATGTTTCTATGGAGAAAAATTAAAATAGATCTCTGAAACCTTGAAATTATCCTTGATTTTATCTTTCACTCATATCCCACTTCCCTGGGCTCTCTCACCCTCTGTCACAGTATCGAATCACTTGTATCTTGGTCTTATAGATTCTACCCTCACCCTGCTTCTTTAGTTCACCCCCATATTTCCAACCCCCACTTTAGTTCAAACTCTGATTACTTTTTTCCTAGGTCTTTAATGATATCTTAAGTTATCCCCCACTCTCCAGTCTTGTCTCCATTTAATCTAGCATTCATGTAACTTTCTTTTTAAATTAAAATCTGATCAAATTGTTCCTCTGATTAAAATACAACAAAGGCCTCCAAGTCTCTACTGAGTGAAGTCCAAGCTTCTTAGCATTACATATTAGGCTTTCCTGATCTCTCCATCATCCATCTGTCCAGTTTTCTCTCCAGCAATTCCCCGTCATATCCCCTCTAAGCAGTGTTTTATTTATCTGACAGCTATGCGGAGCTACCTGTCAATGCCTGACCAGGCAAGGCTATAGTCTCTCTATTTGAAATACCTTACCAGGAAAAATTTCTATTATCCTTCAAAGTCTAACTCAGGCATAACTCTTCTGTAAAATTTTCCCTGATTCTTCAGATAACCGGAGGCATACAACCCTCCCACTCTGTGGCCACTTGTCAACTTGTAGTAATTATTTGCTTATTTTCTTCTCTAAAATACTGTGATTTCTTTGAAAGCGGGATTCAAAGTGCAATAGCATCTAGCACAATGATGGTTGCTCAGTTAAATCAATTTTAAGAGAGATTAAATAACATTTGAAGATATACATATTTCACATATGGAGAGAAGAGAGGAAAGATAAAGAAATTGTGTCAAAGCCTCTAACATGGGGCTACAGAATGATGTGATAGTATCTTTGCTAAAATGAGACTCTTCAGTCAAATGGGATTTCTGGCTTGTTAAGAGGTTTATGCGGATCCCTGTTAAGAACCAGGGAACACTTAGAAATCAGTGAGTGGGTCCGTCTCTGTGTTTCAAGCCTTATGCCTATGTGCATTGTTTAAATACTCAGTACAAATATCACCAATTGCGTTGTAGAGCATGTGAATTGCTAATTCTTGGGTAATTTTATTCCAGCTGTGCTATGCTTTGAAAAACTATTGAATATCTTTTACCTCATTAAACATGAAGCCTACAGCAAATATGAAGATTTATAAAGTATCTATTTTCCTATTAACCAAGAAGAAAAAAGAATCTTTGTAAAGTACAACATGACAAAACACTTTCCTTCTTTCTCTTCTGCCATCGTCTGTTTGTGTGCACCAATCAGACTCATGGAAACCTGGGTTACCATAAAGTTACAGTATATTATTTCATATCTTTAAGGCCAGGGGCAACTCTTAAAGATTTCAACTTTAAGAGGGAATAAGAGTTATAAAGCTACATAATCCTGGCCCCATATACTACCTGACTAGATCAAGGAAAATTCATTGGAGTGGATAGCATAGATTTATAGTAGCAGAAATAGGAAAGCAATAGACCCTGAGAGAGTCCCAGACAGGTAGCTGGTGTTTTGTTTGATAAATGCTAGTTTCTGAAATGTGTGACCAGGAGTTTGGTTCTCCCTATGGCTCCCAGACAATCTAGGGGAGTCCCCCAGCATGCATGCCATATATATACATGTTTTTATCAGAGCCCAAATTTTCATAAAAGAGTGACTCACTTAACCTCTCTGTCTGGCTTCTGTCTATTCAAGTACTTTGCTTTCGGCATGGGCTCAGGTCTGAGAGGGACAGTAAAGAGGAGGGGGTCCTTGAGCTGATTCTGGTCTGGGCTCTGATTTCCTACAAAGCTCTGGTATGTGCTAGCCACGATGACACTGCACAGTGTAGTTGGGGGCATCCCATTTCCTCTGGTTCATTTGGCCCTAGATCCTTTTTCTAAACCTTCCTCTCCTGATCCTTACTGTCACGGAACTCAGGAACAAAGTCACACCTCTTGGGGTTCTTTTGACCCAGAAGAGTCCTTAAGGTAGCACTGACCTTCCTGTTGGCGAATATACCAACAACAGTAACCTTTGAAAGCATACTGAGCTCATGGTTGCCAAGGAAACCAAGAGACCAGAGCATACCTGTTTCATTTTGATTGTCCGTTTCAGGAGCTAGAACATCCAGATGGAGAAGCAGGGTTCAAAATGTGAGCTGTGCGGCGTCTAGCGCAATGGTGTGGGCTTCCAGGACTGCTGCTCTCTTTCCACCATTGGCACTTTCATTTTTTCTCTCTCGCCTTGCTAGTAGATTTCTGACCAATGGAACTAGGAAGATTTTTGGCAGTGAAGGGAATAGATAAACGGAGCCTGAAAATTATTTCATTACAAAACATATTGTGAATGAGCTGAGTTTGGTGTTCTCTGGGTCTAGGAGGTGTTCGATGTTGACTTATTCACTCATTGAGAAGTTCCCTGGATTCTTATGAGACCCTTTTCTCATCCCTGGGAACTTGCTAATTATTTAGAAGGACGAGTGTGTTAATGTTACTGTTTGGTCAATTCCGACTTCATTCTAAGTTTGTAGGTGACAGAAAATACAATTCTAGTTTTCAAGGGGTAGCCCATGATCCCTTGCTCATCCACGCATGAGAGAACAAAACTCTTTCATGCTGCTCTACTACAGATGCCTCTGGACTTAACAGCAGGGTTACATCCCGATAAACCCATTGTAAGTTCAAAATATTGTAAGTCAAAAATGCATCTGATACACTTAACGTACTGAACATTGTAGCTTAGCCCTGAACAACATGGGTTTGAACTGTGTGGATCCACTTAATGCAGATTTGTAAAAAATAAATACTGTAAATGAATTTTCTATTCCTTAGGATTTTCTTAATAACACTTTCTTTTCTTTAGCTTACTTTATTGTAAGAATACAGTATATAACACATTTAACATACACGATATATTAATTGACTATGTTATCATTAAGGCTTTGGGTCAGCAGTAGACTATTAGTAGTTAAGTTTTCGGAAGTCAAAAGTTATACAGATTTTCTGTGTAGGTGTGAGAACCGGAAGCCCCTACATTGTGTAGGGGTCAGCTGTACACTGCAGAGTGTCAGTTGTTCCCCTTCATGATTGAGGGGCGGACTGGGAGCTGCGGCTTGTTGCCACTGCCTGCCATCAGGAGAGTGTCACACCCACATATCGTGAGCTTGGGGAAAGACCGAATTCAAAAAGTCAAAGTATGGTTTCTACTGCATGAGTATCACTTTTGCATCATCGTAAAGCTAAAAAGTTGTAAGTAGAAGCATCGTAAGTTGGAGACCCTCTGTAGTGGTTCACAAGAACCAGGCACTTTGGGCTCATCTTCATAGGCAATGCAGTTCATTCCAGAACTGCTGTTGCTATGGCGCTATTTCAAGTGGCCTCTTTAGTTAGCTTCTCCTTTGTTAGGTTTTCCAGGCAAGAAGCAGAAGTGAGTACAGTTTGCTTCCCAAGCTTCTAGCACATGTAATAAATGTGCAGTGTCTGTTTGGAGCCCCTCTCGCTAGAGTTGAGCTGAGAGAATCAAATCAGCCTCACCTCTCAGGGGTAGTAGTATTCACTGAACTGCAATGGCTTTCTCTAAAATTACTTCTTAATCTCTAACTTCTCAACTTTTAAACTTTATATGTGAAAGAAGAGTTGAAAACTGTGAATTAATTTTGTTATAAAACCTTAGGCAGTCTTGAACCTCAATCTGGAATGAGGCTAAGTTCTTTAGGTTTTTGCCTAAATTGATTCTAAAGTAATTTATTTAAATTGAATGACTGGGAGGATTTTATTCTCATTTGCATGAAAACCCTCTAAAAAAAAACCCTGGTGAAGGAAGAGTTTAGAGTACTAGCCCATGCTTGGAGATGCTGCTGTTGTATCTGTGAATGAATAAATTCAGTTGAGCAGTAATTAAAATAACAGCACGATGAATTAGCACAACTTCGTTGTGCAACATGATGATCAATAAAGACACAGGTGCCTTGGAGAAAGATTTAATCTAAGTGCAAATCTTTTATTCATAAGTTTCAAATTAAATCTGCTTGACTTCTGAAAGCTCCATTCAAACATTAATAAATATTTTTATATCAAAGAGAGAAACTGCTATACTTCTGTAAACTAAAATGTGTGTGATTTTACATGTTTTCAAATAAAAAAAAAAACATGTGACAAGCACGATATATGAACGAGAAAAAAAAATTAAAATGAGTTTATTATAAGCAAAAGTTCCAGTGTAAATTATGTCCACAATTGCACCCTGTGTCATGAACAATAATATTGTTACGTATTCATGTTTGTCAAACATAAAGAGTACTCTTGACTAAGGAATTCAATTTATATTAGAGTAAGAAATTCAAGTATTTTACTATCATAACTGCTGAGCAAATCTCTAGAAAAATAGACCTTTGCCATTAAGGCAAGATTAACATGGGAAAAAATATAAAATATCAGTCACTCTTTTTATGAACAGTAGATGCTCATAGAGCTGACTTGAGGATGGCCCAAAGAGACCCAGCAAAGGCCAGCACTTACAGTGATACCTTCACAGATGTCCTCATAGTTTAAAGCATTATGCTTGGATGTGGTCCCATAGGGTAATGGTTAGCACACCTGCTGTACACACAGAAGATCTTGGTTCACACCCCAGTGGAGCCACAGTCCATGGTTTACAGTCATGCCACCCTGAACAAGCCCGATGTCTGATCTCGGAAGCTAAGCAGGGTTGGGCCTGCTTAGTACTTGGATGGAGACCAACTAGGAAGACCAGATGTTGTAGGCATAAATAATAATAAATTTTTTTAAATTAAAAAATATAAAGCATTATGCTTTACTGAAGGATGACATGGAAACTAGATTCTTGGGCTCCTGGTACTTGGAATGTCTGATTTTATTCTGTGAGGACAAAGGGCCATAGCTTAAGACCATAATCAAAATACATGCAGAGTATTCTGTGAGGACGTCTCACTGAATAATAAACACAGAGCATTTAGGAAACAAGAATAAAATGACCACAAACAGCTCCAGCTTGGGAACCAAAATAAATTCTGAATCTCACTTTAGGTTGTTTTAGAGATATGCAGAATAATTTCTTGGACTCCTAGTGAGTTGGTAGTATTTTCCTAAGTCAGGATCACATTATATAATCATGAGATGAAGCAGAGAATGAAATAAAATAAACAAAGTCTCTAATGATTGACGGAGTGCTCCCCTCCCCCACCATCACAAGGGGAACAGTAGTTGTATAAGGGTTTTTACAACAGATCTGATTGAGAGCTGTCTGTGGTTAATAATGAGATTTTGGAATCAAATGACCAGCATTCTAATGGCGTAGCTGCTACCCTAAAGTTGTTTTCTGACACATTCCTCTCATTTGCTTCCATCATGTCAGATTACACATCTTAAAATATCAATTTGATCATCTCATGGTCAGTTCAGGAATTTACAACATTTCACTGCTCCTCCCCAACCCCTCTTCTCCCTCAAATTCTAATCTCTTAAGCTCATGTTCAGGAACCTTGAGGATCATACACCAATCTACTTTTCCAGATCTTTTACCATTTTACATTCTATATAAAACTCCCCTGTCCATTAGACTAGGTATTTGCCTTCCTATGGGAAATCTTAAGCATTCTTACTTTCCCTATTCTTGTTTCTCTCTAATTGGAATGTAATGCACACACCCCTCCCACCACCCTTAAATCCACCTCACACCCTAAAGTCTCACCTCCTCTACGAAGATGTCTATGACAATTTCGAGATGAAACAACACTAAAAAATATTGATAGTGTATTTGATTCCTTTCTATATATTTACCTCTAGTACACAGGAAGGGCTGGGCTTAGGAGTGCAAGCAGAGAACAGTGTACGTTTTTCTTTGTCACTCACTTTGCTTCCTCATCCCTTCACTCCCTAGTCCAATACTTGAACGGATCCTGCAGCTTTTCTTCCCATTCTCACATATAAACACAGTCTTATTGCTAGATATTTTTGGAAGTCCAGTCAAGCCTAAATTAAGACGTCAGTCTCTCACCTATTCATTCCTTTTATCTCCTGCTGTTTCTGCTAGGGCTTCAAAGCTGGCAGACAGGACTTTTTGGTTGTATTATTTTAAGAAGACTTTATCTCAGCTCTCTTTACCCTTTGGTAAAACTCGGATCTTTGCTTCTTAATCCAGGCTGTCTTTGCTCACTTTGCAGTGCTTTTCCAAGCAGCTCTGGCCAAGTTTTAGATTTGAGATTTCCAAAGAGAGTTTCAGACACCAAATCCCTTTGCCTTACCAAGCATATGAATCAAAGAAAACATTCAATATGCTCTGACCCTGTAGTAGAACAGGATAGGTCTTTGAAATTCTATAGCTCAGCAAATAAAAGCCTGATGTCAGTGTCCCTTTTGACAAGGACACCATCTCTTTAAGAAGTATCCTTGTTGCTTTCTACATTTGGGTTTGTGCTGGAAACATAATAAGTAGTATTGGGGTAAAAGATTCAACATCACACCATTTCCTGGTTCTTTCTTTGGGAGAGAAAGAAAAGGGTAGAATCAGTGAATATAATACACCACATTAACAGAATGAAGGGGGGAAAAACCTTCCATATGATCCTCTCATTCGAAGCAGAAAAAGCATTTGAAAAAAGTCAGCATTCTTGATAAAAACAGTTAACAAACTAAGAATAGAAGGAAACCACATGAATAGAATAAAGGCCGTATATGAAAACCCGCAGCTAATATCATCTCAGTGGTGAAAGACTAAAAGCTCGTCCTCTAAGATTAGCAAACGACAAGGATGACTGCCTTTGCTACTTCTCTTTAACTTAGTACTGGATGTCCAATCTAGAGCAACTATGCAAGACAAAGAGATAAAATATAAACCCAAATTGGAATGGAGGAAGTATTCTTATTTCTGTTTGTTGCAATATGATCTTATGTGTTGAAGACACTAAAGATTTCACAGACACAAAAAACGGTTAGAACTAATAAAAGAATTCATTAAATTTGTAGGATACAATATCAATACACAAAAATTAGTTGCATTTCTATATACTATATATCATACTATATACCAACAGTGAACAACTGGAAAAGGAAATGAAGAAAATAATTCCATTTACAATAGCAGCAAAAAACAATATCTAGGAGTAAGCTTAACCAATGAGGCAAAAGATGTATACACTGAAAACTACGAAACATTGCTTAAACAATTTAAAGATTCAAATAAATGGAAATTCATCCTATGATGATGGGTTGGAAGACTTAATGTTGTTAAGATGTAAGTACTATTCAAAGTAATTTTTATATTTAATGTAATTCTTATCAAAATCCCATTAGCATTCTTTTTTTGCAAAAAAGATTGCGAAGTTTATCCTAAAGTTCCTATGGAATCTCAAGGGACGTCCCAAAGGGCCAAAACAATGTTGAAAAAAACAAGTTGGAGGTCTCACAATTCCCAATTTTAAAACTTATTAGCAAGCTAATATAATCAAAATAGTGTGGTTACTGGTAAAAACCGTACGTATAGATCAATAGAATAGAATAGAGAACCTAGAAATAAACACTCACATGTATGGTCAAATGATCTTCAACAGGCATGACAGAACCATTCACTGGAGATAGAACAAGCTTTTCAACACATGATGCTGAAAAAACTGGATATCTCTATGCAAAAGAATGAAGTTGGACCCTTACCAAACACCATATATAAAAATTAACTAAAAAATAGATTAAGGACCTAAACATAAGAGCTAAAGCTACAAACTTCTTAGAAGAAAATGTAGGGGGAAATCTTTATGACATTTGTTGAATATGACACCAAAAGGACAGACAACCAAAATAAAAATAGATAAATTAAATTATACCAATATTAATTTTTCTGTGCATCAAAGGACAAAATTAATAGTGAAAAGGCAGCCTATGAAATGGGAGAAAATATAAATAATATATCTGATAAGTTAATATCCAGAGGGTATAATGAACTTCTATAACTCAGCAACAAAAACAAACAACTCAATTAAAAAATGTGCAAAGGACTCGAATAGAAATTTTTCCAAAGAAGATGTAAAAATGTCCAAGAAAGACATGAAAAAAATAATATCACTAACAATCGTGGAACATAAATCAAACCATGAGATGCCACCTCACACCCATTAGGATAGCTGTTCTTGGAAAACGTAAATAAAGATAAAAAGTGTTGATGAGGATGAGGATAAATAGGCACCTTTATGCCCTATTCATGGGGATGTAAAATGGTGTAGCCACTATGGAAAATAATATGGGGGTTCCCCACAAAATTGAAAAAAATCACTATGTGAACCATCAATTCTACTTCCAAGTATATATTCAAAATAATTGAAAGTAGGATCTTAATGATATTTGTATACTCATGTTCATAGCAGTATTATTTGTGATAGCTAAAAGGTAGAAGGACATATAAATAAAATGTGATATTAAAGATAAAATTATTCTGGGGCTTTATTTAAGACTATTTCAATAGGGGCATTGCAGTATGGAAAGAGAGAGAGAATACAAAGACAAGTGGGGATTTATAGTCAAGTAGAGTTAGAGGGTCAGTAAATTATTAAAGAGGAGACATCGAGGGAGGTGGATTCTTGCTAAATCAATTTAGACTTAATAGGATTCATGTTGAAGGAGGCTAAGGGCTTAGATTTCAAGGTAGAAGATGAAGAACTTAATCAGATATCAAGAATGGTGGATTCTTTCTATACAAATTATCAGGATTCTTGCTGAGAATGGACTATGCATATGCAGCAAGGACGGGGCCAACAGGGCTCAGAGGAACCTAACTAAAGATTGATCAAGGAGTGAGTCTTTGTCAGTGTTATATACAAACAATGTAATATTATTCAGCCCTGAAAAGGAAGGAAATTCTGACACCTGCTTCAACATGAATTAACCTTGAGGACATTATGCTAAGTGAAAAAAAAAAAAACAATCATAAAAAGATAAGTACTGCAAGATTACTCTTGCATTAGGTATCTAGAGTAGTCAAGTTCAGAGACAGAAGGTATAATGCTGGTTGCCAGAGTCTGGGGAGAGAAGGACAGGAGGACTTTTTATTTAATGGCTATAGATTTTTTAGTTTTGCAAGATGAAAGAGTTCTCCAGATAGGTTGCACAACAGTATGAATTTACTTTTTACTACTGAGCTGTACACTTGAAAATGGTTAAGATGATAAATTTTATTTATTTTTTTATTACAATTAAAACTAAGTTTAAAAGTTTGTCAGCAGTGTGTACACTTTTCGTTGCTCTCCATCATCAATTAAATTTTGGAAAGGTTTGAGCCTTAGAACAACTATTTTGAAAGTCATCAATGTATCCTACATTGAAATTTATTGTATTAAAATATATTTACTACAATTGAATCTTCCAAATTCTGGTTGCCTTTTTTTAAAAAAATCTGTTGGAATACTTTAATCAAATATTTAATAAATGGAACTCATGAAACTTCATATTTTGACAGTTTTATTGAATTATAATTATTGAAAACAGCTTGCAAATGAGAAGTCATTGACAGTAATCACAACAAAATCAGAATTGGAATTTAATAAATTACATAATGAGTGCTCGAATATTGTATAAAATGTAATTTTGAAATTCCCTTTCTGTGCTTTGGGACATCTTGGTAAAAAAAAAAATCATTGGAGTTGTTATGTTTCTTGGTTAAATTCATATTTAATAACAAAGAAATGAAACTGATGAAGTCTAAGTTTACGGTATCTAATTTTGAAACATTAAGATATGAATAGAGAAACTACTTGATGGGTCTTAGTGCATCAAAATATTTGTTGAAGAAAATATACTCTGAATGGAGGAAAAAAGATACCTGTAAAATATTTGAGTTTCACTTTATACAATATAACATAGGAAGCATAGACTTGAGAATACACTTCATTTAGCAGAATTCTAAGTTTACCGATTATTTCAGCACCTACAGAAAGAATAGTCTCTCAACTTCAAATACTGTGGTCTATATAGAACAATCAAAGATGTCAACAATTTTAAATTGATAAACCTCAAAATGTAACTTTGAGGCAAATTTCAGGCACATCCTCTCCAATAGTTAGCAATACTGGACTTTAATTTTTAGTATTCCTAGTGTGTTAATGGCATCTCTTGGTAAGAGAAATGTACATTCTCAGAGCTTTAGTTCTATTTTCTTTTTTCATATTGTTAACTCATATCATTTTGGAAATTAAATTTTCTAATTCCTTCCTGCTGGTATACATTTTTTAAAAAATTGGACTGGAGACAAAATTTTTTGGATTGCAGATCTTTTTCTAAAGTAAAATGTAAATGTTATTTCATGTTTTCTAGTTGCGAAATTGCATTTGAGAAGTCACAGTTGGGCAAGAAAATACATGAGTGGATCACCTGGGTGCGGCGTGTTAGTGATCCATCTCCAACACCTCTCATTGCACCTGTTCTCAGACCACTGTCAGTATGAGTTGCAGTTTGGCATCCCTGGATGTAAATACTGAGATGAAGTTTAGCCTGCAGAGTATTTATTAGGAATCAACTTCTTTGAAAGAGAAGGAAAGAAAGCAAGATTAGGTAGAAGGAGATGTTGAATCATGCCAAAGGCTGTGGCAAAGCCTCTTTCAACCCTGCAGGGAGATCTGGAACAGACAGAACCCCTCAGAATTGTCCAGAGTTGGGCCAAAATGGTTGGGCTTTTATGCCCAAGTGTTGGTCAGTCATTAGATGTGGACAACCTTTAGGAGGGTGTGCTCTAGACCTTTGCAGCCTCAGGAAACCCCAAAGGACTTAGAGCTGGAGGAATTGGAGGGGGATCAGGTGGACCGCAGGGACCTAGACTCCAAATTTTGACTTTGTTTTCAGTGTTCCAGATTTTTGTTTTGCTCTATGCTTGTTGCTATTTTGTTCACTTGCTCTTGTAGGTTGATAGTAAAGCTCTCAGCAACAACCTACTGAATTGTTTAATTGGAAAATCATGATATCTGTCTAACTCTGAAATGCATTTTGGGAGATATTTTTCTCCTAAGTGTTTCTATTATATTTTTACTCACGTTTTCATCTGAAGCCTCGGCTGTCCTCTCTTTGGGTCAGTTTGATCACTCTGCATGGTGTTCTACTTCCTGGGTGCTCGATCTCTTTGGAGAATTGGTCATTTACCTTTGCCAGCATCTGGGGCCTGCAGACTTGTTGCTGCCGTATCTTAAAATGTGCTGAGGAAGGGGCTCGCTTCCCCTGGGGGTTGGGGCGTGTTGAGGAAGAAGGGGCGTTGTCTCCCGTGACAAGGAGCCAGGGGGATGTTCTCTCCAGCAGGCCTCTGCCCACTCGTCCATACGACAGTGTCTATCTTGTGCATTTTCTAAAACTGTTTGATGACCGTTACCATTTTCTGATTTAAAAAATAAGCACAAAGTAATTGTTACACTCCTTTTCATCCATACCCACTTTGCCTTCCAGTGGCATTGCATGGAGAAGCTGGAAGGATTCTTCTGAACTTCATTTTGCCTCTCAGCGAATCAGTTGCCTCTTCTAAGACTTTATTCTTTGAGAAAATCAGTCTCTATCCCGATTATTTCTAGAACTCTCTACACAGAACTGCCTATGTAAGGGGAAAAAAAAAACAGACTTAATAGAAAACTGCAACACATCATTGTTAGAGGAAGAACTTTTTTCTGTAACCTGACCTGAGTTTGAATCTTTAGTCTGCCATTTGCCAGGTTTAAAGCTTGAGAAAGTGATTTAATTAAAACAGGACTCAATTTATTATCCTTAAAAATTATTTTTAAGTTACCTTGAAATTTAGTTGTGTTGCTTAGAAGTGATTTATATATACTACTTATTTGGTGGGGCTTAAACTTGAACTCAAGACGTTCTGATTCTAAAAATCTTTTTTTACCTATTAATGTAAACAATTATTTTATTAGAATGTAATTTCCAGCTTGTATTCCAAAAAAAAATTATTATCACAGAAATTTGAATTTAACATCATTTCCACATGGCACGAAATATCATTCTTTTTTGATATTTTTTTTCTCACTATTTAAAAACATTAGCAAATTCAGGTCAACAAAGGATATTGCTAAATTATACTGCATTATAATTGGAGTGGAACTGGGCAATGAGTGGAAATAAAAGAGAGATAAATGTTGGATTGGGGAGTAAAAGAGAAAAAGATAGAAATAGAGAAAGATGTGAGAGACAGAGAGAGAAGAGGTATGTACACACAAAGAAAGATGAGAGGGAGAGAGAGAGAGAGAGAGAGAGAGAGAGAGAGAGGGAGAGAGAGAG
>NW_006441953.1:23282134-23306970 GCF_000325575.1 Pteropus alecto | reverse complement strand
GAGAAAGAAAGAGAGACACTGACTCTGGCCTTTGACTTTCCACCTCGTGGGGTAGTAGTCCATGCCAATTAGATCTAAAGGCAAGATAAAATAACTCCAGCTGATACTTTTGGATATACATACGCATAGAAAGACTCAATCCCTTAATTGTCACTAGCTAGAGTTAGTTTATGTTAGGGGTTGGCAATCTACAGACCATGAACCAAATCTAGCCTGCCATGTGTTTTTGTATGTCCTGCAAGATAAAAGTATTTTTATATTTTTAAATTGCTGGTAGAATCTAAAGAATAATAATATTTTATGGCATGTGAAAATTAAATGAAATTCAAATTTCTGTCATACATAAACTTTTATTGCAACACAAACACACCAACTTGTTTACATGTTAGTATTGGCTGCTTTTTGCTATGAGGCATAGTTAAGTTGCAACAGAGCCTGTATGGCCTGCAAAGTCTAAAGTATTTACAGTCTGGCCCTGGTGTTTGGTGTCTTCTGGTCTTTAGCTGTACTCTTTTTGGCAATCCAAATTATGTTTTATAATTTTCATAAACTTTGGACACATGTGACCCATTTCTAGTATTCAAGGAGAGGCTTTGATGGCAAACGCTGATGCTCCTTTCTGAGAAGTGACACCAATAAAGTTGTTTTAGAGTCAGCAGATCTGGGAACAGAGTCTCCTGTTTGCAACATGGGCCAAATTAATAAACATCCAGATGGGTTACACTGTATGTCCTGCTTTGTGTTTGGAACATTTTGGTAATTATTAAATACCTTCATTAAGCACATTTGTCCCCTGTCACACTCCCAGCTTCTTTTTAATTGTATTTTCACTATTCTCCACTAAACAGTTCTGGGGATTCATCTCCACACCTTATTATGGCTAATGTCTTGCTGAGCTGTACCTGGAGGCTCACATTTAGTTGAACAGCAAGGTGGGTCAAACAAGCACGTCAAAAAAAATTCTCTAATAAAGATTTTCCAAGGGGCTATGAGGTCTTTATTCAACCTATTGCTGTATCCCCAAAATGGCTTTCTATTGCCTTGTTTCTCTTTAAGGATTCATCCTTTTTACTGATTTTAGCATTAAATTATTTTCTGTTTTTTTTTTCTTTCTTTTTATTAATCCACTTGGTTACAACTTCAGGTATGTCTCTTCTTAGTCTTTATAGAAACAAAAAAGCAATAATTTTTAACTGATTTAAAAAACAACTTTATTGAGCTATAAGTGACATACAAAGAACTACTCATATTTAATGTCTACAGTTTGATGAGTTTGGACATATGCAAACAATCATAGCCACAATCAAGGTAAAAGACATATCTAACACCTTCCAGAGTTTCTTTGCGTCCCTTTGTTGTTTTTCTTTTTTTAATGGGGACTCGTTGTTGAATGGGCACAAAGTTTCAGTTGTGTGAGATGAATAAGGCCTCGAGATATGCTGTAGAGCACAGTCCACTAGTTAACTGTTCTGTACTGTGCACTTAATTATTTTGTAAAGCGGGTAGATCCCCTGCCAAGTGCTCTTAGCACACGTTTGCACACACACACACACACACACACACACGCACGTGCACACACACACATACCCCCCCCGAGATTTTTTATGCGTAAACTCAGCAGGATGAAGGAAGGCAGAAAGCTGACAATAACCTGATTTTCTGTTGTGATGACTGGGATGCGCGCCTCACCCTCATGGTTATTTGAGTTTCAGCACAAGTGTCTATATTTTTGCATGTGTTAGTTCATGACATCTCACCTGCCGGAGGTTATACAATGCACCCTTAAAAAGCAGCATCAACATAGCTCACATGGAGCCCCAGGAAGTATTATGCAATACCAAATTAGGGAAATTCCTTTTTGACTAAATCTCAGCTGCATTTTGTCCTGTTCTACATTTTTATGGAACTGACTGTCCAGTTAATGTATGATTTCTCCAGTTTGCTTGAAATGTGTGAGAGAGACAGGGCTCATCGAGCTGACAGGATCCTGAAACACTTTGACATCAGTTGTTTCGGCTGAGTCAATTTGTTATAATCCTAATATTAGTTGACATCACGTGTGAATATATTATGGGGGGGAATAGCCTACAAGCTGACATAGTCCTGATCTAGAAACTTCTCTGGGCACAAGAATTCCACTGGAATCTATCTATTGCAATTTTTCTCAGCCTAAGGAGTGAATGTGTTGACATGCACATGCTTGTTCACCTGGCCAACATTTACTGAGTGCCCATGATAAGTTAAGGTCTCACAGATAATTAAGACATCTTTAATCCCCTCAAGGTGTTCAGAGTCTGGTATAGAGACAGACTTGTAAATCATACTACAAGTGTGTGTAACACATGCTATGACAAATGTGTGGACATGTGGACAAAGACTTATTAGAGAAGGGAATAATGCTAAGAATCAGGGATGGGTAGGAGTGACCAGGAAAGACATCCCAGTACAGTCAGAGGGGTGGATAGCAGCTGGCTTCTAAAGATCTCTTCTGCCACATGCATGGGCCATACCTCACAGTGTTCCTGTCCTTGATGCAGTCTCCAGCCCTTGAATCTGGGCTAGCCCTTTGATTAGCAATGGTTAGTAAACCATGGCGGAATCGATGCTGTATGACTTCTGAGGCTAGATCTTAAGAAAACTTACACCTTCCATCTGGGCCTCTTAGAACTCTTGCTTTTGGGATGTTCCCTCTTGGAACCCATCTCATAAGTGTACCTGCTTGAGGCCCCCAGGTTGCAAGAAGCCTGAGCCATGTGGAGAGACCCAGAGGGTGAGACATGACTCTGGGAGGAGAGTCTGGGGAGCCTCATGTCTAGGCTCCAGATATTTTAGAAGTGTGTCTTCTAGCCCTGGCCACCTTGGATGAAGCCACATAGAGCCAGGCCCTTCTGAAATTCATGATCCTGAAAAATGTGAGTCAAATGAAAGATTGTTTTATGCCACCAACTTATGTGGTAGTTTGTTACATAGCAATGAATGACTAGAATAGAGAGTTTATGTGCAAAATACAGAGGTATGAAAAAGTCAGTTCTAACCTGGAAATAGCAAGTAGTTTAGTAGCTTCGTAAGGCTGGAGAGACAATGCTAGAAGAAATATATTAGTTAGAACATTCGCAGTCACTAGTGTGGAAACTCTAGCTCAGTCGAAGTCCGGAGGTGGAGCTCACCACAAGCATGAGAGGGACAGATGGTTCACTGAGGCCTTAGGTGCGTCGCCTTTAATCCTCTCCCTCTGTTTCTCTTCCTCCCCCTCCTTGTTTTCCTTCCTCTCCCTCACTTCCTCTCTCTTTCTGTCTCCCTCCATCTCCTTCTCCGTCTCCCGCCTCCAACACCGTCCTTGTCACTCTTTTCCTCATAGTGGGGAAAATGACAAGAAACAGTTTCCGACTCACTTGATTGTCCTGTCTGATCCTCTTTCTGTCAGCTCCACACTGAATAATCCAAGAGGAAGCCTCTTATTGGCTCAGCATGGTTCGTTTGTCCATCCCTGGATCAAGCACTGTGACTAGTAATGTTAGACGATAGTTGTTCACTACAGAGAGAAGAGGAAGAAGAAATATATTTCAGCAGAGGTCCGTTATGAAAAGTATTACATTCGGGATATAGTCAGATGTTTACCAGAGTGTTATGTAGTCACTTTAGTTTGTGATTGATTAGATGTGTTCTCTTGGTTATGTTTTTGCCAAAGCTGCACGTATTTCTTTATTTCTATACTTTGCCTTATTTTGTTTTTACTAAAAAATGTGATGATGCTTTTCTTTTTGTGGGAGAAAATATTGATACATTATAAACATTCATTTTTCTTTCAATTGTTCAGAGACCCATACTGTCTCATTTAGCCTCTATGAATACAGTTTCAAGATACATAGTAAGGTAGTCTATAGCTATGGTTATCAATTCCTTGATGCATTCATTTATTTGCTAAATATTTAATAAAATAGTCCTTTCCTAGATTAGATGGGTAGACAGACAGACAGACAGACAGATAGATGCTATTGGCCTTGAGTTTTCCAGTGATCGAAATAAGTGGGAATGCACACACTAAGACAGTCAATTACACTAGTTTTGAATTTCTACAAAGGAGAACATAAAATTGAACCTTTTTCCAGCAATTAAAAAAAGACCTTTCTCATAGGAATCTTCATGTAGAAGACCCCAAAAGAGAAAGAGCGACAACACTGTCTTAAGTACATCTAAGTTACTAAAAAAGATCAGAAATTTTCTGAAACAAATAAGAGGCAGCCCCTCCTTCCCTCAGTCACTTTCACAATAGTGTAAGAAAAAGATGTAATCATGAAAAATAGCTGTCTCTGAATAATTGTGATTATGATGTAGAATTGTATGTTTATTAACTGTGCGCTTCTCAAGGGTGGGACTCTCTCTAATGTATCTCCAGGATTTAATGGCCAGGTAGACAGGTCAGGCAGACATCGAAGGGATTTTAGCTTGGAGTAATAGATGACAATTAGCTGTGGAAATGGAAAAAAGTACTATAATGTTTTGGGAAAAGCACTGAATGAGAACAAAACGGATCTTTTTTTCCCAACTCTTGCTCTCATAAACTATATGGCACGGGACAAGTTATTCTTCCACTCCAAGGTCCCACTGTCTCATCGTTAATATAGTAACATAAGTCAATGAGACTTCTAAGATCCCTTTTAGCTCTCAGATCTTATGAATCTGTGTATTACGCATCTAAATTGATGTGCTCGGAGACCCTGGGGTGAGTTACGCACTATTACTAAATCCTTCTGGACAGTGGATTAAAAACAATATCCATTCAGGGTCTAGAAGTGTGACAGTGAACTCTGTATAATCAGGTTCTGTTTTACTCTGTGGTTTATACTTAGATTTCATCTACTCATTTTGAAAAGCAGTGGAAAAGACAATAGGGTTTCCACCTTCATGGAGCATACAGTTGGGTGGCGGAGACAGAAAAAATAAGACAGACAAATAATGAAATAACTGTGCACTGGGATACATGCTATGAAGAAGAAAGGGGCACTGAAGTCCGCGTAGTGTCACAGACGAGGAGAGCTTAGAGTGGGCATGGTCAGAGACCTCAGCTTTGAGTTGTTGACATTCAGCTGAGACCTAGACCTGAGGGATAAGATGAACAAGGGGAGAGACATTCAGGTAATTAAACAGCCAACACAATGAGACTAGAGACAAATCAGTATATCAGAGGACCCAAAAACAATTCTCCGTGTCTGGTAAAAAGGAGTGAGATGAAGAGACGCACAAGATGAGCTTGGTAGGAGCCGTGACCTTGGAGTCCCGATCTAACGGATTATCTATTATTTAACTTCATTGATACAGTTTCTTAAGCAAATAATAATAATAATAATAATAATAATAATAATAATAATGATGATGATGATGATGATGCATGGCAAATATAAACTTAATTCTTAGTATTTGCCAGGTACTATCCTAATTGCCATTCATATATTAATTTACTTAATCTCCATAACACCCTGTGAGGTGGGAACTGTTTTTATCCCATTTTACAGATAAGGAATCTGGACAAAGAGAGGTTAAGTAACTTACAGAAGATCACACAGCCAGAATGTTTTTAAGCTAGAGTCATAGGCAGCCTGACTATAGAGCCTATATTCTTAATGAATGTGCAGGATGGATGTGTTTTATACCTTGAAGGTTTCAGGTGCTTGACTTGTGTAGACTGAAAACATTTCAAAAGTGATTTGGATTTCTTTTTTCCTTGCTTTTGAAGAAGCACTGCTTGACATGGTATAACTGTGCATGAAGGGTTTGTAGATGCTATGAGCCTGGGTCCTTCAAAATAAAAAGTGCACCCCTTAAAAGAACAGAGTAGGGAGCAAGGGGGCTGCTAATGATATTTGAAAGACTGATTTAAAAAATAAAAAATCTCATGACACACTTATCCTGTGTCTTCAGACTCAGTGAAATTAACCTCAGCTAAAGCTCTATTTGTATTTTTATGGACAAGTTATTTCAGTTAAAATAACTGAACCAGATCTGCTAGCAGAGATAGTGAAAATTCTCTGTGCCTCTATTTTCACACCTGTGATACGGGGAAGATTAGCTATCTATGTGTAATGATAAATAGATAGGTTAGATAGATAGATAGTCACCTAGCTAGCTAGCTAACTAGATATGAAGTGACAGAGATGATAGCTGATAGCTAATGATAGATAGATAGATAGATAGATAGATAGATAGATAGATAGATAGATAAATAGATAGATAGATATAAATTATAAGAGAAGGTATCTAATGGCACTGCTATTATTAATATGCCAAGCAAGCAATAATGACAGTTAACATATATATTGAGTATGTCCTGTGTGTCAGTTTTGTTTCAAGGACTTTATATGAATTCTTTTCATCCTTTTAACAATTCCATGAGTTATGTACAGTTGTCCCCATTTTACGAATGAGGACCCTGAGTTACAGAGTAACTCATTCAAGGTCATAGAATTGATACATAGTGGTGTCAGGATTCACACCCACCGAATCCACCTGTAGTCTGTTCTCCTAAACATTACTCTATACTCTCCCGTATACATGTCTGAATTAGACCTGCTTTATTGCTGTCAGGAAAGACTTGTCCCTTTTGCTTTTCCTAACCTCACTATACACAGTGTAGCAACACTGAATAATATTTCTGATAGCTGTCAAAGAGAGTAACCAATTAAAATGGAAGAAAATGTCAGTTCCCTCTTTGCAGGGGAAATTCTTAAAATAACATTTTATGTCACCTCTCTGACTTTGCATTTAAAGAGGCAGCCAGACATCTGGGAAGAAGTCAGTCTTTTATAAGGCATCCTAAGTTAGGTGCTCACATCCTGTGTACCCACAAAACTTTCTCTCTCCTGCCTCCACAGCCCTACCCGGAGCCATTTAATGGCCAGATGATGGGGGGTTACACTCAGACGCTACTGCTTATTAGCTGTGAGACTATGGACATTCTTGTTCAGTACCTCAGTTTTTTCACCTGTGAAATGGAGTAATAATTCCTATGACTTAATTCCTATCACATAAACCTTGCTTATGTAAAATGTTAGCACAGTACTGGACAATTTGCAAATGCTCTTCGAATGTCATTGTCTTTAGTTCCTATAGTGAGCCATCTCTCCATTGTCCATAGATAAGTTAAATTTCCAATTCCACCTGGAATTAAAGTATGTTAATCTGGAATGACAAATGGGAAATGCTCTTAAAAGTAATATCTATTTCCTTTCATTATTCCAGAACCAAGCAAATTTCCCTCTGCCTTTCACTGGCTCTAAAATATTGAGATTATTCTTTGATCCTGGGAGATGCAGATTTATATGAGAATTGGATTGGGGTCATAGAGAGTATTTTCTGATCATTGGGGATATTCACCGTCTCCCTTGCTTTCCCATATGATTTTATGAAAGTTGATCATATTTTATATAAGTAATAAATCTTCAATTTACCATGTGAGACACATTTGAAAACAGTAATCTAATGGTACATGTTTTCATGTAAATTCCTCTTGTTTCTTGATTAACTAGGTGCTGACCAAGCCTACTGTGTATTTTGTCAGTCATTAATAGTCCTTACTTCTGTGTTTTTGAAAGACTTTCTTGTTACTTTGAGTAATAAGACTGATAATTCCTTAAACTAAGAGCTTTTTAAATATATATATTCCTGGGCCCTGCTCTTAGAGATTCTAATTCAGTAAATCTGAGATCAGATGTCTATGTTTTTGAATATCTGCATAGGTGATTCTGATAATATGCCTTGTTTTGGAACTGCAAAAATATATTCCAGTTATAAAGGTTTCGATTAACATGTGTCCAGTCTACATTCGTAGTCTACTCTTGTATGCTCTGTTCTTTTTCTATGTTGTAGGCACATCAAATTAAAAATTCTCAGATATGCTCTCTCTTCGTGTGCTGTTTCCTTATTTTTTCATGATGGAACAATTTTTTGTTTTTAATTTTTCAATCGAAGTTGACATTACAATATTATCTTAGTTTCAAATGTACAACATAGTGATTAGACATATGAAGTGATCACCTTGATAAATCCAGTGCCTATCTGACACTGTACATAGTTATAATATTATTTGCTATGCTGTACTTTACATTCCCATGACTGTTCTGTAACTACCAATTTATACTTCTTAATCCCTTTCCCTTTTTCACTTACTTCCCAACCCCCCTCCCATCTGGCAACCATCAGAATGTTCTCGATATCTATGAGTTTGTTTATTTTGTTCTTTACATTTCACATATAAGTGAAATCATATAGTATTTGTCCTTCTCTGTCTGACTTACTCTGCTCAGCACAATACCCTCTAGATCCATCCATGTTGTTGCAGATGGCAGGATTTCATTGTTTGTTATGACTGAGTAATATTCCATTGTATATATGTACCACCTCTTTTCTCTGTTCATCCATTGATGGACATCCAGGTTGCTTCCATATCTCTGCCATGTATGGATGCACATGTCCCTTTGAAGTAATATTTTGTGTTTCTTTGAATAAATACCCAGAAGTAGGATTATTGGGTCCTCTGTCTCTTGGGTTAGCCTTTGTTTTAAAGTCTATTTTATCTGGTTTAAGTATTTCTACCCCAGCTTTTTTTTTCCATTTTCATTTTTTTGAAATACCTTTTTCCATTTCTTTACTTTCAATCTGTGCGTATCTTTTGATCTGAAGTGAGTCTCTTGTAGGCAGCATATGTAAGAGTCTTATTTTCTTATCAATTTAGCCATCCTCTGTTTTTTGATTAGACCATTTAATCCATTTACTTTTAAAGTAATTATTGCTAGATATGTAGTTGTTGCCATTTTATTATTCATATTTTCAATTTTTGTTTTCTTTTTAAAGAAGTCCCTTCAACATTTCCTATAATACTAGCTTGGTGGTGATGAACTCCTTTAGTGTTTTCTTGTCTGGGAAGCTCTTTATCCTTTGATTCTAAATGATAGCTTTGTTGGGTCTTGGTTGTAGGTTGCTACTTTTCATCACTTTGAATATGTTGTACCAATACCTTCTGGCGTACAAAGTTTCTGTTGAGAAATCAGCTGACAGTCTTATGGGAGCTCCCTTGTAGGTAACTAATTGCTTTTCTCTTGCAGCTTTTAAGATTCACTCTTTGTCTTTAACCTTTGGCATTTTAATTATGATGTGTCTCTTTGGGTTCATCTTGTTTGTGTCTGGTTACACTTCTTGGGCTTGAATGCCTATTTCTTTTGCCAGGTTAGGAGAGTTTTCTATCATTATTTCTTCAAATAGGTTTTCAATTTCTCACTCTCTCTTCTCCTTCTGGTACCCCTACGATATTGTCCCAGAGGCCCCTTAAACTATCCTTGTTTTTTTTCTATTTGCTGTTCTCCTTAGGTGTTTTCTGCTTCCTTATTCTAATTGTTGATTCGATTCTCTGCTTTGTGTAATCCACTGTTGATTCCCTCTAATGTATTCTTTATTTCAGTTATGTTCTTCACTTCTAATTGGTTCTTTTTTATGTTTTATAGCTTCATTTTTATATTTCCTATCTCTTTGTTGAAGTTCTCACTGAGATCATTGAGCATATTTATAACCAGTGTTTTGAATTCTGCATCTGGTAGATTTCTTGTTTCCATTTTGTTTAGTCCTTTTTCTAGAACTGTATTCTGTTATTTCATTTGGGACATGTTTCTTTGTCTCCCTATTTTGGCAGCCTCCCTGTTTTGTTTCTGTGTGTTGGGTAGAGCTGCTGTGTTTTAGTAGAGTGGTCTATGGGGCCCAGTACATTCTCTCTGGTCACTTGAGCTGGGTGCTCCAGGTATGTTCTTTGTATGGTGTGCGTGTGCTCTCCTGATGTAATTGAGCCTTGGTTGCTGTTTGAACATCAGTGAGAGAGGTTGAGTCTTGGGCTGATTCGTTGTGAGGTCTGGCTTTGACTACAATGGATGAGCTGTTTTGCAGGGTTGACCCTAAGGAGCCCTTTGGATGTATTGTCCCCAGAGGCAGCTAAGTGGTGCCCCTGCTTTGCCTGAAGCAGGTAGCCAGACCAGCCCAGGGACCTCCTGGGAGGGGCCCTGCTGTAGGCCAAGTTCAGCCATAACCTGTGCCCCGCCAGGAGCCCCCTGGCATGAGCTACCAAGCGTCCGCAGATGGCTGCTACTCGTGCTGGGCTTGGAGGTACCTCAAGAGGCCAAGCCGCAAACCGAGGCTGGCTGCTGCTAGTGCCGGGCTTGAGTCTGCTCAGCAAGAAGTACTGGGCTTGCCGACACCAGTGGCTGCTTGTTAGGAAATTCTACAGGATGAGCCAAGCCAGGCTGCTTTTATGGAAAATCCACTGGAAGTGGCTTGCGTGAGCCCACAAGTCTGGAGGGTTGGGGTTTCAGTGAGTCACTTGGGCAGGTGACTGATCAATGTCAGCCTAGTTGATGGAGCTCAGATATGGCAGCCGCCTGTATCTGCATGCCAGGAGGAGGTGCTCAACAAAGGAGCAGTGGCCTCTGCCAGCACTTCCGTCAGGAGAAAGCCACCCCTCCAGCCCTCGCCTTGAAGCCCGACAACTCATTTCTTCCCTGTATGTCCCTGGTCCCTTCTGAGCTTTTGCCCCAATGCTGGAGCTCAGAGCAAGTGAGACTGGCAGTGGGTAAGTCGTGCATGGGCCCTTTAAGAGGAACTCTTGGGACTCCAGCTGCCCTCTATCTCAGCCACAATCTCCACTGGTTTTCACACAGAAGTTTGGGGTGCTCCTCTTCCCGGCACTGGGGCTCTGTGCTAGGGAACCTGGTGTGGGGCTGGGACCCTTCGCTCCCTGGGGAGACTTCCACAGCTGAGCTATCACTCCAGATTTTTCTTGGCCACATGTAGATGTGGGATCAGCCTATTCCACATCTCCACCCCTCCTCCTTATCTCAATGTGGCTTCTTCTGTGTGTCCCCAGTTGTAGGACTTTTGTCCAGCTAGACTTCAGGCAATTCTCAATAATGGCTGTTATGTAGTTGAGTTGTAATTTTGATGTGGTCTTGAGAGGAGGCAAGCACAGCATTTACCTTCTATGCCATCTTGACCAGAAATGTGTGTTGTTTCCTTTGCTTTAAAAAAATAATATTTTCATTCTGTTGGTTGAGGAAACTATTTCTTATCCTTATAGATTCAGCTCTGGTATAACCCTGTCTTGGTTACCTTCTCTGATGCTCTAGCCTAGTGGTTCTCAAAGCGGGGTGACTTTGTCTCCCTCTCCCTTTAAAGACAATTGATAATGTCAGAAGATATTTTTGGTTTTCATAATTCGGGAGAGTGGTGCTGTTGGCATCTAGTGGGTAGAGGCCAGCGATGCAGCTAAACATTCCACAATATAGAACAGCCCTCACCATAAGGAATCATCTAGCCCAAAATGTCACTAGCTGTAGGCCGAGTTCAGTGTTCCTTTTTAATTTTCCTCCTCAGTAATTCTAATTTATTACTTATCAAACTTAATTTTTTATGACCTATTTTTCTATCCGCCCTAGTAGCCTGTTATGTCCTCGGACAAGGGATTGTCTTTTTCATCTCTGTTTCCTTATAACCAGTAGATTGGTCTGTGGGTGTGTATGCGTATATGTATAAACCTCAGTGATTTATTTATACTCATTATCTCTCTTTTCTCTGCTTCTGTCCTTGATATGTATTTGTATATACCATTGTATGTGTGTATATACACATGAAGTATATGTATATATACACATGATATATACATGATATATTATACACACACCAATATATTGAGGAAAATACATGGGTAAATATCTCCTTGAATATATAACTGAATTTATAAATACACTCATATGCACTGTTTTGTTGTAGGCAGATGGGCTAACCCAAGATTTAGATAGATTCATGGACTCTGGTTGGAGGTGACATGTTACTCCAGCCTGAAAAGCATAATATCAAGTCATCAATCACCAACTGCAGAGTCAACCTCCTGAGAAAAAAAGTTCCATTTATCGTTTGCCAATTGGAAGGAATACAATTGACTAGAACCAGCTGGCTTTGGCCTCTCCAAAAGGCTGTGACCCATTTAATCAGTTTGGAATGCATCCATAACTTTGAAGATGGATCAGGAAGGATGGCAAGCATGGACAAAGTCAGCTAAGACTAGCAATCTCCCCATTTAAAATGTTTGATGTAAGAGACACATGATTAAAAAAGAAAAAGCTATGCGAGTGGGGTCAGGGGTAAGGGTAGGAAGATGAGTCATTCTTTATGATTTTGAAAACTGACAAACTATGTTTAGTTTGGAAAGACCTAAAAAACCTCACATAACTCAGCTTGTGCTTCATTTCATCAACAGTGTTGGGAAATAATGAAATCTGCAGTTCCTGCTTTCTATCTGTCATCTAAGTCATTCCAGGGACAGTAATCCTGGGCAGTGTCTTTCAGTTGGAGCCATTTCCCTCGAGAGATGGAGTTATTAATAAGATATACATTGAAAGCTCATATACTTTCTCCTACCTGTTTTTGATTTTTCCCCTTCCTAACGCGATTTCACCAATCTGTTGGAGACTGGACAAACAACGGACAGCTCATGCTTTCCAAATGTGCTCCCCGAATTGAAATGCCAATACCATGTGCAGAGTTCAGGTCTGGGAGATTGGAAGTAATCTTTTACTTTTGTATGGGATATTCCCTCCTGAAGAGTACGTATTATAACATTTGTGTTGTCTTATCCTTACCTCACTGTTCTGATTCACTTTCCATAACCCAAAATGGCAACCCCTCCATAATTTTAAATTTGAGCATCTTCTTTCTTCTCATGCCTTTAGTGCTCATTTTCTTTAATACCCCAATTTAATATTTCTAGAAGCCCACTAAGACTTAGGATCCACTGATACTTCATTTTACTGTCATTCCGCCCCTGATGACCTCACTTAATCAGCATTGATTCCAAGGTCCGTCACCCAGACCCTTCGTTCCCCCTCTACTGTTTTTTCCCTTTGTCGTATCACCTGGCTGGACACCCACCTTGCTTAATGCCAGCTGCCTTCCTTTTCCACTCATAGAGCTGAACGGCTGAAGGTGTTGGGAGATAATTGCCCCCTCCCAGTGTCCCTCTGCCCCCAACACCCCACTCCCTCACATGCACAGTCACATCTGTGTTTATTAGCCTCCTTTTAAATTTATGACTGTGACCTTGTGACTCTTAACGCTGTTTCCAAATCAAACTCAACTCTCTAGACCAGGGGTTTGGCAAATGTTTTCTGGAAAGGGCCAGATAGAAAGTATTGTAAGCTTTTGGGGCCATACGTTTTTTGTCACAATTTAGTCATCTAGCAGGAAAGCAGCCATACATGAATGGATGTGGCTGTCCTCCAACAAAAGTGTTTACAAAAACAAGCAGTGGGCTGGATTTGGCCCACGAGCTGTAGTTTTATTAGCGTGCTCTAGACCAGTCTTCCACTATCCTGGATGACTATTTAAATCTCGCTTTCCTCAAACCTTCTACACTCACTCCTCACCCCATGCCAAATCTTTACTATTACCCATGCTCTCTGATTTATGAAAACAACAAAAGGAATTAGAAAGAAAGAATTGGATCTTCTCTCTTCTCTGGATATGAGCTCATTTTACTCTATGTTCCCCCCTACCACTGGATGAAACATCCATGCGGCTCTCTGAGGCCAACCCCTCCCTCCGTGCCCGGGATTCCATCTTCTCTCCTCTACTTAAGGGGAAATTCCAGCAATCCTCTAACTATGCCATGATAGCTGCCATCTTAAAAAAAAAAGAAAGAAAGAAAAAGAAAAAACGAAAATCCATTTCTTGACCTCACAGTTCTCTTTAGCTGCGACCCCGTTTCTCTGCCCCGCTTCTAGCAGACCTCAGTGAGTTATTTATACTCATAACTCCCTTCTCTCTCCTTCTGTTCTTTCTTGAACCCACTGCCATCAGATTATATCCCCACCATTCCACAACAGCGACTCATTCCAGCTGATTTACCCCAGTTACTTTCTCATTGTCCTCGCTAATGGTTATTATTAGTCTGCAGCCCAGAAGCATTTAAGAAAATCGATAATTGCATCCTGTTTGCCGTATCGCCTTCTGGTGGGTTCTAGGAGCTCTCTGTCTTGTTGCCTCCTTCTCTCTGGATGTTCTTCTCTGGCTCATGATTTCATGATCTGCAGGTTAAATGCTACCTTCTCAGAGACCTTCCCTGATCACCTTATATAACACAGCAGCCCTATCACAGTGTTTCCTATCTCTTTTATCTGCTTTATTTTCTCCATAGCACTGATCACCATAAAACTCATCTGATACTTACTTGTGTTTATGTTTATTGTCTTTGCTTTGCCACTAGAATGTAAGCTCTGTGAGTACAGGATAGTGTTCTGTTCATCGTTGTATTTCTAATACCTAGACCATTTCTGGCACCAAGTAGACACTCAAACAATAGTTGCTGAATGAAGAGATGAACCTTTTAAAATCCTTCTATGTCACATGAGATACTAAGTCTCTTCTTGAGTGTATTATCCTCATTTTTTTTCTGCAGGGAAGCTTAATGGGCAAAGTGGCCGAATCATCTGTGCAAGATTACATGGCAGGTGAGAAGCAAGCATGCAAAGAAAGGTACATTTCACCACTTTTTTTTGTTTTTTTCTGAGATGGCCATATAGCCTTTCCTTAACACCCTGCTTATGAAAGCCTTGCAGAAGCCTATCTCATTCCACTGACGAGGGGCTCCGTCTGTTTGAATATTCCAAGTTCATGTTTTCTCTGCATCCCCACTCGATCTGATCAAGGATTCTATATTTCTGCCACAACTGTTAAATCTCACCTTAAAAAAAAAATGCATGCCTGAATTTTCAGAAGCTATTTCTGCTGCCTTTATTTTCATTGTCCACCATATAAACTATTTCTCTTAGTACCTAAAAGATGCTATGCCTTTGCTGGGACATTCTCCACTGTCCTCAAGTTGTTAGTTCTTTTCTGTGTTTACGATCTGCATCATGCTATTCAGCACTATTCTGTCTGCCTAATGATGGGGCATGTCTTATTTATCTCATTTCCTCTCAAGCTTTTAATGAAGGAATTCATTTTTTTTAGTCAGGCACTATACTTGGCATTTTACCTGTATGATTTCGTTGAATCTTCACAATGCTATAAAATAAGTATATGTGCATTTTATACGTCAAGAGAACGAGGATGAGTGTGATAATATCCTCATGACATCTGCTGTTTTTATATTTTACTTATTTTTTAAATGTTATTAAGGAATAATTGACAAATGCATATATTTTAAGTGTAGAACATAATGATTTGATGCACACATGCATTGTAGAATGATTACTAAAAGCAAGATAGCATATCCGTCACCTCACATAGTTAATGTACTTAACTCTTCATCTTTTTTTTTTGTGGTGAGAATGCTTGAGACCCACACTCAGCAACTTTCAAGTATACAATATCGTGTTGGTAACTATAGTCACCATGCTGTACATTAGGTCCTCAGAACTTTTTATAACTGAAAATTTGTACCTTTTGACCTACATCGCCCCATTTTTCCCTTTCCTAGCCTCTCATAACTACCATTTAATTCGATTTTCCGTTTCTATGAAATCAGCTTTAAATTTTTTTTTTTAGATCCTGCATATAAGTGATACCATGCAGTATTTGTCTTTCTCTGTCTGGTTTATTTCACTTAGCATAATGCCCTCCAGATTTATTCATGTTGTTGCAAATGTCAGGATTTCATTTTTTTTTTTTTTATGGCTGAAAAATATTCCATTGTATATCAAAAAACAGACATTTTTCCAAAGAAGATATACAGATGGCCAATAGGTATATGAAAAGTTACCGAACATCACTAGTCATGTTGTGGGAAATGCAAAACCACAATGAGATATCACTTCACTTAAGATGGCTGTTATCAACAAGACAAGGGATAACAAATGTAGGCAAGGATTTGGAGAGAGGGAACCCTTGTGCACTGATGGTGGAAATGTAAATTGGTACAGCCGCTGTGGAAACTGTATGGGGGTTCCTTACAAAATTTAAACTATAACTACCATATGACCCACCAATCCCACTTCTGGTTACATGTCCAAAGGAAATGTAATCCATATCTCTAAGACACTTCTGCACACCCACGTTCATTGAAGCATTATTCACAATACCCAAGATAGGAAAACAACCAGAGTGTCCTTTGATGGATGGGTAAATAAAGAAAATGTGGCAACTGCAGCTTTTAAAAGTAAGAGCATGGACCACCTAAACCCACATCCGCTGACTCTAATGACCAGGCTCTTAACTACTGTGTCATGCTCACAATCATTTTGAATGAAGGAACGAAAAAATAAGCAAACAGAAGACTGAATAAAATACCACATCCATCTTCCATCATTTGATCTAGCCTGGCCTGCTGTAGAAACAGAATAATTATGTTCATTCTGTAAATAATGAGCTTGTCGGTCTTGTAGAGGGCTACAGTAATCCTACCAGATCTCTTCTGCAAAATCATCTCACCATTTGGCCGCTGCTAGAGTCTGTGCCTTCCAGCTGGTTAGTATTTCCAGCCCTCTGAACATCCAGAGGGGCCAGTGTGAGCTGCAGTGTGTGATCTGCCTGCAGTGGGTCTGAGGTCAAGGAGTGGAACTCTAGTGGCCGAGAGCCTGAGTAGCCTCAAGTGATTCTGCCTCCAGCACCCACTGGCTGTCTGCTTTTCTCCCACTGGCTTAACCTCTATGTGAATCCGTTTCTTCATTTGTAAAATGGGGTAATCATGTACCTCAAAGATTATTGATGATTGAATTAGTTAATATCATAAAGTGCTTAGGAAAGTGCCTGGTGCCTAGTAAACTCTAAGGGATTATTTGCCGAATAAACTGACTTCTCCCTGCCTCTCTTGCATCTGACTTCAGCAGTACAGCAAAAGTCACTCTGAGCTTTGTGGTGGGCGATTTTAACCTTTTCTTAGAAAGGGCACAGAGAAACAATTTCGGTTTTGTTTCCTTGGGGCTGGCAATTTCTTTAGATCAATTTGACCTGTCAATTCAGAGAAGAAAAAGGGAAAAAACTACCGAACACCTGGTCATTCAATTAAACATCACTCTGGCTGATTATTTTACTGATTGATCTGACTTGCAATTTGCCTGAGGAGATCAAAATGCCTGTTTTGGCATCACCTGGCACAGGCTGAGAAGTGACAGATGATTTTGGAATTTCAGGAAATGGAGTCTATGATGACTGTCCAATGCCGTGACTGTGGCGAAGGTCATGATTCCAGGTCACAAAAAGGAAATTGTCGGGCTAATTAGACTCCCGTTGGTGTCCAGACATTGTTATTCATGGATTTGGAGGCCTGCAGTGGTTTTGCTTTCTGTGCCTTGGCGAGTGTATCAGCTCTAGGTTTGCCTGGCTGCTGCAAAGTCATGTGGACCCAGGGGACGCGCTTGCTGTTCCCTTTGAGTACCAACAAGAAAGCTTCCCATCTGGACTTTGTCACTCTATCTTCCTCAGTGCTCCTCCCCAGTGCATGTGAGACTCAGTGACTGTGCTCTGAGCGAACACCGAAGGGGGCTGGGTAATGAATGTAGATTAAAGAGCATTGAGGCTCAGAGGCAAAATCCCACTGAGCGGCACGGGTGATCCCAAAACAAACTCACTTTTTTGGAGAACAGTATATGTAAGAAGGTCAGAGTTGCTCCTCTTTTAGTTCTTCTTAGGCAGAACTCAAGGACACTACCAACAACTGGGCGCCCCCTAGGGGGAGATTTGGCAATTTCCAGCTGAGAAATGCTTACCAGGCCAGGCACCCCCTGAAAGGATACTATAATTAGCTGCCATTAGTGGTTAATGCTGACCAGCCAATTCCTCTGTTCGTGAAACATTCCAAACTTGGAGGGCTTCATCGCCCTACCCCAAACTCAAACCAGTGCTACCCGCCGCCCCAGAGGCATCCTGGCCTCTGTGTCCAGTGATGGGGTGGCGGGGGGTGTCGGACTTCAGCAGCAAGAGTGGACAGAAGCCCGCGTGGAAGCATTCACCCATAATTCTCTTCCTTCCCTCATCTCATCTCCCTTTCTCTGAGCAAGTTTTCCCTGTCTTTCCTGCCTATTGATATGGTCACATCTCCAGCCCTGCTACTTAAGCGTGGTCCCCTGAACAGCAGCAGGGGCATCACCTGGGCCCTCGTCCAGATTATACACTCTTGGGGCCCGCCCCCAACTTGTAGAGTGAGAAGCCTCGCTTTGATAAGATCTCCAGGTGATTCGAATGCACTTTTGAAGTTTGAGAAACGCTGCGCTAGAACAGTATTTTCAAAAGAATTATTGACAGGGGGTACAGGAGTTGATTTTTAGGTAATAAGTTAGAAAATTTGGGGCTTCCCAGGAATCAGGCTTTATATAATTGTAAATGACCTAGTAATGAGGTTGTCCCTTTCCAATTCTCTTTCAATCCTTGTCCCTAGAGAGAGACTAAGTTCTGAGCTAGAGATTTTAACACTTTTACCTTGGCACCATTCTTGTTCACACAGGTAGTACAAGCTCAGCAACCTTTGGCAGCCAGTAGTGTGTAGCTCCAATTCAGCAATACTGCTTACTTTTCACTGTTTTTTTTATGCACCCTCTCTGTTTGTTATGAGTTGAGTTGTTTTTTCTTCAATGGAATTAGTACAAAGTTTAATCTAAAAACACATTTATTTCCGTTAAAAATGTGACTTGGATTCATTTGGAAATTTTAAGTAAATAATAGTAATTGTGATGCATGGATAGGGTCAAACTCCTGCACATTGTATTTCAATGACTAGAAACAAGTAAGCATCGATTTAAAGGTCTGAAATTAGAGTATAGCTTGTAGTGCTTCTTCTTGTGCTTTAATATACACTTTAACTAACTGAAGATCTGGTTAAGATGAAGATTCTGATTTGGTAGGCCTGGAATGAGCTATGGGGCTTGAGAGTCTGCTCATCAGACAAGTTCTATAATGGCGCAGGGGCACCTATCCTGCCATTTCTGTGAACAATTTGAATGACAGCGTCATAAGGGAAAGGTGTCCCAAAGGCCTTCATCAGCTGTGTGCAGAAACTCTGCTTCTAGCTCCTCCTGATCCATCCCAGCTCACTGTGGCATGGGGTCAACATTGATACTACTCATCGAGGCGGTAGTAGCCCAGATTCTCTATGTAAGTGGTTCTTAAAATCTGGTGTTTTTCAGAATCACCTCAAGTGTTTCTTAAACCACAGATTGCTGGGCCCACCAACACATTTTCTGACTAAGTAGGTCTCAGTAATGGCCCGAGAATTTGCCTTTCTAACAAGTTTCAGAAGACAATGATGTTGCTTATCCAGAGATCAGCTTTGAGAACTATTATATATAATGGACATAACCATACCCATTATATTTATCCCTCTTATGCTGGTGGTGCTGGTGGTAGAGAGCAGGCGGAAGGTCTAGTTTCCCAGATGATTATCACCTTGATTTGACTAAAGCCTTGTCATATTTTATTATGTCAATAAACTATAGATCTTTCTCGGGTTAAAAAGCAAACACATAATGGAATTAGTGGGAATTTACATGATTCTAAGGAAGTGTGGACAAGCTGCACATCCAGGCCAAGGTGCCCACAGGTTGCAATTCTCATCTCCCAGCCTGGGGTGGCATGGTGGCTCCTCCCCTTTATCCGCTTTCAGTCTCAGCTCAAGTAAACCTTCTCCCACAAAGTCTTCCCTGAGCACCAGCCTGGCTGCATTAGATGTTCCTCGTTCTCTGTGCTCTCAAAACACCTTGTGAATGATTTTACCACTGCTCTCTCATATTCTCTTATGACTGTGTGCATACATACAGGTTTGTATTTCCAGTGCCTTGCAAAATGCCTGTAACATAGTGAGAGTGGGTTAAGTGTTGAAAAAAATACATAATTAAGAGAGATGGTGCCATCTGTAATTTCAAAACCAGGCTGGTCCAGGTGGTTCACCAGATTTTTTTTTTGGCGGGGGGGTGCTGTCCTGCGCACTGCAGAATGTTTAGCAGCATCCCTGGACTCTGCCCACTAGATCTCCCGGCCCCACAAATGCGACAACCAAAAACATCTCCAGACACTCCCATATGGCCCCTGGGTGCAAAATTGCACTTGGTTGAGATAAAGAAGACCCATAATGGATATATCCATTCTTCCCTCAAGGGACATTTCAGTTGTTTCTAGTTTTTGGTTGAATATGTTCAGCCCCAAAGAATCAAATGCTGTCTCGTGCTCTCTCTCTATCTGTCTGTCTCTCTCTTTCTGCTTTTAATTTCTTTCAATTTTCTTGAGCCTGGTAATTTCTAATTGGCTGAGTAAAACAGATGCCCGGAGTTACGAGTAGCTGCAGGAGAGCCAGTGTGGGTGGGAGGACTGACCTTTGTGACGGACAGCTTTGCAGGGTGGCGGATGCATCTGGGTGTGCCTGACTCGGAAGCAACAGTGCCAGGACGCTTCTGCACCAATCTGTACTATAGTTCTTTTCCTTCTCATATTTCTCCTACCCTAATCTATCACGTAATAAGATATGTTTTCTAAGCATCCACTTTATTTTTTCAATTGTCATATAGCAATAATAACAGTGCCTAATCTAAAAAGCTGTTGTGAGTCTTAAATGAAAAAAAAAAAAATCCGTAGAGTGTTCTATCTCAAAACCTGGACCAATAAATATTAATAGCCAAATAAGTGAATTATATTTAAGGACCGGAGGAAGGCTACCATGGCTGGATGAGGGGGTGGGAGGGATGAGATGCAGTAGTGGATGAGGAAGTCAGGGGCCAGGTCGTAAAGTCTTGGAGGACAGGACAGTTTGGATTTTAAGTGTAATGAAAAGTAACTAGAGTGTTTGAAGCCAGTGTGTCACATGATCTGATTTATGCTTTAGAGAGATTTGTCTGTCTTGCAGAAAGAAGGGGGTATGAGAGGCAAGAGGCAAGGCTGGGCAACTACTGTACTCGTCCAGGTGTTAGATGATGGAACTTGGACTAGGGTTTTACCGGGACGGTGGACAGAAGTGGTCAGTGCGGGCCGTATTCTGGAGACCGTATTGAGAGGATTCGCTGAAACTTTTCTGAGCAGTGGGAAAGAAAGAAAGGAATCGGGGACGACTCTCAGGCCTCGGAGAGTGAGTGAGTAGATGCGGTGCCATTTACCGAAACGTGGAGACTCGAAAGAAGCGGGGTTCGGGAAGCTAATCAGTGTTTTTGTGTAGGCATGCAAAGTCGTGAATATTTATTAGATACATACAAAAGGATATTGAGGAAGTATAGCATCTGGAGCCCAAAGCGTAACTCAGAACTCTTCACTCCACATTGAGGAACCATGAGCACTTAGATTCTACTGAGTGCCATGCAGCTTGGGGAGACCTCGAGATGAGAGTACAGGCAGAGGGGAGTTCGCCTCTCAGTGACTTCCTGTACGCTGGGCACCGAGAAGTGAATGCTGCAGGTTTAGCTGAAGAAGGAAACTCATGCCCCTTAAGACAGCATATGAGATGTGGCAGCACCTGGGAAGAACTGCCCAAGATGGGCAGTTGGAAGGATGGATCTTATGTTCAGGACTCGACATCTAAGTCAGATTTCTGCACCAGACATGGCAGGGGAAGCAAAGCGACAGAACCATGCAAAGAGAGGCAGTGGCGTGTCTGAGCGGTAGGGAGTGAGGGTGGGTGACACGTCATCACAGACCTGATGCCTCAGCGTCGAATAAGTTCCCATTCTTGGCACAACCTCAAAGGGTAGAATGTGCCCTTCAGGTGTCCTTGGCTCTTCAAGAATGCACCGAGGAGAGCTGAAACTCCCAGGAGATAGATATGGAATAGAACACTTAACCAAATCCAAGCTGGTCAAACGAAAATAATGCAATAAGATTTGTTTCATGTGGCCTGAGATTTACACCCACTACATGCTGATTCTAATCACTGGTGATATAAATGCACTTCCCTGACTAGTTTTGTTTTGCTCGTCATTTTCCCATTCTCAGGGAATGCTTATGTTCGCCTAGTATACCAGTTTGGGAAGATGATCTTTAAAATATATATGTGTATATATTTTGCATAGTGATGAGTTAAGGAAGCATCTCTCTTCCTGGAATCATGAGCCTGACACCGTTAACACAGTGAGATCTGCTGTACATTTAATCAGAGGTCGTTAATTTGATTTTCTAAAATTAAGCAGAACATCAGCTTGTCATTAGGCCTGAGAATTACTGCATTTCTGAAGTCACTCTGCATACCCCAAAAGGGCTTTATTAGATATGAAGAATAGCAACCTACATATATATTGATGATAATGAGCATATAAATGTTCTGTAAAGAAAAAAGGGAAAAAAATCCCTGACGAGCATGCATGGTGACTCATGATGGCCAGAATTTTTTAAATTTATGATCATTACAACATGGAAAAATAATTATGAATAACAAAAATCTGTTACAATAATTAGCTGTAATGAATGCTCGTGGCAAGCTAAATGAACTGGAACAATTTAAGGCAATAGCACATAATTTGCATTTTGTCTTATGTCAGAGCATTTTATCACTAGACAGAGGAAGCGAGAAAAGGAAAGATAAAAGAGAGCTGATGGAGAGAAAGTGAAATAAACTCTTCAGCTTTCTAGATTCCCGTCTTCTAAAATAAAAGTGGAAAACGCCATGTCTTGCATTTTTTTCTTTTGCTTTATTGCCGTTTCGCAGCCATCCCAGCTTCTCTGAGGGTGTCGAGAGTGTGAGAAAGTAGACGATCATCAGTGTAGCAGACATTCAAATCTGACAAACTGGAGGTGAACCTCTACCTGCCTTTGTACACATTACAGATCATAGCAACGGACACAACTGCCCTAGGTCTCAGTTCAATTCTTAAAATGGAATAAAAAGAGATCCTGCCCGAAGTTGTGGTGAGGGGTGGATACGTTGTCTTAACCGCTGACTCTTAGTGAAGGCTTACTATCCACCTGGCATTCTCCTGGATGCCTTCATGTGAACCGAGTCATTTCATCCTCCTGACAGCCCTAATCGGTCTCTTTTACAGGTGAGAACACGAAGACACAAAGGGATGGTACACAAATAGTAAGCGATGGAATGGGATTCGGTACCCAGGCAGTTGGTCTCCAGAGCTCACCTCTGCTTGACACGGCCGCTGCTAGCCAGAGCCAGCACAGTGCCTGGGACGCAGACGAGTAAAGGCCAGGTATCACTGTTTCTCACATTACCTTTGTGGCACGTGGCAGAGTGTGCATGCACACTTATGAGTGGGTCTGGTTGTGACTAATTCAGCTCTGCAAGCTGAAGGGCAGCACTTGGGGACAGTTCTCAAATTCCCTTGGCGTAACCAGCCTTCACCGTGCGTTTTGGGACCCATGCGTTTTGAGATGACAAGGTTACTGCAAAGTGAATTTCTCAGTTGGAAGGCGACGAGCAATTTCAGAAGCGGGTTCTTTCTGACATTGAACAGTATCAGAGGGCCATCATTCATCACCTGGCCATCTTGTGGGGGCCTGGGGATGGTCTCCACTCCACCCACCCACACAAGAGCCTCTCTGACTTTCCTGGTGACCAGATTCAGGGCCTCTCTGGCGGGGCCCAGTGTGGTAGTAAGGGGCCACGGCAGGTGTCCTGGAGCAGAAGGCGGGGGTCTAATTTGCCCGTTTCCTTTTCTCTGCTTGGGCATTACCTGTAGATGAAGCTGCCCATGCACTCCCCATCTGTGTCCATGTATTTAGTGCTTTGAGAGGCACTCATTACATCCCTTCGATTTTTAGAAGTGCATGTTGAAAATAGAGCTCCGTTTCCATAACCCTATTTTGTTATTTCTTCATTTCACAGTATATCAGGAGCTTTGTCAAATGGGAATGCCTCAAACTTTCCGTGTCCAGCGGGAAAAGCTGTCATGGTTTACACTGAGTAAAAGTGTAGGAACTGCCAAGATGCAGATGAGCTGACCCTCTCCATTATGTCTCCATTATGCAGAGACATAAAATAAATGCAGAACCAAAATGAGGGATAAGTAAATATTAAGTGGGATTCCTCATCCTGTGCACTGGTCCCTTTTCCTGGATGTATGTTATTTTTCTTTAAAAAGAAACACAATGACTGAAAACCCCAGCCCACCTCTTTCTTTTCTTCCCTCATGTCCCCTGGCTTGCTCACCAGCTTCCATGCTTCTGTTAATTCTCCGGTCGTCTGCCAGCGGAAGGTTATCAAATGACTGTGCGTGGAGCTGGGAACTCTTCCCCTCCTTCCCCCCAATCCCCAGTTACTTCCCTAATCTCTTCCTGGAATCCCCCAGGACACAGGGGTGGTTTATTTCACTCTTTGTCCCTTCTCAGGATGTGCCTCCACTAGTCAGACAAACGCCTCTAGGCTGAACAGAGGCCCCCAGGAATTTGCTTCTAAAGAAGAGAGAGAACAGAAAGACAAGAGAGAGGGAAGTTCTCTTTCTGCAGCTTTTGCCTTTGGGCAGACTGCCCCAGCTCCAGCTTCCCTGGGCAGAGCCACAGGGGCTAAATTTAAGGCTCTGCATCATCTGTACCTATGGACATCAAGTCAGATAGGAAACTTGTCTGGGATTTGGATGATCTCATTCCCTGAAAGGGCATATTTGTTACCCAGTGGCTGGTAGAGTCTCATGTATGAAGTGTTTGTTTGTTTGATTCTAACTAGAAAGGATTGGGTTTCTTTAGCATGCACAGGGGTCCTTACTCACAGTTGTCGTTGGCTTCAGGCAAAACAGAAATATGGAGAAAAGAGAGCCTGGGTTGCCAATTATCTCAGGTCTCCAACATGAATTGTTTTGCTCTCATTTTCTTGTCAATTACTTTGTTAAGGGGTGGGTGGGGGAGGGAAGGAGGGAGAGAGAGAGAGAGAGAGAGAGGGAGGGGGGGGAGAGAGA